>NC_056662.1:8280000-8597500 GCF_018350195.1 Panthera tigris | reverse complement strand
TTATCTTACATACATTTCTTTCTAAGATGCATTCAGAACAATCACAGAAGGGTAACAATGTTGTTGGTTCTTAGAAATACAACTGGAATGTTTTCTAGAACCATCAAATATTTCAGCATACACCGGGGATAAAAACACCTGAATACCTCAGGATAAAAATGTGATATGGTTTTCTTTCATATTTAGTGAGTGCTATTCAATGGATTAGTTAAGAGTTATTTTACCAAATCATAGAATGAATTGTGGATTCTAAGCACATACACTGACCACAGGTTTTTCTTTTCTTTTCTTTTTCCTAATTTTATTTTTTATTTTTAAAAATTTACATCCAAATTAGTTAGCATGTAGTGCGACAATGATTTCAGGAATTAAAAAAACAAATGATTTCAGGAGTAGATTCCTTAGTGCCCCTTCCCCATTTAGCCCATCCCCCCTCCCACAACCCCTCCCGTAACCTCAGTTTGTTCTCCATACTTATGAGTCTCTTCTGTTTCATCTCCCTCCCTGTTTTTATATTATTTTTGTCTCCCTTCCCTTCTGTTCATCTGTTTTGTCTCACAGAGTCCTCATATGAGTGAAGTCCTATGATTTCTCTGACTGACTAATTTCACTTAGCATAGTACCCTTCAGTTCCATCGACGTAGTTGCAAATGGCAAGATTTCCTTCTTTTTGATTGGCGAGTAATACTCCATTGTATATATAGACCACATCTTCTTTATCCATTCATCTGTCGATGGACATTTGGGCTCTTTCCACACTTTGGCCATTGTTGATCGTGCTGCTATAAACATGGGGGTGCATGTGTCCCTTCGAAACAGCACACCTGTATCCCGTGGATAAATGCCTAGTAGTGCAAATGCTGGACCATAGGGTAGTTCTATTTTTAGTTTTTTGAGGAACCTCCATACTGTTTTCCAAAGTGGCTGCACCAGTTTGCATTCCCACCAGCAGTGCAAAAGAGATCCTCTTTCTCCACATCCTCGCCAACATCTGTTGTTGCCTGCGTTGTTAATGTTGGCCATTCTGACAGATGTGAGGTGGTATCTCATTGCGGCTTTGATTTGTATTTCCCTGATGATGAGTGATGTGAAGCATTTTCTCATGTGTCGGTTGGCCATCTGGATGTCTTCTTTGGAGAAGTGTCTATTCATGTCTTTTGCCCATTTCTTCACTGGATTATTTGTGTTTTGGGTATTGAGTTTGATAGGTTCCTTATAGATTTTGGATACTCACCCTTTATCTGATATGTCATTTGCAAAGATCTTCCCCCATTCTGTCGGTTGCCTTTTAGTTTTGCTAATCGTTTCCTCTGCTGTGCAGAAGCTTTTTATTTTGATGAGGTCCCGTAGTTCATTTTTGCTTTTGTTTCCCAGGTTTTTCTTTTCTTTTCTTCTCTTCTCTTTTCTTCTCTTTCTTTCTTTTTTTTTAACAAAATATTTACTATTTTCCTACTAAAAATATGAACTCGTTTGAATTGTAATAAAATTTAAGATGTCCACTTAAAAACATGTAAGAGGGGCACTTGGGTGGCTCAGTTTGTAGAGCATGCAACCTTATCTAGATCTTGGAGCCTGAGCTGAGTTTGAACCCCACATTTTTTTATATATAAAAAATATATGCAAGAGGGACTCAGTCAATTAAGCGCCTGACTTCGGCTCAGGTCATGATCTCACAGTTTGTGAGTTCAAGCCCTGTGTCGGGCTCTGTACTGACAGCTCAGAGCCTGGAGCCTCCTTCGGGTTCTGTGTCTCCCTCTCTCTCTGCCCCTCGCCTGCTCATGCTCTGTCTCTGTCTCTCTCAAAAATAAATAAACATTAAAAAAAACTGAAAAAATATGCAAGACACTAGGTATTTCGTCCTCAAAATTATGTAAGAGAAAAAAAAAGATCATTAGTTTAGCATATACCCTGGTTGTTGTCTACCTAATCGTAATTGCTAATTATTTTCTTTGCAGATAAAACTCAAATTTACATGCACACACATGCGTATATATTTAGTTTGATTTTTTTCAACTGCTGTGTACTTCAGGAAAAGTTGAAACCTCAACAGTTCCAAGGGATGGAGTTTTGACTGGTCATTATGAATGGTTCTCAATTCTGGGCATAAGGTCAGCTTTTCTTCAGAGCTTTTAAAAATTGTCAATGCCTGGATCTCACCCCCAGCTATTGTGATTAAAGTAGTCTAATCAGTTAAGAGAATTTTCTTTTTTTTTCCTTTCTTTTAGTGTTTATTTATTTTTGAGAGAGAGAGAGAGAGACAGAGACAGAGACAGAGTGGGAGTGGGGGAGAGGCAGAGAGAGAGAGAGAGAGAGAGAGAGAGACAGAATCTGGAGCAGGCTCCAGGCTCCGAGCTGCCAGCACAGAGCCCAACATGGCCCTCGAACCCATGAACCTCGAGACCATGACCTGAGCTGAAGTCAGACAGTTAACCAACTGAGCCACCCAGGCTCCGTCAAGATAACTTTATTTCTGTTGGTAATAACAGGTTCAAGAGTTATGTAATGTAATGATCACCAATGAGCAGGATAAAGTAAACAGGCTGGGGGTATATCTCTGGGAAAGTTATCCTTGCTCTTGAAAAGGTAAACAAGGGAAGGAATGTTCAATTTTTAGATTTTCTTTAGATGAATAGATGCCAGCTGCACTGTGGCAGCCTTTTTGTGGCTGTGAGGGGCAAATCTGAAGTTCACAGCCAATACACTGAGGTGGGCAGAACAAGATCCAAAGAACTTGGGGCTACAGCCATTGAATCAACCTACCCTGAAAGTGCCTATCAAGGAGGACATTTATCGTATCTTTAGGTGGATTCTCTGTTTCCTGAAGGTCGACCCGTTTTCAATTTTACAAAATAAGGAAACTGGAACACAGGTTAAGCTATTTGTTTACAGTCGCATGCCTGGAAATTGGCAAAGCCAGGGCTTGAATTTGTCCGACTCTGTCTCCTGTGCTTTTGATGAGTAGAGTATAAATAGGGATTAGCAAATTATGTATGGCTTGTGGGCCAAATCCCATCCACGGCCTGTTTTTATAAAAAAATAAGTTGTACTGGAACGGTCAGACCCAGTTAGCTCACGCATTATCTATGGCTGCTTCTCTCCTATTCCAGCAGAGTTGAGTAGTAGTGAGAGATGTTATATGGCCTGTAAAGCCTAAAATATTTCCTTTCCAGCTCTTTTCAAAAACGTTTGCCGACCCCTGCTGGTCTAAGCCAATCACGGTAATCGTATCTTTATCTGTGATTGTATAGGGATGACTGTATGATCCAGTTTGGGCCAATGAGATTTAAGCAGGATTCGGCTGGGGGTGGGTGGTACCTTCCTGGAGAAAGATGGTCCCTGTCCCACCCTCCCATCAAAAGAAGCGTGCAGGAAGGCGGTCGCCTCCCTGGCTGCTGCCCTGCCTCTGAGTCAGGATAAGATGACTGGAGCTGAGGCGGCCATCTTGAAACCACAAAGGGGGTATAAAATACATGGAAGATGGTGGAGAAGAAAGCAAGAGGCTAAGTATTTGATGACACTGCTGGTCCTATGCAATGCTGCACAATGCTCGAACTCCTTACCTCCAGATTTCGTATTTGTTAGACCAGAATTTGTCTCTATTTGCAGGCTGTCCCATTACTTGTGACTGCATCGGTCCCCCCTGATGCAAACTTTATGTCTGAAATTACTGCCCTTATTTTACACTTATGAAACCCAAAGCTCAGGGAGGGAAAAGGACTTGCCTAAGGTGTGTGCATCAAATGAAGTTTGTCTTCCTCCGATGACTCTCCCTGTTCCAGCGCCCTTCATATTAACACAAACTCTCGGCACTTGGGGCTTGGTTTGTCTATGTGAAAATTCTGTAGCCCAAGGAGAATGAACACTACGGCAAATGGAGTCCCCTACCCTACAGTGATTTCTTCTCCTTCTTCTTCTCTGCTAACAGAAACTGAGTTTACTTTGGGCACCAATGTACCCAGCTCCAAGGGTTGAAGGATATTCGGTCGAAGCCAGTCATGGCTTTCCTCCTTTGCGGGAAGTTTTACCCTCTAGATGATCTGATTCCAGGCTGGGTCTGGGTGATGCATGAGAGTCCGCCTTTCTCATGAGTTCTCAGGTGATGCCAATGCTTCTGTTCCATAGAACAC
This sequence comes from Panthera tigris, assembly GCF_018350195.1. Lineage (NCBI taxonomy): Eukaryota > Metazoa > Chordata > Mammalia > Carnivora > Felidae > Panthera > Panthera tigris. The sequence continues at coordinate 8,593,373 of NC_056662.1, read as the reverse complement.
ATGTTGACTGACACTATTCTGTCCTAGAGGTGACAAACTTTTTCTGTAGAGGGCCAGATAGCAAATATTTTAGGCTTTGTGGGCCATGCAGTTTCTGTGGCAACTAGTCAATTCTGCTATTGCAGCAGCTTGAAAGAAGCCACAGGAAACACATAAATAAGTGGCTGGGGCTGTGTTCCAATAAAACTTTATTTATGAAACCAGGTGATGGGCCAGATTTAACTTGTGGGCCATAGTTTGCTGGCCCTTGGCTTAGATTAGTCATCTCCTGGTGCCGGGCCCATGCTTGCTCTCTGAACTGCTCAGCTGACTGATAGCTGAACCAATAGGGATTCTCTTAGGAAGGAAGACACGGGTGATGGCTGTTGGGTACCAGGGAAACGGTTGCGATCTAACCGAATTTGACATGGAACGATTCCTAGGTTATTTCTGGCAGAGGCGAGCGTTTCCACACGACCTAGCTACAAGTTACCATAAAATCCGGTCTGTCCACATTTTGCTACCCTTATAACCAAACACTGATCAGCAAAGCGCGCGCAAAACAGTTTTATACAACGTGTCGCGGAAGCGCCATAAAGCCTCTCAGCACTCCATTCCTTCAGGGGCCCTGGTCGTACCTTAAATGAAAGGTTCACGCAAGGCAGGCATAACAGTACATGAAAAGCAGGATTCTGTGCTGTCTGCTTGGCATGATGCGGTCAGAAATCCTCCTGTCCAGTGGCTGGACACAGGCTCAATCGGGGAAGGAGAGGGGAAGGGTAGTGGTGGGTAAAGGGTGGATTGTCGTAGCCTATGAAGCATGCTAGTCGGCTCACACGTCTTGAATACCTTTAATTTCACCAATGCAAATAAATACACGTCTTTCTTCCCCCCTCTTGCAAATCTATTTCTCATGTCAGTGTGCTCATGCTAGTTGTCATCAGTCCCTAGTTTCATCAATAAAAACCCTATTTTGGGGGCGCCTGGGTGGCTCAGTCGGTGGAGCGTCTGACTTCGGCTCAGGTCATGATCTCGCGGTTCGTGAGTTCGAGCCCCGTATGGGGTTTTGTGCTGACAGCTCAGAGCCTGGAGCCTGCTTCGGATTCTGTGTCTCCCTCTCTCTCTGCCCCTCCCCCGCTCACGCTCTGTCTCCCTCTCTCTCTCTCTCAAAAGTAAAATAAACATTAAAAACATTAAAACAAAAAACCCCAAGTACCCCATTTCTGAATTGCAAAAAGCACCTGTCATAGCTGCTGCTGGAGCGTGGTCCTTTCTGCCTTGGTGTTTGCCAGCCATCCCCAAACGATGCATTCTTGCTCGCCAGTTAGCTAACCACACTCCTGCTGAGCTTCAACTAACTGGACTTTGTGGACAGCTTATTGCACACAGACGGAATAAAAAAACTTACCCCAGCCTCTGCCGTCAGTGAACCCGGGTTCAAACCTAGTCTGTCGCTTACTAGCTGTGTGCACCTAGGTAAAGTTGCAAATGCGCTCAAGGGGTGCCCTCGGGTAGAATATAGTGCTCTACGTTTTGCTCTCTGGAGGCCAAAGCGATGGCCTCATCCATAAAATGGGTGTAACGGTGATCGTGGCAATTAAGGAAGCCGGGCATGGGAACCAGCCCGGCACCCACGCAGAGCGAGCTCTCTCCGTAACTTGTCTGCTGGTACCTAATTCTTCATTGGTTTTCAGATAAGATCCAGAGCTGAAGGCATTTTCCTGAAGACAGAGGCAGAGCCAGTGAAAATAATAGCCACATGGTAGTTCTGCCCACACAAAAGTCATATTCCAGGGGTTTGGGTGAGTCTTTTAGCTTAGGTTTTTCTAGAAAGTGAAGACCATCTATCAGAGGTTCACGTTTTGCATTTGGAGGAGAAAGCTGGGACAATATATAACGTGGCGTTTGGCCGGTATAGACGGAGTCAGGTCGGAAAGCCCGTCATCAGAGTTCTTGGTCTTCTGTGTCCAGCAGAGAAAGTTCCGAGATTACGTGTCTGCGTCAGGTAGAGTGTGTTTATCGTTTTTGTGTTTCCTCCACCATCTGAACCTGTTTCCTAAACCTGGGGAGTTGTTCCCCTTTGATTTTTGGAAAGCAGAACCCACCTATCACGGCAGGAGGGAAAAATGTAGATCGATTTCCAGCGCTCCTTGCAGCCAGGGTGTGGACACATGGCCTAGGGCTTGCCAATCAGAGGCAGCTGCCCCAGACTTTGGTTGGGAACCCAGCGATGCCAAGAAGGACGGGCTGGGTGGAGCCCGCATTAGTGACTTGTGACGCTAACATTCCTTCATCCCTGGTGGCCTTGACTGTGGTTCTCATAGCAGAACCCGACATCCACAACCGGTGTGGGTGGTGGGTCTGGTGCAGACAGCAGGGTTTAGACCGGGGGCTGGCAAACTTTTCGGGGAAAGGGCCAGATAGATATTTGAGACTTTGCTAGGCAAGACGCAATTATCAGGCTGATGATGCAGATACTTACACAACCATTTAAAAATGTAAAACCATAGCTCATGGGCCCTTAGACAATATGGCAGCCCGATTCGGTCCACGGCTATAGTCGGCTGGCCCCTGATCTGGAGCCCTGAGAGGACATCAGTGCTGTTTTCACAAGATCATGTCAGTGTGACTCCAGACGTAATTCCCAGCTGCCCCAGGAAAAGGACCTTTGCAGATGTAATCCACTTAAGATGAGGTGATGCCGGACTGGGGGAGGGGGGTTCTAATTCAGTGACTGGTACCCTTATAAGAAGAAGGAAATTCAGGGCCGCCCAGGTGGCTCAGTCGGTTAACTGTCTGACTTCGGCTCGGGTCAGGATCTCGCGGTTCGTGGGTTCGAGCCCCGCGTCGGGCTCTGTGCTGACAGCTCGGAGCCTGGAGCCTGCTTCGGGTTCTGTGGATTCTGTGTCTCCCTCTCTCTCTCTGTCCCTCCCCAGCTAAGAAACAAGGGGGAAACGCTATGGAAGATGGAGACAGAGATTAAAGTGATGTAGCCACAAGCCAAGGAAGCCAAGGTCTCTCTCTCAGAACCTACAGAAAGAAACAACCCACAGCCGCGCAGTGGGCTGGGGCCCAAAGGCAAAATGCTCTTTGCTGTTTCCACCCTCATTGTTCCACAAGCTGAAGTGGGTTTCCAGGGACGGTATGACGTGCGAGATTCAAGTACCTGAAAGAAAAGCTGCCTTGGGAAGCTGAATGCTGAAGGCATTTGTAAAAATGTAAAAACAAAGCCACTCTACTTGCTAAATTTGGGGGCAGGGGTGGAAATAGTTAATTTTCACGAAAATACATTATTGATGTTAATATGTAAGATGTTATTTGTTTGTTTATTTATTTATTTATAATGAACACTTATTCATTTTTCAGAGTGAGAGAGACAAGAGTGTGAGCGGGGGAGGGGCAGAGAGAGAGAGGGAGACACAAAATCGGAAGCAGACTCCAGGCTCCGAGCTGTCAGCACAGAGCCTGGCACAGGGTTTGAACTCACGGATGGTGAGATCATGACCTGAGCCAAAGTCGGATGCTCAACCAACTGAGCCACCCGGGGGTTCCTGTTATTGTTATTTTAAAATGATTTTAAAAAATTAACATTTCAAAAATGTCTCAGATTTGGTTTTGAGCAGGTAAACATAAATAGGTCTAACTTGCATAGATAAAAAACCCCGTGATTCTGAAGGGGGTTCAGGGGTCCTGAGACTAAAACATTTGAGAGCTGTTGGCTTAGGGCAATGTCTTGCCTCCTTTCTTGGAGATTTTACTGAAGGGAGACGATTTCCTGTCATTTCCCACAAAGCAAGAAAAAAAAATTGTTTAAGAGTGCAGGCTTGGGATTCTGAAGGCTTGAGTCTAAACCTTTCTTCCAGAACACGCAAAGCTGGTGATATGAAATCAGTGGCTTAAACCCTCGGAGCCTCAGTTTTCTCGTCTGTGAAGTGGGTATCATAAGACCCACCTTTTAGGGGAGTTCTAGAGATTAAAACTCCTCCCTGACTGTGAGCTCAGTATAAAGCCCTGTCTGTGGAAGAAGGGGGTGGCCCAGACTAGCACTTTTGGGACTTTAAAGAGCACACAGATCACCTGCAGATCTTGTTAAATGCACATTCTATTTCCTTTCAATATCCATCATGATCAGACTGGCCATTTCCTTTTATTATTTGATTCGTTGACTATCTTCTGCATTCAAATGCAAGTACCCATGCAGAGCTCGAGTCATGTCCGTCTTGGTCAGGGGCTCATAAACTACAGCTTGTGGTCCAGATTTGGCCTCTTGTCTCCTTTTTTTTTTTTTTTAAACGTTTATTTATTTTTGAGACAGAGAGAGACAGAGCATGAACAGGGGAGGGGCAGAGAGAGAGGCAGACACAGAATCGGAAGCAGGCTCCAGGCTCTGAGCCGTCAGCACAGAGCCCGACGCGGGGCTCGAACTCACGGACCGTGACATCGTGACCTGAGCCGAAGTCGGACGCTTAACCGACCAAGCCACCCAGGCGCTCCTCCTTTTTTGTAAATAAAGTTTTATTACAACACAGACCTGTTCGTTCTTTGCTGCTTTTGCTCTCTAACAGCGAAGGAGAAGTGTGATAGCGACTGTACTGTTCACGGAGTGAAGATATTTACCCTTTCGGGGCGCCTGGGCGGCTCCGTCGGTTAAGCATCCGACTTGGGCTCAGCTCATGATCTCACTGCTCGTGAGTTCGAGCCCTGCTTCCAGCTCTGTGCTGACAGCTTAGAGCCTGGAGCCTGGAGCCTGCTTCAGATTCTGTGTCTCTCTCCCTGTTCCTCCCCTGCTCGTGCTTCTCCCCCATCTCTAATAGAAAATAAAATAAAAAACAAAATTTAAAACAAGAGATATCTACCCTTTTGAGAAAACCTGTGCTGACCTTGGTTGTCGTCAGCTGCTCTAGGATAATCTGGCCATAGTGGACACTCAGCAAATACTTAACTGAGCATGTATTAAGTACGCTTTACAGGTATCGTCCCATTTAATCCTCCATGAGGCAGATGCCAGTAAGGGTCCACAAGCCTGAAATTCCAAAAGCTGTATATACTTTTAAAAAACAACTTTGGCAGCAAAGTGAGCTGACCTCCCTCATCTGGCTACGGAACACGACTTGAATGAAGGCGAGGCTGTTGACCGTGGGCATCCATTCTCCCTAATTCGGTCTTTGCAGGTTTCTCTGCAGACTTGTGGATGAGGCAGATCCCCGGCCGGAGATCCTGTGTAACAGGGCCGAAGCCCCACCTTACCTTTTTAAAATCTGAAAATTCTGAATTCCAAATCCTATTCGGCGCCGAGGATTTGGATGAGAGATTTGGACGTGTACTTTCCCTTATTTTAAGGCTGAGGAACTCAGAGGCTGAATAACAGTGCTCGCGTGTGGCAGAGCCCCGCTTTGAATCCCGGAATCCGATCCCTAGGATGCATCCGTAACCGGGAGGCTATCTTAAAAGAGGCGGGTGCTGGTGCTCGTCGACTGGTTGAATTAACCAGTAAATGCAGCTGACTGGGCCTTGTTCCAAACCCTGGGCTGTTTACCTGCTGCTGGAGAGACTCCTGCTTTTTCCGGGAAAGAACATCTTTCCAGGCCAAGCGCTGCCGCTGTTAATGTGCATGCGAAACACGCACGCATGCACGCTTGCGCGCACACACGCGCACGCACGCTCATGCACGCGTGCGACACGTTCACGCACACCCCCCACACGCATGTGTGCACACGCACATGCACGTGTGCACACATTCTCATGCACACACCCACACATGCACGCGCATGCGCGCACTTGCACACACACACACACACACACACACACGCACACACACAGACACACCAAGACTCAGAAAGGAGCTCTGTGCTACTGTATTTCCTAGAGCCTTGTGGCCGCCTGTTGTTTCCAGCAATCTCATCTTTATGAATCAGGTGACAAAACCCACTAGTTACCAGGCGGGGGAAAGAAAACAGATGCTTTTCCAGCCAGGCAGCGTTGAGCTGAGCAGTTTGTCATTGTGGTTAAACCTCTTCTGCCTCCATCAGGGCACGGCACCTTGTAAAAAAAAACAAAAACTATTACTGATTTCTCTCTCTGGGTTCGGGGGCTGCTCTGGTCCTGAAAACTCAAAGCCACGGCCAACAGGAAGAGTGTAATTTGTCTGTTGGGTACTCAGCCTGGAATAGGGCAATGGGGTATATAGTAATGCTGTTTCCAAAGCGTGAAAGCATTATTTCCTCTAGTCGAGAGAGGAAGTGAGCCCTCCCCTTGCGCGCTTGAAAGCTTCCTTGAGAAGATGTGAAGTTGCCTCTAGAAGGCAGTGGAAAATTAATGTGGTTCTAAGTGAGCCAGAGTGCTTTCAAAAAAAGCTTGGAGGCGTGAGATGGGCTATATAGCTTCACAGAGGCTGATGTTGATTAAAACATGGTTATAGACAGGTGACTACTATAGGATTTCCTTAAAAAGGCATGTATCTGCGTGTGTGTGTGTGTGCATGTGTGTGTGTGTGTGTGTGTTTCTGTAAAAATATAGAAAAAAGAATAGGAAAGATACACTCCCCGTTAACACAGGAAGTAGGTGAGAAGCAGGCGGGGGCGGAGGAAGGTGTGTGTGTCAGAGAGAGAGGAGGGCAACTTTCTATTTTCACTCGTATATATTGCAATATTCTTCCTTTGGTTGTGGACTCTAAAAAAAAAAACAGATAAAATTAACTTGCAACAACAAACAAACAAAAAGCCCTCAAGGAATCAGCTTTATAATAATCAGAAAGCCCTACAGCTTCTAAGAATTAGAAAGCCCCAGGCACAATGACTTCCTGGTTTGGGCATTCCTAGTTACATCATGTTTGGAAACTTGACAGAATTCTACCTTGTCCCTAGACGGTAGATTACTTAAAACGGTTATCGACACTTCCTTGTTGAACAAAAGGGACACATTCGGTTCCCTCGCTCTCTGTCTTCTCTCCCTCTCTCGTACTCGGCTTAAAGTTATTAACCTTCTTTTTTTGAGAAATAAGAAGCATCTAAAATGATGGATGGTTTTTATAATGTATCGTTCAGAATACACATCCTACTCGCTTAAGGCCTCCAATTATATCTTTGCGGATATAATTCCGCAAATAATATAAATCCGATATAAAATCGGATCTCTTTCAGAGACCAAGACAGGGAGGCAGTAGATCCTGGAGGGGCCTTTAGATTAGGCACAAAAATATTTCGCCTTTGGTTAACCTGCTGTAAAGCAACCTGTTTGCCTTGTCACTTTCAGATGGTCATTTCGTAGAAGTTTCGCTAGATTGTTTGTGGCTTTTTTTTTTTTTTTTTGGCTTGTCTGTTACTTTTGTCTGATTTATTCCTTATAAATCTGTTAAATAGAAAATAGGAGGTGTGTGAGGAGCCTGGGGAGGGTGGGATGGTGAAAGGGAGGAGTACACCCACCGCTATTTGCAAGATATCAGGAACTCAACACAAGGTGGCTGGTGACAAGCCCTGGGTTGAGAAGCGTTTCCAGCTTGCGGGTCTGAAACTGGCGTCTCGCGGGAGAACAGCATGCTTCATTACTGGAGCTTTAATCGTGGCACTGGAAGAATAAATGACCAGCATGGGTGGATCTTGACTAGGATTTGTGGAGCGGACACATTATTGTCTCAAGGCTGGGATTTCTAACTATATAGGATGCACCACTGGTCGGAAAAAGTTTGTCTGTATCCCTCGGGTTTCCAGACTTACAGAATAGTACCAGAAAAGCTTATTTGCACCCACCTTTTGGCATATGCTTCTATTAAATGAGAATCTTGCAAGAAACTTTGCTTTTATTCATCAAATGAGATGAAGATGTCCTTTGAAATGATCCTAATGTTAGATTTGGTTGCTTTTTCCAAGCATTATTCTCCTATTATTTCTTTAAAAAATTTTTTTCTTTAACGTTTATTTATTATTGAGAGACAGAGAGACACAGAGCGTGAGCAGGAGAGGGGTAGAGAGAGGGAGACACAGAATCCCAAGCAGGCTCCAGGCTCCGAGCTGTCAGCACAGAGCCCGACGCGGGGCTCGAACTCACGAACTGTGAGATCATGACCTGAGCCGAAGTCGGTCACCCAACCAACTGAGCCACCCAGGCGCCCCTCTTTTTTTTTTTTTTAAATTTTTAAAAGTTTATTTATTTTTGAGAGAGAGAGACAGAGTGTGAGCGGGGGAGGGGCAGAGAGAGGAAGACACAGAATCCGAATCAGGCTCCAGGCTCCGAGCTGTCAGCACAGAGCCAGATGTGAGGCTCGACCTCACGGACCACGAGACCGTGACCTGAGCCGAAGTCGGAAGCTTAACCGACTCAGCCACCCGGGCGCCCCTCCTATTATTTCTTATTGGATCATCACAGCAACCCAGAGGTGGTCAGAGTTAGCAACCTACACGCCATAGAAACTAAACTCATGCATGTAAACCATTGGCCAGAGAGCAGTTAGAATTCCCAATCTCTTTTGCTCAACACTTTCAGTAAAGACAGGCATACATTTTTTTTTTTTTTTTTATTAGATGCTATGCAGGTGGAGTTCAGGCACCTCCAGGGTTCCTCTTATGCTAAAGGTTCTGGAAAAGTCCCAAGAGCACCCTAAAATCCAAAGAAGACGTTTACCGAAGCATGAGTCACCCTAAAACACCTACTTCGGACTTTGAGGAAGGGACTGATTTTCCCTCTGTCGTCAGGTACACAGCAGCAGCGTTTGCAAAGCCCCGCCAGCAACTTGTCTATTTATACTTTGTTTATTACCCTAGGTGGCTGTATAGCTGTGGATTTTTGAGGACCGCACGAGGCTGCTGTGAGTTAATAATCCCAGACAATCGCAGGCTCTCTTTTCCTCCAGGGGTGTGGCTCTTCGTTTACAGAAAGGAAGGCTGAATCACAGAATGGAAAACGGTGACACACAGCCCATCTCTAGCAGAGCGGGAAAACAAAAGTATGGCCGTTCCCTGCTTCACCTTGAGTCGGCATTGTCTTTAAAGGTAGACTTTGATCCCAAACTTGAGTCCTTTTCCATTGCGACGCTAACTCGAAGGACAGGATCTCCGGGTCTCTGTGGATGATCTCCCTGTCTCTGCTTGAGAGAAAACAGGTAACAGCGATCTGGTTCCTATGCCATTTAGGGAGGGCAAGGGATCGGTTTCCAGCATGCACAAAAGCGAGGTAAAGTGAACGATGATGACAAAATGTACGATAAGTAACCATCACGGCTCACTTACAGCTGTATGTTAGGTGCTGTAGGTGCTTTGCCGGTACTCATTCACTTCATGCTCGGATCAAACCCTCAAAGGGAGATGCTGTTATTTTTTAATTTTTATTTTTTTTAACATTTACGTATTATTGAGAGACAGAGAGAGACAGAGCACGAGCAGGGGAGGGGCAGAGAGAGGGGGAGACGCAGAATCCGCAGCGGGCTCCAGGCTCCGAGCTGTCAGCCCAGAGCCCGACGCGGGGCTCGAACTCACAATCTGAGAGACCGCGACCTGAGCCGAAGTCAGATGCTCAACCGACTGAGCCCCCCCGGGCGCCCCGGGAGAAGCTGCTACTACCCGACTTTGCAGTTGAGATAGCCAAAGTTCAGAGAGGCTAAGAAACTTGTCCAAGGCTGGTAATGTCCTCATCTCTGCCCTGGAGATGATTAGGAACGTAAGTTTTGGCATCTACGATCGCAGTTTTAGTTGGCCGGGCCCATACTGGTCCATTTGGTGGCTTTGTGCTGATGAGAAAAAGCGGCTCCCTCAGGGCAGGTGAGCTGATGGCTCCCACTTGGCAAGCGGAGGCAGGACGAAGTGTGGGCAGAAACTCAGTTCTCTGCCCTGGGTGTCCTTGCATAGGGCCACCCTGTATGCCTGCGGGGGTGCGTGGCTCCCGCACATGCTAGCTCTGAGACCACGAGCGTCACCCTCCGTGTCTTTGAGTCTCTGTTTCTTCCTTTAAAAATCAGGATGATGCTACGTCACTTCAGACAGAGGCCGGTGGTGAGGGTCCGCACTGAATCTACCTGGCCTGTGGGGAGAACTAAGGAGGCAAAATCAAACATGAGATGGTTAGATTGCACCTTCTGTGGGGTTGTAAACTCCTTGGCAACAGGAAGGAGTCATTTAGAGACTCGTTTTGAAATGCCATGGAGTGTATATCACAGGAAAGGCTGTGGTGCTTCCTAAGAAGCAGATCATGTCTTCCATTCTTTTTTATTTTATTGTATTTTATTTTTTATTTTTTAAAATTGACATCCAAATTAGTTAGCATCGAGTGCCACAATGATTTCAGGAGTAGATTCCTCAGTGCCCCTGATCCATTGAGCCCATCCCCCCTCCCACAACCCCTCCAGTAACCCTCAGTCTGTTTTCCGTATTTAAGAGTCTCTTCTGTTTTGTCCCCCGCCCTGTTTTTATATTATTTTTGCTTCCCTTCCCTTATGTTCCTCTGTCTTGGCTCTTAAATTCCTCATATGAGTGAAGTCATATGATTTTTGTCTTTCTCGGACTAATTTCACTTAGCATAATACCCTCCAGGTTCATCCACATGGGTGCAAATGGCAAGATTTCATTCTTTTTGATTGCCGAGTAATACTCCATTGTATATATAGACCACATGTTCTTTGTCCATTCATCCATTGATGGACACTTGGGCTCTTTCCATACTTTGGCTACTGTTGATCGTGCTGCTATAAACATGGGGGTGTGTGTGTCCCTTCGAAACAGCACCCCTGTATCCCGTGGATAAATGCCTAGTAGTGCAATTGCTGGGTCGTAGGGCAGTTCTATTTTTAGTTTTTTGAGGACCCTCCATACTGTTTTCCAGAGTGGCTGCACCAGTTTGCATTCCCACGTCTTCCACTCTTACCATTGAAAGATGTTGGTGCTTGAATCACTTTACAATTAAGCTGCGTTCCCAGGAAACTGCCTTCCTTGGATTGCTGCCTTGAATGCACTATATTGAAGTAACAGGGTCAATAACACTAAATTTAGGAATTGCCTTCAGAATGCCTTTCAGTGAGTCTGAATCCTTACAGATATTATGTGGGGTGCTACACGCGAGAGTGTGGGAGTATCAGACGGCCCCCTGTGCATTGCAGAGCCGCCCCTTAATAGCTGTGGGATTTTGGACACATTTCTTTTTTTTTTTTTTTTTTTTTTAATGTGTATTTATTTTTGAGAGAGAGAGAGAGACAGACAGACAGAGCACGAGCAGGGGAGGGGCAGAGAGAGGGGGAGACACCGAATCCGAAGCAGGCTCCAGGCTCCGAGCTGTCAGCGCAGAGCCCGACTCGGGGCTCAAACTCACGAACCGCGAGATCAGAAGCCGAAGTCGGACGCTCAACCAACTGAGCCACCCAGGCACCTCTGGACACATTTCTTAGCCATGCTCTGTATTAGTTTCCTCTTCTGTGAAATGAGGATAATAACAGCCTCTCTCATAGACCTATGAGGGGTAAATGAGAAAAATCATCTAAGATGTGTCACATCATCAGTGGCAAATAGTAAGTGCTCAAAAAATGTTAGGTGGAGGGGGCACCTGGCTGGCTCAGCCGGTGGAACATGCGACTCTTTTTAATTTTATCTGAAGTTCATTTGTTTATTTTGAGAGAGAGAGAGACAGCACGAGAAGGGCAGAGAGAGAAAGGGAGAGAGAGAGAATCCCAAGCACTGTGACAATGCAGAACCCGATATGGGACTCAAACCCACAAACTGTGAGATCACGGCCTGAGTCAGAATCACGAGTTGGTTGCTTAACCTACTGAGCCACCCCGTACCCTCGCTTTATAGAATATTTGTACCGGCTCCCGAAGGTGGGTTCTAATTAGCTGAAACTATTTAGAGTGGTCCATTTCTTCTTATCAGTGATTAATTTATGTGATATATGACATCATTGATATATGATATCATTTTGGGCAATGAGATTTGAGGGAAAGTGTGACAAGGGTCTCAGGGAAAAGGTACTTTCTTCGTAAAGAGAGGCTCAAGAAAGTGAAGAAAAAAAGAGTAATTTCTCTGCCTCTGGATGTGGTTGTATGAAAATGTGATGGCTGGAGCCATGCAACAGTATTGCGAACATGAGGGGGGCTGGCTTGGTAAGACCAGGCCCATCTGCTGGGGTTTGTAGAACAGAAAGACGGTAGGGGCGCCTGGGTGGCTCAGTCGGTTGAGTGTCTGACTGCGGCTCAGGTCATGATTTCCCGGTTCATGAGTTTGAGCCCCGCATCGGGCTCTGGGCTGACAGCTCGGAGCCTGGAGCCTGCTTCGGATTCTGTGTCTCCCTCTCTCTCTGCCCCTCCCATGCTCACACTCTGTCTCTCTGTCTCTCTGTCTCTCTCTCTCTCTCTCAAAAATAAATAAACATTAAAAAAATTTTTATAATAAAAATAAAAAGAACAGAAAGCTGGTAAAAACCCATGTTATTCAAGAGGCCACTGAGCTGCTGAATTAGCTGAAGCTACTTCCAGTTCTTCCAGATTTTTTTTTTTTTTTGTCAGCGGACAGAGTCCATACTGCTTCTCTCTTTATTTCTTTATTTTTTAATTAAAAAAAATTTTTTTTAAGTTTATTTATTTTGAACACAGCACAAGTGGGGGAGGGCAGAGAGCGAGGGAGAGAGAGAATCTCAAGCAGGCTCCCAGCAGCCAGCACAGAGCCTGATGCTGGGCTCGAACTCCTGAAACCATGAGATCGTGACCTGAGCTGAAACCAAGAGTCGGTCGCTTAACCCATGGAGCCACCCAGGCGCCTCTATTTTTAAATTTTTATTAAGTTTATTTTTATTTATTTTGAGAGAGAGAGTGTGTGTGGTCATGTACGTGAGGGAGGGGCAGAGAGAGAAGGAGAGAGAGAATCCCAAGCAGGCTCCACACTGTCAGCATAGAGCCCATCTCGGGGCTCAAACCCACGAACCGTGAGATCATGACCTGAACTGAAATCAAGAGTCAGACGCTTAGGCTACTGAGCTATCCAAGTGCCCCTCTTTTTAAATTTTTATGAATTTTTTATATTTATTTATTTATTTATTTATTTATTTTTCTTCTCCTTCTTTTTCTTTTTTTAAATGCCTATTTTTGAGAGAGACAGAGAGACAAGGTGCGAGCCTGGGAGGGGCAGAGAGGAAGACGCAGAATCGGAAGCAGGCTCCAGGCTCCGAGCTGTCGGCACAGAGCCCGACACGGGGTTCGAACTCACGAAGCGTGAGACCGTGACCCGAGCCGAAGTCGGACGCTCCACCGACTGAGCCACCCAGGCGCCCCTTGGACTTTTTATTTTTAAAGTAGTCTCTGTGCCCAGTGTGGGGGCTCCAACCCACAACCCCGAGATCACGAGGTGCACGCCAGACTGGCTGAGCCAGCCAGGCGCCCCTCTTTACTTCTCGACTGCCTCATTCTGTAGCGTGTAAGGTTCATGAGAGCAAGAACTCTTTGGTTCCTGTTGATAGATAGGTCTAGCTCCCCATATAGTGCCTGGTTCACAGTGGCTGTGTTCTCTCTCTCTCTCTCTCTCTCTCTGCATATAATGAATGTATATACTCTGGTGATTGAGTGCAGAATTAATTTGGTTCAAACACACCTGACTTTGAACTCTGACCCTGCCACTTGCTAGCAATGTGGGCCTGGTCAAGGGTCCTGCTGGGCCTCTACTTCTTCATCAGGAAAATGTTTTCCCAAAACCTGTCTCGGGGCGCCTGGCTGGCTCCGTTGGTCGAACGCGCGACTCTTGATCTCACGGTGGTGGGTTCAAGCCCCACGCTGGGTGTAGTGGTTGCTTTAAAAAGAATCTCTGGGGTGCCCGGCTGGCTCAGTCGGTTAAACAGCCGACCCTCGATTTCCAAGTGGGTCACGATCCCATGGTTTGTGAATTCGAGCCCTGCGTCGGGCTCTGTGCCGACAGCACGGAGCCTGCTTGGGATTTTCTCTCTCCCTCTCTCTCTCTGCCCCACCCCTGCTCGCGCTTTCTCTTTCAAAATAAATAAATAAAATAATAAATACAATAATAAATTTAAAAAGGGATAAAATAAATAAATAAAAATAAAAGAAGTAAACAAATTGGGGCGCCCGGGTGGCTCAGTCAGTTCAGTGTCCAACTTCGGCTCAGGTTCCTGAGTTCAAACCCTGCGTCAGGCTCTGGGTTGATGTTCAGAGCCTGGAGCCTGCTTGGGGTTCTGTGTCCCCCTCTCTGTCTGCCCCTCCCCTGCTTGTGCTCTGTCTGTCTGTGTCTCTTTCTCTCTCTCTCTCTCAAAAGATAAATAAACAATAAAAAAAATTAAAGTAAGGAAATGAAACTTAAAAAAGTATTAAAACACATCTTCACAACAGCCTGCCGCATCCCCGAGTCGTTCGAGGTGTTCGAGACCAGGGCTAAGGAGTGCCAAGTTCTGAGGTGTCCTGGGGCCCCCCCACCTGCTCGGCAGGAGCGTGACTGCTCAACGGGCAATAGTTAAAGGCGCTTGCCCTGGACCCAGGAGCCGCCGTCTTTGCTTTTCCCAAAGTGAGCGTTTTGAAATATTTCATCGGGCAAGACGTGGGAGAATTGAGAAAAAGATGTAAACCTAAACAAATATCTCAAAACTGCCGTCCGCCCAGGTCAGCGGCAAGAAGCTGTGTGCATTCCGCACAAACAGATGTTAGCACAGGGGGTGTTGCCGCAGCGTGGGGCCGTCGGCCGTCTGCACCGCAAATCTTGGAATTCCTCTCAAGAAAGGCATTGCTGTCTCTCCCCCCCCAACCCCCCCACCTCCCCAGGTTGACCAGCAGAAACACTGCCGACAGCAATGAGGGGAAAGGATTATCCCACTGGGCTATTTTTAGCTCCCCCTTGATGTCTTACATTTCACATTTTGAGCTTGTTTGCAAGGTTCCCTTCCAACCCAAATAAACCAGGTTCAGTAATGGAAGGACGCAGGTTACTGCTTTCTGATTCTCCAGGGAGCAGGCCAGGAAGCCAGGTTCCCTGTGGAATGTTCTGGGAGGGTGTCGGCCTCCGAGAGGATCCTGTAAGAGGCCAAGCTTCCTTCAGCACCCAGCTTTCTCTGGCCCCCCAAGATAATCCTCTGGACCATAGTCTTTCAGGACTTTCTATTCAGATTCCATAAAATCTGTCTTTGGATTTTCCTGTCCCCTGCTGGGAGTATCACTGCCATACCTGCTGAAAGAAAATACACCATTTTTATTCATTCATTCATTCATTCATTCATTCTGCAAGTCAGCAAATAATTATCAGGTGCCTACTGCATGCCAGATACTGTGTTCAAGAGTCCCCGTTCTTGGGGCGCCTGGGGGCTCAGTCGGTTGAGTGTCCGACTTCGGTTTGGGTCATCATCTCACGGTTCGTGAGTTCGAGCCCCACGTCGGGCTCTGTGCTGACAGCTCAGAGCCTGGAGCCCGCTTCGGATTCTGTGGCTCCCTCCCTCTCTCTCTGCCCCTCCCCCGCTCAGACTCTTTCTCTCTCTCTCTCAAAAATAAATAAACATAAAAAAAATTTTTTTTAAAAGTCCCTGTTCTCATGACACCTCTTTCTTTTTTTAAAATTTTTTAATTTTTTAAATTTTAAAAAAATTTTTAGGGGCACCTGGGTGGCTCAGTCGGTTAAGCGGCCGACTTCGGCTCAGGTCATGATCTCACGGTCCGTGAGTTCAAGCCCCGCGTCGGGCTCTGTGCTGACAGCTCAGAGCCTGGAGCCTGTTTCAGATTCTGTGTCTCCCTCTCTCTGACCCTCCCCCGTTCATGCTCTCTCTCTGTCTCAAAAATAAATAAATGTTAAAAAAAAATTAAAAAAAAAAAAATAAAAAATTTTTATTAATTTTTTTATTTAACTATTTAACTTGTTTTATTTTTTATTTTTTTTTAATTTACATCCAAATTAGTTAGCAACATGGCACCTCTTTCTAATAGGAGAGCTAATCAAGCACTAATAAGTAAAAAAAAAAATTTTTTTAATCAATCCCAAAGTGAACAGAATACCGTTATATTTATTCTAATTACAATGAATAAAATACTATTATTAATACACGACAACCTCAATATAGGACTTATTACCTGCTGGGTCGTATCCGAAACTCTTCATATACCAACTCGTGTCATGCCATTTATAAAATAGGGGAAATTAAGAAACCAAAACGTAAGTATCTTTAAAAAAAAGTTTTTAATCTTCATTTATTTTGGAGAGAGAGAGAGAGTGAGTGGGGGAGGAACAGAGAGAGAGGGAGACACAGAATCCAAAGCAAGTGTCAAGTATCTTTTAAACGTCCTACGGCCGGTTTACTAACCAGTGGGATTTGAAGGTCAGCCGCGTGGATTTTAGAGTGCATCTCGAACCCCTACCACACACTCCCTATGATCTTGGAGACAGCACGTTGAACAAGTGACAAGGTGGAGTCAGGACCTGCCACGTCCCGTGAAGACGTCAGCGGGGTGATGACGGGGACTTGGCTTATGGATGGGGAGGGGGCCAGGCCCAGACCGCAAAGGTAAGAAGGGGTCAGAGGAGAGCCCTGCAGGTGCAGAGAGAGAACAGCAGATGCAAACACCGGAGGCAGGCAGGTAGGAGCCAAGCAATTTCAGGCACGGCGGCAGGCTCACGTGACCGGTGGGTGTGATGGGGACAAGCCGTATTGTGGGGACCCGAGGGTGCACAGGTAGGCAAGGGGATCTCATTCAAATACCACTCCTGGAAGAAAGCTGCTCGGTGAATCGTCTTGCTCAGGCTTTGCGTCGGCTCGTGGGGGCTGGCCTTTGGGGCACCGCTCCAGGAGATGCAGAAAACCTGTTTCGCATC
This sequence comes from Panthera tigris, assembly GCF_018350195.1. Classification (NCBI taxonomy): domain Eukaryota; kingdom Metazoa; phylum Chordata; class Mammalia; order Carnivora; family Felidae; genus Panthera; species Panthera tigris. The sequence continues at coordinate 8,576,634 of NC_056662.1, read as the reverse complement.
ATCTCGTGGTTGAAAACCTTTTCGAATCTTTCCTTTCTGAGCATCTGAGCATAATCGAGTCTCTCCGGAGTGATTGGTGGTCTGCCCTGGGCGACAGCTCCGGACCCGGTGACCTAAGATTAGCTCTAAAGAACTTGTGACGGTTTGCGCCACACTTAAACGCTAACCTCAGGACTTCCCCGAAGCGATGTTTTCTTGGTTGTGGTTTAAAGACAAATTCTGAACCCCAGGTTATTTTCCTAGTATTTCTCTCCGTCTCTCTCTCTCTCTCTCTCTCTCTCTCTCTCTCTCTTTTTGAAGTAGGCTTCACACTTAGCACAGAGCCCCACGGGAGGCTCGAACTCACGACGCTGACATCGAGACCTGGGCTGAGATCAGGAGTTGGAGGCTGAACCAACTGAGCCACCCAGGTGCCCCTAATTTACATGATTTCTAAAAATGGGGCCCAGGGGCCAAAAATAGGAAGAAAGGAAGGTGAACTTCATACAGTTGGTTTCCAGTGAATCACGATTTTACTGTCAGCTGTGTATGCTTCCAGAGCGGGGACTCCTTGTGGACCTCTGGCTGTCACAGGCAGGTAACAGGTGTGAATGCAGGAAACATAAATAGCCCGGCCGATGACCACATATTTTGCAACGAAAAAATTACGCACTGGCCCTGCTTGGAATTGATGTAATTGGTTAATAGTCTGAGGAGAACAGCTGGAAAACATTGGCGGTCCTGACAGCCCATTTTGGTTGCTCTTCAGAGGGTAATATCTGGGGATTTTCACAGCACATTTGTTAAGAGGAAATGAAGAGTCCGGGCAGCCTGAGTGAGAATCCCCAGATTCCTGATTCTCAGCTATGTGACCTTGGGAAGTTACTTAACATCTCTGTGCTTCCATTTCCTCATTTGCAAAATGGGCATGAAAACAGCTGCTACTTTTTGCAGGAGTTGTCCTGGGGATAATTGATACATCAATTCATAACTGATTAAACTGATCTAAAGAAGGGGGGATGCCTGGCTGGCTCAGTCAGTGGAGAAGGTGACCCTTAGTCCTGGGGTGATGGGTTCAAGCCCCACGCTGGGCATAGAGCTTACTTAAAAACAACAACAACAAACAACAACATAGTGATGTAAAGAAGTTAGCTCAGAGCCTGGTATAAGACCTCAATAAACATTTCTATGTGTTTTTTTTTTTTTCATGTTTATTTATTTTTGAGAAAGAGAGAGACAGACAGACCGAGCATGAGAGAGGGAGGAGCAGAGAGAGAAGGAGACACAGAATCCGAAGCAGGCTCCAAGCTCCGAGCTGTCAGCGCAGAGACCCACGCGGGGCTCGAACTCACGAAGGGTGAGATCATGACCTGAGCCGAAGTCAGACGTTCAACCGACCGAGCCACCCAGGCGCCCCTATATGTTTCCTTTTCCATCTCACCCCTTCCGGCCCTCCGTCTGTGGCTGTAGCACTGCTGTCCCATGGCACGTCTCTGGATGACCTCGGGAGGGGGTGGAGTGGTGATCTCAAGGTCCACAGAGCAGCAACCAGGGAGGCCCTTGCAGAGAATTGCCCCCTTACAAAAGGGGCGTTGCCCAATGGCAGGGTTTCTATCGACATTCTGGGACAGACGATCCTTCGTTGTGGGGCGTCTTGTGACCTGTCGGGTGTTTAGCAGCATTCCTCGTCCCTACCTGCCAGATGCCAGTGGTACCCCTGTCCCCACAATTATGACAGCCAGTTGTCAAGTGTCCCTTGGGGGACAAACTACATGATACCTTTTAGCTTTATTGTTAAAAACAATATTGAATTATATACCCTTATCGCAGGGCAAAAAGAGAAAGAGAGCAGGAGAGTGAAGGATGAAAAGGGGAAGAGGAGGGAGGGAGGAAGGAAGGAAGGAATTGTACACAAATGGGCAGAGTAAAACCAAAACAAATTAGAACAAAGCACTCCTATCTATCACTACAAAAGTTTTATGAAATACCCTTGAAAACTAGTCTTCTTACGTCTGAATTTATAGATCGAAATATCCGTGGACCCAACCATAGCACGGATAGTAAGAGCAAAACCTCCTAGATCAGCAATGATGGGGGGCGCCTGGGTGGCTCAGTCGGTCAGGTGTCCAACTTCAGCTCAGGCCACGATCTCACAGTTCATGAGTTCGAGCCCTGCACCGGGTTGTCTGCTGTCAGTGCAGAGCCCGCTGTGGATCCTCTGTCCCTCTCTCTCTCTCTGCTCCTCCCTCGCTGGTTCTCTCTCTCTCAAAAATAAATAAATAAAAATAAATTAAAAAAAAAATGATAGACTTGAATCTGAGCTATGTGACGGTGGCCACGATACTTCACACCCCCAAACCTCAGTTTCCTCATCTGTAAATGGGAGTTACCATCGTACCTAACTCAGCACAGTGCCTGCAACATTCACTTATTGTGGGCTCTTCATATTTGCAAAAAATATTGCCAAGCACAGTGCTTTCCACAAATTAACTCAAGTACTGATCAAATGACCCTACGAATAACTATTGTTTTGTTCCCATTCTGTGGGTAATGGACCTGAAGCTTAGAGAGTAATGTTGGGGGTAGAGGGTTGGTGGGGCGGGGGCGGCCGCACAACTAGGAGACACGAAAGCAGGCAAAGAGCATGGCAGTCAGCCCTCTCAACCGTTCTGCTGTCCTCCCATCTTGTTTGCTTTATATTATTCAGAATTCTTTTTTAAAAAAATTTTTTTACATTTATTTATTTTTGAGAGAGTGAGACAAAGTGAGAGTGGGGGAGGGGCAGAGAGAGAGGGAGACACAGGATTGGAAGCAGGCTCCAGGCTCTGAGCTGTCAGCACAGAGACCGACCCAAGGCTCGAACTCAGGAACCTCAAGATCACGACCTGAGCTGAAGTCCGACGCTCAACCGACTAAGCTACCCAGGCACCCCTGTAGAAAGCTTTTTAAAAGTTTTTATTTCAGGGGCACCTGTGTGGCTCAGCCGGTTGAGCATCGGACTTCAGCTCAGGTCATGATCTCGTGGTTTGTGAGTTCCTGCCCTGCGTCAGGCTCTGTACTGATGGCTCGGAGCCTGGAGCCTGCTTTGGATTCTGTGTCTCTCTCTCTCTGCCCCTCCCCCACTCATGCTCTGTCTGTCTCTCTCTCAAAAACAAATAAACATTAAAACAAAAAGTTTTTATTTCAATTCCAGTCAGTTAACATACAGTGTTGGAGAAAACTTTTTTTTTTTTAATTGGAGAATAATTGACACACAATACAATATTAGTTTCAGGTGTAGAATGTAGTGAGTTAATATTCACATACATCATGGAATGATTACCCCAGTAAGTCCAGTTATGATCTGTCACCATACAACTTGTTACAATATTATTGACTATATTCCTTACGCTGTACATTACATCCCCATGTCTTATTTATTTTTGTACCTGGCAGATTATAGTCTTCCTCCCTTCATTTGCTTTATCCATCTCCCCACCCCCTCCCCTTTCCACATTGTCACAGATGGCAAGATCTCATTCTTTTTTTTTTTATTAAAATTTTTTCAACGTTTATTTATTATTGAGAGACAGAGAAAGACAGAGCACGAGCAGAGGAGGGGCAGAGAGAGAGAGGGAGACACAGAAGCCAAAGCAGACTCCGGGCTCCGAGCTGTCAGCACAGAGCCAGATGCGGGGCTCGAACTCACAAACGGCGAGATCATGACCTGAGTCGAAGTCGGAGGCTTAACCGACAGAGCCACCCAGGCGCCCCGATCTCATTCTTTTTGATGGCTGTCTACTATTCCGTTGAATATATCTACCACATCTTCTTTCTCCGTTTGTCTATCGATGGACACTTGGGTTGCTTCCTGCCATGCCTTGGCTATTGTAAATAAAGCTGCGATGTAGGTGGGCTTTCAGTGTTTTCGTCGTAGAAAACTTTTATTTTTTGTATTTAAAAATTTTTTACATGTTGATTTACTTTTAAGAGAAGGAGAGAGAGAGAGTACAAGTGGGGGAGGAGCAGAGATAGAGGGAGACAGAGGATCCGAAGCGGGCTCTGTGCTGACAGCAGTGAGCCCAATATGGGGCTTGAACCCATGAACCATGAGATCACGACCTGAGCCGAAGTAGGACACTTAACTGACTGAGCCACCCAGGCGCCCTTTGTTGTAGGAAACTTTTAACGGAGTACAGACATCGACTACAAAGTCCATTTTCATGACAGATTTAACCTCACATCGCAGATGATTAGCTCACTTGGGGAGGCGCTCTCGGGAAATATTATAAACTCCTTTCATGTAAAAGATAAGAAACAGAGCCTATTAGGTCAGCCTCTACTTGAATTTAGATCTTAAAAAGCACATTAGCTAGAAGCCTCGACTTTGCTGAACAGAGATCAGACATGTTGTTCTAGAATTTACCGTATGTAATGTAAGAATATGGTAAATTAGTAAACATTAGTATATCCGAATCCTTTAAAAGTACATGTTTGCTTACCCTTTGAGGGTCTTACCTCTGCTGATAGGAAGACATGAATTTTTGATGATGACATTTAATTTTTTAGAAAGTTGTATTAGCTACAAGGCCTTGCATAATCTTGCTCCTATGCAGTGTTGTGACATAGTCTCATCTACCACCGTCTAGCTGCCACAGGAGACTTTCTGACGCTCACATACAAGCCCTTTCCTACCTCAGGACCCTTGCACGTACCGTCCCGCTGCTTGGAATGCTAGTCCTGTGGACCACGTATCAGTGGCCGGGGCCTCCTTGAATTTCTGTACACTCATAATTTCTCCAGATGCCTTCTCCCAGCCCCTTCTTTTTCATTATCTGCTCTCGCTTTTCATAGCATCGCCACAACCTGATTTATCTTTACCTTTTAAATTGTTTATTGCCCATTTGCCCTAAAAACACAAGCTCCTTGGCAAACATGTTTGTGTATCCCCAGGATCCCGGCACGATATCTTGCGTACGGCAGGTGCTAAATAAATAATCTCTGACTTTGTTTTTGACTCTGTGAGTTTACACATAGGTGACCCACATTGGATGGCGATCACCTTTGATTTATAGGCAACTGAATCTTGCTTATTTCCGGTGGCCAAGGGCTGCCTTCTTTGGCGTGACAGCACCAAAGCATTTGTCGTCTTGTGCAGCATGAGTGGGAAGCTGAAATGTCAGGTGACACCAGAGAAAGGATCGGTCATGGCAGCTCCTTGGACATAGACACATGTTAAACATTCAGGGCGTCAGTAGAGGGCTGGCTCATAGAGAATTCCATCCTTTTTTTTTTTTTTTTTTTTTTAATTTTTTTTTTTTCAACGTTTTTTTATTTATTTTTGGGACAGAGAGAGACAGAGCATGAAGGGGGGAGGGGCAGAGAGAGAGGGAGACACAGAATCGGAAACAGGCTCCAGGCTCCGAGCCATCAGCCCAGAGCCTGACGCGGGGCTCGAACTCACGGACCGCGAGATCGTGACCTGGCTGAAGTCGGACACTTAACCGACTGCGCCACCCAGGCGCCCCGAGAATTCCATCCTTAACACATGACAAGTTGGGGTTTACAGTCAAAGTCCACTTAGCAAATGTTTATTCTACCACGCACTTTTCTTTTGTTTCCTGTAAGTATAGCCTCCCCCCCTTCCAGGATTTGAGGTCAGAGAAACACGAGGAGGCTATTAACATATCAATGGAGGGATCGCTTCGGAATCTAGAATTGGGAATAATATTTGCATCTCGAGCTCAGAAGCCGCCCAGGCAAGCCTGCTCATTGATTGCCTTTAATTTCCCCTTAAAACAGTGCCTGTTTCCGAATAAAAGATTAATACAGGAGGGCTCCGTTTGTCGCGTGATTTATACTCAAATGCTGCCTCCTTTCCTTTCAGGAGCACGATGCATACGCGACCCCACCCCTGAGCCGTTTGCATTCAGTTCCTCCAGAAAGATAGCTGCTGGTCACCAAAGCCTGCCGCTTAATTGAATTTGTGTTTGTCCCCTTGATCTTCACGCTGACAAAAATGTGGGGTGGGTGGGATGTATCCAGAAAAACCAGATCTGAAAAACACAGCCGATCGCTAGGAGACGGAGCTGTGGAGAGAGATACAAAGTGCACTTGACAAAATGAAACTCAGGGATGCCGTTTGGAAGGTGGGTCTGTGCTGTACTTCTCTTTGCGTTAGGCATTACCAGCTTCTCCAGTATGGCCCCAGTAGAAACAGGGCGACCTAAGAAGTAAACTACTACTCTGGCTTGGAGCCCTTCTCCCCTTTTTGTCTTGGCTGGAATTTCCATGTCGTTTTGGGGAAGAAAAACCCACGAGGAGAGGGAAGATTTCTGTTTTGTGGGAAGTTTGGAAACCTCTTTCTATAAATGAATGGATGTTAATAATACCAAACATCACTACTGGCAACGGGTTATCAAACGGCTATTTTTTTTAACCATGGCACTAACCGCCTTCTGGTCTTTATCTCGTTGGATATGGGCCCCGACACCGTGAGGAGGTCCTGTTAATATTCCCATGCAGACAAGGCTTGGAGAAGTGCTGTCCAAGTCTGTAAAGACGCAGAGCCAGATTTTGAAGCTGGGTGCATTTGATTCGAAAAATCTAAGGAGAAGCGGATGCAGGCAGGTGTGCCTCCAGGTACGTTTATTTCTTTAACGTGGCAGACGGAGGAAGTGTTAGCTTTTCAGGCAGGCAGCCAGTTGGGACTAAAGGTCTTGAGCTTTGAATCCTAGGTGTGGATCCCGTTAACCTTGGCTTACCGACTAGGCACCACCATGTCCCATGGCCAGGTAGGATTCCTAAAGGCAGGTTTCTCGTAACGTGTTGACTTTGGTCATTCTACGTGGTCACGTGGTGACTGACGACACGGCAGAGATGCCCTGAGCAGAGAGGGAAGCTAGGTCGGTAAGAATCGGAATATGACAGTGACCCAGAGCAGAACTCCCTCTGACCCCGGCCGACAAGGACTACATCCCAGGGACTGATCGAAGGAATGACACTCCCAAGATGTCACTCACTGAGAAGTTCACAATTTTGCTCTGATCTTGGATAAACCCCGCGATGCCCAAGGTTGGAGCTTCGTGTGTGAGAGGCAGCCACTGTTTCCTGTTTCCCTCCTTGGTGGGGGGCACGTAGAAGAGTTTGCGATCTAGGGATCACAGTCGAGCTAGAATCAAGGCTCTGGTAGAAAGAGTGAGATCAGATTTGGGAAGCTTAAAAGGGAACGTGCCTGCTTTTCTAGTTTGGGATAATGATTCCTAACTCCCTAAGTTTGTGACTCTCTGTACTTGCCATTCGCCTTTCCATTGATTGCTTCATGGACTCAAACCGGAAAAAAAAAACAACCCAAAAGCAAAACGAGATATTGGTGGAGCTTTGATATGTGTACCCTCTGTTACACTGGGCCTAAGACAGGAGGAGAGACCAAGCTGTCAACAGATAACTAACACAGAATAAATAACTCCACAAATAATAACTTAACGGCCGTTTTGATGCATGCTTTGAAAAGAAATGAATACAGGATGCGTATTTATGCATAAATTTGAAAAGAAATGAATACAGGATGCGTATTTATGCGTAAAATACTCTATTTGAGCTGCATCTAAGCCTCTGCTTATACGTCCTGTCTGCCTGGGGTCCCTTTTCTGTTTCCTTCCCTGCAGCATGTTGCCTAAACTCGTAGACTTACTGTTCAACCGCAGGGTTTTGAATCCTATATTATCACTCCGTGGCTGCGTGACCTTGGAAAAGTTACTGAACCTATCTGAGCCTTAGGTCCCTTAGGTGTAGAGTGAAAATAATACAAATGCTTCCAGAGTTATCATTAACACCAAATGAGATGATTTAAGTAAAGCACTTAGCCTCCGAAACAGGCACAGAGAGGGCGTTCATTAAGTCTAATCGTTGTCCCCGGTCTCTGAATGTGATAACCGTGTTGTTTTCCCTCCCCCGGGGCTGAAAGGCACCAGACTGCTTGCTTAAGATGTGACGAGGAGGGGGATTTAGACAAGAGGGTCCAGAAGCCTGGACCCTGCCCAACAGCTGTGTGTCCTTGGGCAAGTCAGATGGCCTCTCTGGGCCCCCGTTTCCTTCATCCATAAAGGGAAACTCATAAATCTACTGGAGAATTCGAGTTAATTTAGCTCAGTAAGCGGCAGCTGCTATTATTATGACTTCTTATTACTGTTTGACTCCGTGCAAAACATAATAATGCCCGACTCTGCCTTTTAATCCCACAGTTTGGGTGGTGTTTATGCATCAGTCTACAAAATGAGATTCTGAAAATCTTTCTCCATAAAGTGAATTGTCTTTACCCCTGACGCTTCTCCTGAGACCTCTTATTCGGTGAGTGAATTGACAAGAGGGGTGTTAGATAAGGGATTTCGTCCTTCAAACACTTCCTTAATCTCCACAGTTGCCATGGAATTTGTGTCGTTTTTGCTTGGGCGATCAGATTACGTTTCATAAACAATATCCCCTATGTTTAAAAATCTTTAAACGGCCACTTGTAAGCGGCTTGACGTGGACTACAGTTAATGCCTTGTTTGACTTGGCTCTTCCTTTGTCCGTGGGGCTGACGGTCAACTGGTTATGCCAGCGCCGGACTCCGAAGCAGAGACCCACGTTTTCCAGAAGCTTCTTGCTTGAAATAGTTCCTTCGTTTTCAGCACATCAGCTATCCCTTGTAACTTTCCAGCGATGGGCATTTTTGGTGCTTTCGTAGATTTCTTGTTTTCCCCGGTATTCACCCTCAGTGTCCTTCTCCCGGCACTTCCCAAGTCAAAATTGTCAGCTCACCTGACCCGTCAGCACCCTGGGGCCACTGGGGAGAAGTGGGTATCTTAAGGTGCGTTTGTCACTGCAATTTTCACTAAGTTTTAATTTTCAAACTGAGGGATTAACCCCCCTTTTGTTTGGGGCGCCTGGGTGGTGGCTCAGTCGGGTAAGCGTCCGACTGTTGATTTCGGCTCAGGTCACCATCTCACGGTTCGTGGGTTCGAGCCCCGTGTTGGGCTCTGTGTGGACAGTGTGGAGCCTGCTTGGGATTCTCTCTGTCTCCCTCTCCCTCTGCCTCCTCCTCTTCTTTCTCTCTCTTTAAATAAGTAAACATTTAAAAAAAAAAGTCTCCTTTTGTTCATTGGAGCTCGTGTTTATGGGCTTCTCCCGTATGTGACTCTCTGGATCTGAGCCATCCACTTAATTCTCCAGTTCCCCTCTCGACAGCGTCTAGCGGGTTCTACCTGCAAAAATGTGTCTCCCCCCCTCCCCCCGCCCTCCGCTCCCACTACCGCGATCCGCTCTCAACCTACCTGCTTCGTGCTAACTCTCCTTGATCCATTGCTCACAGAGCAGCCCTAACGGCTCTGAAAAACGCACAGCGGATCATGCCAGCTCAGTGTTGAAAACCTTTCCATGGGTCCCCATTGTACTTCAGGCAAAAATGAAAATTTCTCTCCAGGAGGTCTGGCCCTTGCTCCCTCAACACATGGATTCCAGCCACCCTGTTCCCGCTTGGAGCCACACTCCCCTCCTCTCTCCTGGACAAGTCAGACTTGTCTTGGCCTCAGGGCCTTTGCCCTTGCTTTTCTTTGAGCCTCAAGAGCCCTTGTCCCAGACACTAGCTTGCCGGGCTCCCTAGTACCTGTTAGCCGTCAGCAACACTGGCCTGTCCTCCGAGAGCCTTCTCTGGCACGGCCTGTCCCTGCCCCAGCTCAAACAGCTGCCCTGGTCATTCTGTCCCAGAGCACCGAACAACACGTGGCATTGCCGTTTATTTGTTTATTCTGGCTTCGTTTCCTCTATTTCCTTCTAGAGCAGGCTGGAGCGAGCTCCGAGCCTCAGCCCTACTGACATGGGGCGCGGGCTAACTTTTCGTTGGAGGGACCGTCCTGTGTATCGTGGGGTGTTTAGCTGCTTCCGTGGCCCGCTAGGTCCTCCCACCAGATCCCAGTGGCACTTCTCCTGTGCCCCCCACTCAACCCCCCGCCCCGACTTGTGACAACTAAAAATGTCCCCAGACATTGCCAAATGTCCTCTGGGGGGCAAAACTGGTCTCGGTGGAGACACGCCGGTCTAGAATCTGAAGTCTTACCTTGGCCTAAAACAACGCCTGGCACAGGAATGAGTAGGTAGGAGTTTACCTGTCGGAGCGAAAGAGCGTTCCTACCCGGTACGGTAGGTGATCCCGTCTCCACCACACAGAGCTGCGGAGGCCCCGGAACCCGCGTGACCTGCCTGGGGACACAGCCGACAGGTGTTGGAGCTGGAGGCCACCCAAGGCCGTCAGACATCTAAGTTCAATCTCTTTGCTTCAGGCCACGTGAACACGCAGCCAATACGATGATAATGCTTTCTAGGCCTCTCCTTATCAAGCACGACGGAGTGCCACCATCAATCGCCTCAATTTACCCTACATTCTGTGCAGGAGAGACCATTCTCAGCACATTATTCAGCGGATTTCATCTACTTTTTACCTAGTGCCGAGAAATAAAAATAGTGTTTTGACATCTGGTAGCAACACCCTCTTACAGAGAGAATTATTGTGGTTGTAAACATGTTGCTAGCTCTTTAAAACAATTCAAGCTTTGGAATAGTTGTCACATCCACATGGTTTGAAAAGAAAACCGTATAAAGAGGAATATAGTGAGAAGCCCTATTCCTGTTTCCATCGGACCCATCCTCTGATTCCTTTTGATGAGTTTGCTGGGTGTCCTTCAGAGTTGTCTCTTTGTTTTTGTTTTTTTCAGATTAAAAAAAATTTTTTTTAAACATTTATTTATTTTTGAGAGACAGAGAAAGGCAGAGTATGAGCAGGGGAGGGGCTGAGAGAGAGGGAGACAGAGAATCCGAAGCAGGCTCCGGGCTCCGAGCCGCCAGCACAGAGCCCGACGCCGGGCTCGAACTCACGGACCGTGAGATCATGACCTGAGCCGAAGTCGGATGCCCAACCGACTGAGCCACCCAGGCACCCCTGTTTTTTTTAAGATTTTATTATTTAAAATTGTTTTTTATTTTTTAAATTTTTTTTAAAGTTCATTTATTTATTTTGAGAGAGAGAGAGAGTGGGGAAGGGCAGACAGGGAGGGAGAGAGAGAATCTGCACGGTCAGCACACAGCCTGACGTGGGGGTCGGACTGACAAACCGTGAGATTGTGACCTGAGCTGAAACTAAGAGTTGGACGCTTCACCGACTGAGCCGCCCAGTGGCTCCTTCCTTCTTTTTTAGAGCTGCAGAATACTCCACTTAGGATCACAGTCAAATGTATTCAACCAGTTTTCTGTTGCGGGGTATTTGGGTTGTTTCTTTCTTGTCTGTGATGAACAGTGCTGACACGAAGAACCTCGGTGTCCATTATTTTCCCGAACCTATCGGAGAGACACCTGCGCGCGTGAGCCGGGAGGGGCAGAGAGAGAGGGAAAGAGAATCCCAAGCAGGCTCTGCGCTGGGGTCCGGTCTCATGAACCGTGAGACCGTGACCTGAGCCGAAACCAAGAGTTGGACGCTTAGCTGAAGGAGCCACCCGGGGGCCCCACCCCCTGTTTTTTTAAGCGCTCTGCCATGGTACATCTGTTAAAGGCTGTTGGGCAACAAATAAACAAATCTTACGTTAGCATTAAAAAAAAAAAAATACAAGTAAACCTGCCGAACGATGTCTAGGCTTCTGTTATTGTTACACGTGTCTTTCTATGTCATTCGAACCGGCTCATTTTTACTGTTTATGTTTTCTCTTTTGCTAAAGGTTAAAGCAACCCACCAGTTTGCCTGAAAGCTGTTTACACCGGGAAATGTTAAGGGTAAGCCGGCCACACGCTTGTATGATAGCCCTTCCTGCCAAGTGCCCCCCCATGTTGGGAGGGCTTGCATTGCCTGTAGCAAGAGGACCTGTCTCTGGAAATGGCAGCTTTCTCTCGATCGGCATGAAAGGCCTGCTTGGCTCTTTTCAAGTTGCTCAAATTCCTAGTAGGGCTCTGGTCCTGATTTCTTCCACCTGCTTTTCAAAACTGCAAGTGACTTCTCTCCTGGGTGCCTTGGTTGGTTACGTCTGCCGTAGGACGTCCATCGTGCCTGAATTCAGCTTCTTCACTCTGCTTCCCGGGGCCATTTCCCTGCAACTTGCTTGCATGCTAATTTCCAGTGGAACACTTTTTTTTTTCTTTTTTTTTTTTAATGCGTGTGACTCAGGACTCAGGCTCAGTGCAGCACTTAGGTGTGCGTGAGGGAATGCTAAAACGTTCTGGCCAGAGGAGAACAGCATGGCCACCAAGAAGCTGAGATCATATGCTGGGCTCAGATCATGGTGTGTGTGTGTGTGTGTGTGTGTGTGTGTGTGTGTGTGTTGGATGGCTACAAATTTATTTGGGGACTTGTGGAAAAAGGTATTAAAACAAACAGCCTCACGAGGACTTACTGCCGTGCAGGGCAGTGTTACATAGATTGGTGAATCGTTATGTATTTTGACATGTGTCAGTCTTGCTGGCTTTGGCTATGACCTACATTAGGCACTGACTCAAGGTTCTTCAGTGAGATGCATTAACCTACCAAGTCAGAAGGCATGATGGTTCAGATGGGCCAGCAAGCCATGACCCACGGGCCGAATCCCATTTACGTCCAGTTTTGTAACTTAATGGTCATGTGGGGGCTGCATATTTGAGCAGGATTTTGCCAGGCAGGTTGGGGAGGAAGAACAGCCTCGCATGGGTTGGCAGACTACAGTCTGAGGGCCGAATGAGGCATACCGCCTGTGTTTGTAAATAAAGTTTTATGTGAACACAGTCAGACCCCTTTGTTAAAGTATTGCCTACAGTTGCTTTCGCTCTGCAGAGGCAGAGACCGTATGGTCCCCCAAGCCTAAAATATTTGCTGTCTGGCCCTTTACAGGAAAAACTGACCCTGCCCACCGCTAGGGTTGGGATTAAGCACTGAAGCTATGAATCAACAGCTTGCCTCCCAATCTCAAGGCTACTTGTTTCTGTGTAACCTTGGTTACATACCTATAAAATGGAAATATGAATATTCCTGGGTTGCTGTGAGAAGTAAATTCAATAATTATCATGATTTATTTTAATGAAAGACTTCCAGAGTTTTTCCCATATTCTTGATGCCCTGGATTATAATCATGCTGGATCTTTTCTGTCGTTATAAAATTTAAACGTCAAAAATATTTGAGGAATTTGGGCTGCCACCCTTCTCGTTCCAGGAATAAAAGATCCCGAAATGCTTGCAGCGTATTTTCGGTATATTTGATGTTGATTAGTGGAGCCCGTGGCTGCTTAGGAACTGTCCATTGGTATGTCTTTGGTCTAGTTGGGATCTCGTTTCGGTTAGAGACTAAACCATTAAGGTATACAGGTGAAATTTCTAGGGCACAAACAAACTGGTATGAGGGGATCAAGATTCACAGTGGTCTCCGTAGAGTCAAATAAAGGATTTGGAGGAAACAAGAGAATATTTACCAGGGATTGATGTGGATTCTGGCATCAATTATTTAAGTCTGGGAATTGGGAGACTTGGCCAGACAGCAGTTCCTGGGAAGTAGATCTGGGGCTTCTAGCTGGCCACAAACTCAATTTGAGCCAGATGTATACAGCTGACGAGGAAACAGTCTTAGCCTGCATTAACGGAGTCGGTATACGCCTTGTGGGTTCAAGGAAGGTAAAGCAAAAGAACAACTGAAGTGAGCTAGACAGCCCACATTTGAAGAAGCAACGTTAGTTATGGAGACAAATCACACGTTTGAGTGGAGATGTTGCCGAAGTTGTGTAGGCTGAGGGGGAGCTGGGGGCATAGTCAGGTTGTTGAGTAATCTGGGAACCGTCATACTGAGGAAATGCCTGAAGGTTCTACGGATGGTTCCCAGGAAAGGAGATGACCACAAGGGAAGAAAGAGCTTTTCAAAAGCTCTGAAGCTGCTTTGCTATCTTTATTGGGTTTTGGGGGGGAGGGTGTGGGGGGGGACCTTAGGGAGATAAATGGGAGGTACTCAATTTTGAGGGTATCAGCTCAGCTCACACTTTCCCCACCCCTCCCCCTTGCACCCAAGCTCACAGTTGCAAGTGAGAAATCCCTGGCAGCCATGTTTGTTCATCACAATCCTGCCTTCCTGTTGATAGCTGATCGGACAAAGGAGGGAGGCCTGCTGGAAGCCAGAGGTATCGGATTCTGTCTCTGGGGAATTTGAGATTTACCTTGAGGTACTGCCAGGCAGTCTGTCCATCGAATTGGACCTGTAGTGTGTCAATCTGGGGCACCTGAGCGGCCATGTGCCAACATGACAATGGAGTAGCAAGAAAATCGATCTACGGAGAGAAAAGAATGAGGCAGCCATGCCGAGAAGCAGAGGTGGAAGACAGCGGGTCTTGCCTGGCCGGATTCTTTCCAGCTTCCCATTTCTTGGTTTCAGTTCTCCCTAAAGCCTAACTGCCTTCCTGGACATGGGCTTCACGCGATATCCTATGTCCTTGTTATAAATGTCCCCTTCTTCCTTACGCTAGGTCCACTGGGTTTCTGCGTTTGTAACTGAAAGCGCCTTAACTCCTTCCGAGTGCCGTAGAAAGTAGCTCAGTGGGCAGAAGACATCATGGTAAATCCTGTCCAGCCGTTGAAAGAGTAGCCTCGGGAAGGAAGGATATTTCTGTTTCTGGGATCATTCAAATAGAAGCTGAATGACCAGAGAACTGGGAGTCACTTGGGTTGGGCCAGGCTTGGTTTTCAGGAGGACCTGGAATTGATTCTGGGCTCTGCCACTTTCTACTTGGGGCAATGTTCTTAACCTTTACCGACCCCACTTCTTCTGTAGGATGCGGACAATAGACCATACGGAATTGCAGTGAGGACGAGACGGCCTCGTGTAGAGTTTCCTCTTGCTGCTGTAAGAAACGGCCGCGAAATTAGTGACTTAAGACAGAAAAAATGTATTCTTTTATGATTCCGGAAGTCGGAGACCCCCAAGGGGCCTTACTGGGCTAAGGCCAAGGTGTTGGCAGAGCTGTGTCCCTCTGGAGGCTCTAGAGGAGAACCCACTTCCTTGGCTTTTCCTGCTTCTAGAGACCAAGTGCATTCCTTGACTGGCGGCCCCTTCCTCTGTCTGCATGCCCCCCTGCTGCAACCCCTCTTGTCTCACACTCCTCTGGCACTGACCTCCGGCCTCCCTCTTTCACTCGCAAGGACCCTGTGGTTACATTGGACCCATCTGGATCATCAGAGATAATCTCTCCATTTAAAAATCCTCAACTTGGGGCGCCTGGGTGGCTCAGTCGGTTAGGCGTTTGACTCTTGATTTCGGCTCAGGTCACGATCTCACAGTTCGTGAGTTCAAACCCCACGCGGGGCTCTGCCCTGATGGCACGGAACCTGCTTGGGATTCTGTCTCCCTCTTTCTCTGTCCCTCCCCTGCTTGCCGTGTGAAAGAAATAAGAATAAATAGATTTAATAATCAATCAATCAATAAAAACAAGCATTAAAAAAGAAAGCTTTCTTGAAGCAAAATGAATGAATAAATGAATGAATGAATGAATAAATAAATAAATAAATAAATAAAAACCCTTCCTTTAATCACATCTACAGCATTTCTTCTGCCATACAAGGTACCCTAGGCACGGGTTCCAGGATTAGGATGGGGACACCTTCAAGGAGGCCATTCTTCTGCTCCCCACGCCTAGTGATGCAAAGAGCTAACCTTTATTGAAAGCCATCCACGCCTTGGGCCCTGAGCTCCATGCTTTTAGGCAGATGGTTTTATTTGGTCACTACAGTTCTGGGAGATGGACCTAGAAAGGTAAAATTATCTGCTCTAGGTCACCCAGCTGGGCAGCGGCACTGCAAAGAACTGAGACTCCTCATTTCACTCCGGAGCCCTCCTTCGTAACCACCAGTGACAAATGGCAAACCCACAGGCCTTACTTCAGGCGGGTGGAGAGTCTGCGGTAAACGGGGAGGCCTCGCGCTGTCTTACGGGGGCAGTGGTTCCATAACCCCAGCCCAGAGGCGCCAGTTTTCCAACAGATGCCGTACGTTGGGTTGTTCATGTGAGACGTCCCCGTTTGGAAATGCCAGAAACCAACCCAAATATTAAAAAAAAAAAAGAAAAAAACGTGGTGCAGCCACGTAATACAGGCAGATGGGTTCATCTTGCTGTACACGACCAATGGGAGCTATCTTCAATACTATACTATTTTTAAAAAAATACTTGAAGCTATGTGACTCATCATAATGGTTAACAGTTATGTGGCATTTATTGTATGTCTGGCATGCTGTCACAGGCTCTGCTGTCTTATCTTATTCACTAGGACGTTCTTTTTTTTTTTTTTAACAATTTATTTTTTAATTGGCATCCAAGTTAGCTTCGAGTGCAACAATGATTTCAGGAGTAGATTCCTTAGTGCCCCTGACCCATTGAGCCCATCCCCCCTCCCACAACCCCTCCAGTAACCCTCTGTTTGTTCTCCATATTTAAGAGTCTCTTCTGTTGTGTCCCCTGCCCTGTTTTTATATTCTTTTTGCTTCCCTTCCCTTGTGTTCATCTGTTTTGTCTCTTAAAGTCCTCATATGAGTGAAGTCATATGATTTTTGTCTCTCTCTGACTAATTTCACTTAGCAGAATACCCTTCCGTTCCATCCACGTAGTTGCAAATGGCAAGATTTCCTTCTTTTTGATGGCCGAGTAATACTCCATTGTATATACAGACGACATCTTCTTTCTCCATTCACCCGTCGATGGACATTTGGGCTCTTTCCATACTTTGGCTACTGTCGATCGTGCTGCTATAAACACTGGGGTGCATGTGCCCCTTCGAAACAGCACACTGGTATCCCTTGGATAAACACTTTCCACTAGTACGTTCTCAATTAAGAATTTAACTCCTTGCCTGGGGAATTACTTTTAGTTTTTATAGGATTTTTGTTGGCAAGTTGAAGACTTCTATGAAGGGTCTGAAAGAGCAAAGGCTCAGTGGATCTTGGTTTCTGAACCTGGCTCCAGCATGTGTGACGGCGGGCAAGGAAGTGAACGCACCTCGCCCGAGTTACGTCTTCATCTGCAAAATTTGTTCCTAGTTCTCTCGTAGGGTTTCTGTGACGACATGATTGTAGGTTGAAGCACTTACAAATACTGCTTGTGATTCATAGATGATTCACCCCCAGAACATAATCAGCAGGTACACAGCGACTGTGGCCCTCTTGTAAATAAAAATTGGCGATTCAAAAACACAACGCAACACAAACACAACACAAAAACCCTTGGGATGAGAGGCAAAGTTTTCAGCTAGGACTGGGCACGCGTCAGGGCTCAGGGCGGTACGGGAGCCTCCACTGCACAACTTCAACGGCCCTGAAGCAAAGATGAACACGTGTTGACTGGAAGTTGCTGGGGTTTTACTTCAGGGCCCCAGGCAGTGCCTCCTCGAGCTTCTACTCCCTTGGAAAGATCCGCTTTCAACAGCGGACACAAATCTGAAATGGCAGCGAAGGCCGGGTCTCAGGGCCTCTGGCGCTAGCTGCCAGAGTGGTCGCTAATTGGACGGGCTTAGGACTTCTTCCTTTTTGAGTTTCCATTTCCCACCTGGCAAAATGGGCCAAATCGGAGGAGCTCACGTAATCTGTGATCGATTCTGTTATTTTTAAAAATAGGCTAAAGGGGCGCCTGGGTGGCTCAGTCGGTTAAGCCTCCAACTCCCGATTCTGGCTCAGGTCTTGATCTCCCGGTCCATGAGATCGAGCCCCGTGTGGGGCTCTGTGCTGACGGCTCGGAGCCTGCTTGGGATTCTCTCTCTCTCTGCCCCTCCCTGCCTTGTTCTCTCCCTGTCTCAAAATAAATAAATAAACCTTAAAAACAATTCTTTTTTTAAAAAGACAAACTAAAAAGACACAAGGAAGCTCCTTGCCAGTGTATCTTAGAAGTTTTTATATTTTCTTAAGTGGTTTCTGTTTTGGAGAGTGGAATGGTGGTGACCGGGGGCTGGGGGTATGGTGAAACGGGAGACGTTCTTTACCATTACAAACTTAACAACTGCTAGAGAAATAAATCCTGGAGGTCTAATGCACAGGGAGGTGATTATAGACAACAACACTGTTAGAAACATCAAGCTTCCTTAGAGACTGGGTCTTAATTATTCCCACCACAAAAAAAGAAGCCTTAATTACGGGTCGTGATACAGGTGTTAGCTAAGGCCACCATGGCAGTCACACACGCCATATATTCATTTATCACGTCGAAATGTTGCGCGCCTTAAACTTACACAAGGTGATATATTTCAGTGTTTAAAAAGTGGCTTCCGTTTTGAAGGTATCTGGACACCGGGAAAAAAAAACGTAAGCCGAACTTTGGTAATATTTATGTTTTAAGAGTCAAAAGTTGGAACAGGTGAAAATGAAGTTTCCCTTCCTCTCTTGGTCACACCACAGTTACAGGTTTCTAGTATGTTCTTCCAGAGATGTTCTAGGCCAGCGGTTCTCAGCTGGGGAGGAGTTGAACTCTCGGGGACGTTTGGCAATATCTGGAGACAGTTTTGGTGGTCACAGCTGAGGGAGGGGGGCCACTGGCATGTGGAGGGGGGAGGCCAGGGATCTTACGAGGCACAGGACAGCCCCCCATAGCAAAGAACTGCCTGGCCCCAGATGCCCTTAGGGCTGAGATTTAGAAATCCTGCTGCAGGCATAGATGAGCAAATACGAGTGTTGAATCATTATGTTGTACACCTTCTGTCTTTTAGGTGACCTAGCTTCAAGCAATTACACGCTGTAAACCAATTCTAATTGCCAGCCATTCATTTTTCTTTCTTTTTTCCTTTCTTTTTTTTTTTCGATGTTTATTTATTTTTGAGAGAGACAGAGGGAGAGCATGTGCAGGGGAGGGGCAGAGAGAGAGGGAGACACAGACTCGGACGCAGGCTCCAGGCTCCGAGCTGTCGGCACAGAGCCCGATGTGGGGCTCGAACCCACGAACCGCAAAATCACGACCCGGGCTGAAGTCGGATGCTCAACCGACTGAGCCACCCAGGGGCCCCAGCCATTCACTTTTCGGCAAATATCTGTTCTTCGTGTCGGGCACTAGGGCGGGGTCAGGGGGAGAAGAACAAATCCTAGTGTCTACCTTCAAAGGGTACTCAACGCACAAGAGACAAGCCAAGGCACAGTTTGCACGACAGTGCGATAAATTCTGCGAATTCGGCTGGCGCAGAAAGTCACTTCACCCAGCTTTTTGTTTTCATGTGGGCCCTGGGTGTGTCCGATCTTCTAATTGGTCAAAAAGTCCCCAGAAAATAGATTTTTCTGTGACAGCTCCTCATTTTGAAACGCCGGCAAGAAATTCCACAAACTTAAAACCGTTTGAGGGTCGAAGAACTCAGATCTGAAGGTCCAGCCTGTGGACTGCCAGCTCTCAGCTCTCTCGTTCGGTATTTTTGTTGCTTCTCGAGGAAACTAATGGATGCAGAATCTCCTGCCGCCGACAGCAGGGCTCCGGTATGTGTTTGCAAGGGGTTTTACGTCTTCAGGATACATCTTCAGAAGGGGAATTGTTCAATAAAATAAAATGAGAGGTTTCAAGACACACACTGTGAGTCCGGACACAACGCGCACCCTGGCTCCCAGAAAATGATGCTAATTTTCATTTCCACCCTCAGTAACAAGAGTACTGGGGTGCCCGGGGGGCTCAGTCTGTTAAGCGTCTGGCCCTTGGTTTCCGTTCAGGTCATGATCTCACAGTTCGTGAGTCCGAGCCTCACATCGGGCTCCGTGCCGACAGCCAGGATCCTGCTTGGGATTCTCTCCCAATCTCTCTCTCTGCCCCTCCCCTGATTGCTCTCTGTCTCTCTCTTTTAAAATATAAATGAATTTAAAAAACCGAACAAAAACCAAGAGTACTTTCCTCTGTACCCTTGCCAACGCTGGGTGTTAACAATGATGATTTTCTTCTATCAGCTTTACAGTTAAAAATATTCTCACTGTTATATTACTTTATTAGTTATGATCTTCTCTGCTAAAATTAAAATACTGACCTTACCAAGGGTTGGCAAAAATGTAGAACCGAAACACCCCTTCGCCACCGGTAGGAACGCAAAAGAGTACAACCACTTTGGAAAATAGTTTGCCGGTTTCTTACAATGTTAAACATACACCTAATCTCAGATTCAGCCCGTTTACCCTTAGGTGTTTACCCTAGAGAAGACGAAATATACATCTATAACTAGGTGAGCATAAAAGTTTATAGTGGCTTTAATTGCAATAGCCCCGAACTGAAAATAACTCACATGCCCGTCAACTGATGAATGTGATAAGATTGGATGAATCTCAAAATCATTATGCTGAAAGGTGCTAGACAGAAAAGAGCATATATTATTTGATTCCATTTGTATAAAACTCTAGAAAGTACACGCTAATCTGTAGCAACAGAAAGCAGATTTGATTGCCTATACTGGAGGGGTAGGAGGGAAGGGAAGGATTACAAGGAAACTTTGGGGAATGAAGGATATCAATTGATTGAGGGTGATGGTTTCCTATATGTCCGTATACGTACGACAGAATATAGCAAGTTTTATCTTTTAAATATGCACAGTTTACCGTATGTTATGTACTTACCAATAAAATCATTTTTAAAAATTCCACCAAGTATTGGGGTGCCTGGGTGGCTCGGTCGGTGAAGCGTCCGACTTCGGCTCAGGTCATGATCTCATGGTTTGTGAGGTCGAGCCCTGCATCGGGCTCTGTGCTGATGGCTCAGAGCGTGGAGCCTGCTTCTGCTTCTGTGTCTCCCTCTCTTTCTACCCCTCCCCTGCTCATGCTCTGTCTTTCTGTCTCTCTCTCTCAAAAATAAATAAATGTTAAAATCCCACCAAAAGGGGCACCTGGGTGGCTTAGTTGGTTGAGTGTCTGACTTCAGCTCAGGTCATGATTTCACAGTTTGTGAGTTTGAGCCCTGCGTGGGGCTCTGTGCTGACAGCTCAGAGCCTGGAGCCTGCTTCTGATTCTGTGTCTCCCTCTCTCTCTGCCCCTCCCCACTCACCTTTTCTCTGAAAAATGAATAAACATTAAAAAAAAATCCCACCAAATGTTACAACAGGGGTGCCTGGCTGGCTTAGTCAGGAAAGCATGTAAGCTTTTTTTTTAGTTTATTTGTTTTGAGAGAGAGAGAGGATCCCCAGCAGCATTGCACTGTCAGTGCAGAGCCTGACTTGGGACTCGATCTCATGAACGATGAGATCATGGCCTGAGCCGAGATCAAGAGTCGGACGCTTAACCGGCTGAGCCATCCCGGCACCCCAAAATATCCTTTTTAAGTGAGCCCAGTGTGGGGTTTGAACTCATGACCCTGAGATCAAGAGTTGCATGCTTTCCCGGGGCGCCTGGGTGGTTCAGTCCGTTAAGCATCTGACTCTTGATCTCGGGTCAGGTCCTCACCTCACGGTTTGCGAGTTCGAGCCCCGAGTCGGGTTCCACACTGGCAGTACAGAGCCTGCTTGGGATTCTCTCTCTCTCTCCCTCTGTCTCTGCCCTTTCCCTGTGCGTGCGCACTCTCTGTCTCTCTTTCTCACACGCAATACATAGACTTTAACAAAAATATTTCAACGTTCTTTTTCTCACTTTCATTACTCTTATCGCTGTTGCTGTTTTCTAAGCAGGAATACCGAGTACGGTCACGCTGGCTGTGAACAACACGATTCTGGGAGTGCAGCCCCAATAGACTGGGGTGCAAGCACCCCCCCCCCCGGAGGTGCGCAGTGGGTAAAATTGCCTTACTAACGAGCTGAGCATTACAGTGCATTCATTTATTAGCCTCCCCGGTTTCTTTTTACGGGTGTTGCCTTTAAAAAAACTCATCTATGAGCTCTCTTTACATATGAGGGCTGGGAGAGTGTCTGTCAGACCAGTCACAAAGAAAATGCTCTCCAGCTTTGTGGTTTGGAGCTGAGTTTTGATGCTGGGGAACCAGTGACATCGACTTCTGATCTGATAAATGATTTCTTGGCAAACGCTGCCCCGTGAATTCCTTTCTTGGCACCGAGGAGCACTTGTAATTTGGAAACGGGTTTGTTCAGCAACTTGGCTTTGCGATCTTTGTGCTGCGGGCTTACAGGCTGAAGGCATTAGGCTCCAGTGGACATTCTGAGGGACTTACCAAAAAAAAAAAACAAAAACAAACAAACAAAAAAAAAAAAAACCCAACTCAATAAAATAACTGCCAAGAGTGTTTCCTCTTTTCTCTTCTTCTTCTCTTCCTTTCATTTCACTTACAGTGATTGCCATCATTTCCTGAGGGCTCACCCCCCGCCCCTGTGCCTGTGCCTGGCCCTGGGCTCTGGGCTTTGTATGTCTTTTACATCTAATTCTTGGAACCCTTCAGTCTTGGTACCGTGGGCTCCATTTTTTCAGGTAAGGAAACGAAGTTTTTGAAGAAGTAAACGAAAAAGAAAAATCTTATTCAGGATCACAGAGGGAGGAGGTGGAGGGAAACTGAGTTTTGACTCACATTGGCCAGACTCCAAGATTCAGACTGCCTCCCACTTAGCCACCCCGGGTTTCCGCGAGCTGCTTATGAGCTCGTCTTTCTTTGTCTCAGAAGACCAAAGACAGAAACGGCTTCATCTTTTTACCCCCGATAACGAACCTGAGATTTTTGTGCAGAGTAGGCTTGAGATCTAACCGGGCTGAACAGGGAAAATCACGGTCGGCGGGGGGCTGGCGGGGGCGGGAGGGGGTGGGGCTGAGCAGGTGCTTCTGAAAGGTTTTCACTCCAGCTCTACCCACAAATATGTATGCTGTATCAAAAAGTGATAAGGAAGTAGGCTCAGTTGGCCACACACCCCTTCAATCATCAGATGGTGTGCCGTTAACGCCATGAGCAGAGCCTCTCAACTGGGGCGCTCTTGACCTCTGGGGCCGATCGTTCTGTGCGGTGGGGGCCGTCCTGTGGGTTACAGGCCGTTCAGCAGCATCCGTGGTCTCTACCCACTAGACACCTTGTTGTGAAAGCCCAACACGTCTGCAGACATTGCCAGAGGTCCCCTGGGAGGAAGAATTGCCCCTGGTGAAGAACCGCCAGTCCATGATTAATAAAGGCTTCCGGTGACTTTCAGAGCTCCAAAGAAACATCTTTCGGTTACAAGGCCAGTGGAAAACATGCTGGGACGTTTATTCCTCTCTCTCCCCTCCCTTAGCAGAACTTCCTAGTGGAAGCTAAATGTTTGGTGAGCACACTTAGAAGACTGAGAAATGTTTACTTAAACATGCACTTGATTAAAAGAAAACATTTTTATCAGCCTTCGCTCATTGCAAATGCTACTTACCGAGCTCAGGATATTTGCCAATCTCAGTGCTAAGTCCCTGGATGCATGTTATCTCATTTAATACAGCTTTTTAAAGTAGACATAAACTTCACCCCATTTTATCGATGAGGACACAGAGATTCGGGAAGATTAAATAACTGCTCCGAGGACACGCAGAGAAGCGGGCACAGGGGAGAACTTCACCCCAATTTGTTTTACGTCCGGGTTCATTCACCATGCTGATCTCCGAGGTCAGTGTTCATTCACAGTAGCGCGTTAAAAACATCTGAAAAAAAGAGGAAAATAAAGTCGTGGCTAATGTTGCCAGTTAGCAGTTACCAGTGTCGACATTGTGTTGTGAATCCATCCAGTCTTTTTTTTCTGAGCATTTAAAAACATATATACTCTGCGGGCACCTGGGCGGCTCAGTCGTTTAAGCGTCTGACTTGGGCTCAGGTCATGATCTCACAGTTCGTGGGTTCGAGCCCCGCGTCTGGCTCTGTGCTGACAGCTTTGAGCCTGGAGCTTGTTTCGGATTCTGTGTGTGTGTCTCTCTCTCTGCTCCTCCCCCACTCCTGCTCTGTCTCTCTCTCTCAAAATTAAATAAACATTAAAAAAAATTTAAAAACATATGTGCTCTAGAAAAGATGGGGCATGCTTTTCTTTTGACACTTGGGACTACTTTTCCATTACGATGTTCAATATTCTTCACTAGCATCATTTAAAAGGACTATATCATATTGTAGGGGGGAACAGTTAAACAATCTCCCGTTGTCAGAATTTCTGGTTGTATTTTTTCTCTGTCTCCCTCTCTCACCCTCCCTTCCTTCTTTCCTTTTCCGTGTCATTTACCCAGGATGGAATGCTGGAGTCATAGTTGTCATATATATATTTTTTTAATGTTTATTTTTATTTTTGAGAGAGACAGAGACAGAATGTGAGTGGGTTCGGGGCAGAGAGAGAGGGAGACACAGAATCAGAAGCAGGCTCCAGGCTCCGAGACGTCAGCACAGGGCCGGACGCGGGGCTCGAACTCACGACCTGTGAGATCGTGACCTGAGCCGAAGTCGGACGCTCAACCGACTGAGCCACCCAGGCGCCCCATAGTTGTCATATTTTTAAGGCTCATGATACATGCTGTCAAATCGCATTGCCATCAAAGGTTGTGTTAATGTATATTTTACCTGCGTTGAATAGAGGGGTATATTTGTTTCTTCCAAGAAACACAGGGCTTTTAACTTAAAAGACACCTAACTTGCAGATATAACAGAGGAAATCATATTTGGTTTTTGTTACATTTCTTTGACTACTAGGGATTTTGAAATTTCTTTAGGAAACATACGAGACATTTACGCACTTAAAAGAAAGCAGTGGGGCCGCCCGTACTGGTGAGAGACAGACTTCTGTAATATGGGGAATATTCAGACCCATTTCAAAGAAAAAAAAAATCTCGTAGCCTCAGAATGTTACTATATGTATCTCATTATACAACGTAAACGCACAGCAACGTGGGACCGCTCCTTACATTTGTAGTTCTTAAAGAACAACAAAAGCAAAGCAAGTTTACCAATTAATACAAACAAAACTAGGAAAACTGTCATACCCAAATTGGCAGCAATGATTTAACACGGTGGCTGGAAAACTGCAAGGAAGTGAACTCTTGCAATTTCTGCAGGCAGGACCGAGGCCACGGAGTCGCCATGCTTTCTGTTGTCGTGTGCGGTGACTCAGCCCGCCCAGCGCGTTTCTCCTTCGGAACCAGAGAGAAACAAAGCCTTCCTGGGACACGCATGCATCTTGTTCGCGTTCAGCCTGCCTCCCCTTTCTTCCCATTCGACCCACAAATAAAGCTCAAATAGTACTCGGGGCCAGTAATTGTAGACCCAAGTTCAGGAGGAAGCAGGACGCTCAGTTAGAGTCTGGAAAGATTATTTTTAGATGATTTGCAAAAGGGAACGGGACACGCGCCCTGTTTTCTTACAGGCATCACAGGCCGCTGAAAACATGCAAACTATTATTAAAACATGTTCTCAGGGCCTCCGTCGGTTTCGGAGGAATTTTAAAATAACTTAGACTCTGTTGTCTTTACAGAAAAGAACGTTGCATTCTAAAACAGGAGGATGAGTTATATGGGGGGAGGGGGGAAGCTCCCAAAACAAAGATCCAATGTTCCATGATCCCCACTTTGCCCCTAGCCTAGGGCTAGCAGGACGGTTCTCCGCCAGGATTTATTTTATTGTCACTGGTACATTCAATCTGAGCAAGAGAAGTCTTCTCGGTCTCCCTGATCAAAGAGTCAGATGCCTTGTGAGCAATTCTCCGACCAAAGGAATTATTGGCTTTTATGCAGCATAAACACCAGGAACCTGATTCACAACTTTCTGTGTGAGGTCTGACTCCTACAGAAGGCTCCCCGTGGATCTTTCCTCTTTTTCCTGCCATCTGACTCCACCATGGCATCCAAGCCTCCTCCTACCAGCAAACTTAAATCCCCACGACCCCAGCTAGCTGCAGGGAATTTACCTGCACATTTTGTTGCTGTTTCCTGTGTGTCTCTTGGAAACGTAAATGAATGATCCTTCTTTCTATCGTAGTCGGATCAGGTAAGGACACATTGAGGCTTACGCGTTCCCCCAGGGGCCCCCATCAGACCGCTTCTCTAATGCTGTGACTCACGGAGCATCACAACGAAACCCTGCCAGTTCTTCCAGACCTCTCTTTGAAAGCCTTGGGGAGCCTATCTTTGTTATTATTATTATTATTGTTGTTATTATTATTATCATTAACCGGGGTCCAATCTGCATACAATAAATCATAAGGATTCCAAGTATGCTTTTATGAGTTTCAACAAATGTAACCACCTTGTAACCACCTTGTAACCGCCGTCCTAACTGGTAGAGAACCTTCCACGGTGTTTGTACGATCCCTCATCCCTCTTTCCAGCAATAACCTGCCCGCCTCTGTGGTTTTGATTTCCAGCCCCATCGCTCAGACGTGCCAGCCTCAGAGCCTCATGAAAATGGAACCAGTCGAGATGTATACTCTTTGTGTCTGGCTTCTTTCAGTATTATAATGTTTTTGAGATTCATTCATTCTATTTGTGCACCCTTAGTTCATTCTGAAATGATTCCCCGGGCCATTGTGTGGATGTACAGCGCTTTGTATATCTATTTGTGGCTGAAGGATATTTATCATTTCTTTTCCAGTTTTTGGCTACTGTGAATAAGGCTCCGGTGGACGTATCTGTGTAACCCTTTTTGGAGGGCATGCATGTTTATTTTCCTTGGGGAAATACCTAGGAGTTGAATTCCTGGGTCATAGAGTAGGTATGTGTTTAATGTATGTATAAGAAACTGCCAGGGTGCCTGCACGGCTCAGTCGGTTAAACCTCTGGCTCTTGATTTCGGTTCTCACAGTTCGTGGGTTTGAGCCCCGTGTCAGGCTCTGTGCTGACAGCACGGAGCCTGCTTGGAATTCTCTCTCCCTCTGTCTCTGCCCCTCTCCTGTTCACTCTTTCTCTCTCAGAATAAATAAATAAACTTAAAACAAATACTTAAAAAAAAAAAAAGAAAAGAAACTGCCAACTCTTCTCCAAAGCGGGGGCTTACTTGGTTTTGAGGTTCCCGATCAAACTGTGTCTTCATTACTTGCTCTCTAATAGCACATAATTTATTTTGTTTTGTTTTTATTTGGGCAGATGGGTTGTCCAAAGACGCTGTATCTCTTTACCCCTCCCGACAGCCATACCCTTTGCGATATCATTCTGGTGAGGCCGTCCATCACGGGGTAAAGTCTGCCTGCCACTCCTGGAATATCAGTTGGATTCATGTCTTGCTGGTTTGTTTTTTTTTTTTTTAGTTTATTTATTTATTTTGAGAGAGAAAGAGAGGGAGCACAAGGGGGGAGGGGCAGAGAGAAAGACAGAGAGAGAGAGAGAATCCCACTTGTGCAGAGATTCATGCGGGGCTCAATCTCATGAGCTGCGAGATGGTGAACCGAGCCGACGTCAGACGCTCAACCGACTGGGCCACCCGGGCGCCCCCTCGTGTCTTGCTTTGACCAACAAACTGCAGTGGCAGTGAGCAGTTGAGGCCTCCGGAGGCCTCATCCGTCCTATGCATATTTTGGAAGCCTGCTACCGCCACATGCACAAGGTTGGCACGGCCGTTCTGGAGACTTCCATCGCAGTGGAAGCCATCACGGGCTGCCTACTCTACAGCCGGCAGATATCCTACCAGGTGAGAGAGCATCATCTCCACTGGTAGAGGTACCTACTCAACCCGCAGCTGACGACAGACGCATGGGTGAGCTCAGCTGTGAAGGGGACCCCTTGGTTAAGCCCACCGATCCATAAACAGTAAGAAATATTTATTATTTTAAGCCATTGAGTTTCAGGGTGATACACATCACACAGCCATACCTAACTGACACATTTCCATGAGGACAGATGTCTACCTCTTCTCTCCCCTTCACTTGTGTGAACATGGTCAATTTAGCGAACATTTCTGAACCCAAAGATGCCTTGCATTGTAATGCTTAGTTTCCACAACTGTTTTGGAGATTAGACTCGTAACTGAAGGGAAAACACAGCAGTGCCTCGCTGATAGTAGGTACTCACTAAATTCTTGCTATAGTAATAATAACGTTATTTATTTATTATTTTTAATTATTTTTTATTTTTTTTAATGTTTATTTACCTTTGAGAGAGTGAGAGAGCGAGCACAAGCAGGGGACGGGGAGAGAGAGAGGGAGACACAGAATCTGTAGCAGGCTCCAGGCTCTGAGCTGTCAGCACAGAGCCCGATGCCGGGCTCGGACCCACAAACCATGAGATCATGACCTGAGCCGAAGTCGGATGCCCAACCGACTGAGCCACCCAGGTGCCCCCCCCACCCCGCCTTTTTTAAAAAAATCACTGTGTGCTCTTTTTGCCTTAACACATTTTCTTGTAGCAGAATCTTCTATGATTTTAGCAATAGAAGGGTCTGGACAGTCTCAAAACGTGTCCTTCCAGGCAGGAAGATGAGTGTGTGTGTTTTTTTTCCCACCAGACAGTTCGTAGTCACATGATAGACTTGAGCTCTTCATTTTCATTGATTGAGAAAAACATAATGGCAAATGCATAATTATAAATTC
This sequence comes from Panthera tigris, assembly GCF_018350195.1. NCBI lineage: Eukaryota > Metazoa > Chordata > Mammalia > Carnivora > Felidae > Panthera > Panthera tigris. The sequence continues at coordinate 8,548,278 of NC_056662.1, read as the reverse complement.
TCAAGTGCTTTTGCAGTGGGCTTGTATTTCTGGAAATGACGATAGCATTGCCAATACCTTTCAAAGCTGGTGGGATCCAAAATATGAGATGCATTTATTTACTTGACAGACATTACCTTGAGTGGATACCAAATCATGGGATCTTTAGAGTAATTTCCTATCTTTGCAAATTCATCAACTTCCACCACCACCGGGACTGTGGCCCAAAGTTGGAAAGCACTGACCAAAGTCAACAGTGGCCTGTTCTACAGGGCCCTGGATGGACCAGGCTTTCCTCGGGCTTGCTTAATTCTGGCTCTTACCCTTCTAAATGCATCTATTACCACCCTCTCACTTACTCATTTTGCTCCATCCATGCTAGCTAGCCTTCTGGCTGTTTCCTAACCGTGCAAAATTAGTTCTTTGCCCTTCTTTGCCTCTGCCTGTAAAGCTCATCTCTAAGGTCTTATATTCAGATTGAGGCTCAAATATCACCTCCTTAAAGAGGCCTCCTCGGTCCTCCTTCTGCTCCACTCTTATTTCCTCTGGTTGTGTTTTCTTCATGCACTTTTCCAGTGTTATTTCAATGGTCTTTTTTTTTTCTTTTTTTAAGCTGTACACCCAATGCAGGGCTTGAACTCATGACGCCAAGATCAAGAGTCACATGCTCCACTGACTGAGCCAGCCAGGTGCCCCTCAGTGGCTTAGTTCTTGGTCTTTGTCTTGACTGTTTGACCCCGCTACACTGCAAGCCTCATCAGAAAAGGTAAACTCTGAGCGATGCCCCACACAACGGCATTTAGTAAATCTTATTTAAAATTTTGTTTAACGTTTATTTATTCTTGAGAGACAGAGCACGAGCAGGGGAGGGGCGGAGAGAGGGGGAAGCACAGAATCGGAAGCAGGCTCCAGGCTTCGAGCCATCAGCACAGAGCCCTATGCGGGGCTCGAACTCACGAACTGCGAGATCGTGACCCGAGCTGAAGTCGGACGCTCAATCGACTGAGCCACCCAGGCGCCCCAGTAAATTTTAATGAGTGAATCTTATTTTACAGACGAGGACCCTGATGTCCAGAGAGAAAGAGGACAGCCGACGTCACATAGCCTGTTAAGGAGTTAAAATCTAGGTTTCTAAATCACTTGGTAATGCTTGTCCAACCTGAATTGGTGAGGTTTCAGGTTGGATGCAAGACAAACAGCAATTTTAATGGTGTAAATGCGGTAGAAAATGATTTTTCTTTCAGATCGAAGCTTAAAGGTAAGCAGTTGTTCTGGATATCGCTGAGTAAAAACGACATCGAATTTAGTGGCTTCTGTGAATAACTTATCGGGGCACCTGGGGGGCTCAGTCGGTTGGGCATCCGACGTTCTGCACTGACAGCTCAGAGCCTGGAGCCTGCTTTGGATTCTGTGTCTCCCTCTCTCTCTCTCTCTGCCCCTCCGCCTCTTGCTCTCTGTCTCTCTCTCTCTCAAAAATAAAAAAAAGATTGAGCTCTTGCAAAGAGCTGAGAAGCGGGCCATTTATTTAATAAATGGTTCACTCTTTGGGCACAGAATTTTACATAATTTCTGCACAGTATCAACCAAACTTGGACATGTAAAAGGTAGAGAAAGCCTTAATGGAAACATTTTATCCATTCATTCATTTATTCACACATCATTCATTCATTCATTCATTCCTTAAACAATATTATTTGGGCACCTACCGTGTGCCAGGCGCTCTGGGTGGCATGCGAGCCAGGGGAGACCAGAAGTCTGCTTCCACGGAGCTGACACCGTAAAGGGCCCAGAACAACAGAACAATCATCACGTGTCTAATTAGCTCCCACCAGTGTGATGGGGCCTGCGGCAGAACGCACGGAGAATTTCCTGACCAAGTACCGCCTGGCTGAGATCCGGGAAGGCTGTGTAGGCGCTAAGTAGGCCAAGAAGAGGGAGGGGGGGAAACCCCAGACTCAGGCTGTGCTGGGCTGGGGCCGCCCACGCAGGCTCGTGAGGACTGACTGTCAACTTTTCAGGAATTGTGTAAGTCGGTCGTTAAACACAGCCATTAGTAAAAATTAAGTTCTATAAACTTACAATTAAATTATACTAAAAGCAAAGGGAATAAATACCTCCAGCCCTGCTCTCGAGGTTGTAACAGGTGGGGCCTGCGGGATGCTTGGCCATGCCAGGATAGCGGTACCCGTGCGGTATTTCTAACCGACTGTGTTTCCAGCCTTACTTGTTTCACCAGGGAAAATCCCTACCAGTGGCAGCGTCCCTTTCCAGCAAAGCCTCTGGTGTAGAATTCTAGAACAACAGCGGGAGTACTGAAGGGCCTACTGCTGGCAGGTGAGCTCCTGATTAAGGTCCTTCAAGTGACTAACTCATCCTGGGCGCAAAGTCAAGGTGACTTACACTCCTTCCGAGGCCACACTGTTTACGCTCCAGTCCTCTTACGCGGAACAACCCCAGAGATACGATCCCGGTGTCTGACACGGCCATTTTGTCCCCTATTTTGTGCAACCTCACGATTTCTTCCATTTGGCGCTGGATGGAGAAGGCGGGTTGTATTTCGGGGCCGCCTCATTCAAATTTTCCGAACCTTCGCCAGCATCACACTCAGGGAGGCGAGATGTTACGGTCACAAGAGGTAGGAAGGACCTGGGACCCGTCAAGGAAACTCGGGCTCATTCCTGGGCTTCCAACGGCTGACAAAATGATTCAGACCCAAGCGGCTCTCCCTCTCTCCTCCTGCTCCATCCGGAGCTCGTGTAATTTAGTTCAAGCACATTTTCTGATTCTAATGCCTACCATCTTCCTGATTGTGCTTTGACTTGCAAATTGATGGCCGCTGAGCCCAGCACTCATGGAAGCTACCAGCTTGGAAATCGCGGGCCTGTGGCCTCCTTGTGGGGCGGTGGATGAATCCCCTGCTTTGCACGAATGACTCCCTCTTGTCCAGTGTCTGACGAGTCCTAGCTCCAGCTTACCACCACCGTGAAGCCGGCCAGGGTCATCGTTGCCTCCGGCGTGGCACGTCTCCTAGAGGTCAAAATATGTCCGAGATGGGTGGTGTCCCCAGAAGGTTAAAAAAAAAAAAAAATGAACCAAGAGCACTTGGTATGAACAACAAGGAACAGTGGGACCTGAGCCACCTGGGTCCCACGGTGCTGTTCAGGCCGGTTGTTGCTTGCCATGTGGGACCGGGGCCCCGGGTAGCCAAAACTCCTGATCTTTAAAGAGAACTGGGGCACCTGGCGGTGGGGGGTGCGCTTAGTCAGTTAAGCGTCTCACTCTCGATTTCAGCTCGCATCATGATCTCACGGTTTGGTGAGATCGAGTTCCTCATCGGGCTCTGCGCTGACAGCACGGAGCCTGCTTGGACTCTCTCTTTCCCTTTCTCGTTGCCTGTCTTCCGCTCGCAAGCTTTCTCTTCCTCTCTCTCTCAAAATATATAAACTTCTTTTTTTTTTTTAAATAAAGAGAACCGGCAATCTGGATTTGGGGGCCAGATTTCTATCCTTCGATGCTACAACTATTCCAGATTGTAAAAAGACCCCCGATAAACAGGCTACCAGTCACAGTCCAAGTTCAAGGTGAAACTCTGCTGAGTCTGAAGAGCGGCCTTTTCATCCTCAAGTCCCCAGCGCTCAGCACAGAACCTCGCACAAGGAGGCATCTAGGAAATGTTTGCTGAATGACTCAACGAACAAACGCATCCGTCAGGATATTAAAATTCTGTCCATCCTACATACACCATCTCAATCTGTCCGCTTTCCCTTGGGTGCGCGAACAAAAGCAGGCACTTGCCAAGGGGCAAAGAAGCTGTGATTTGCTCACCAGTAAGCCCAGCACCACGGCACAGGCTTTCCCCTCGTACGGATCACTGTAATGCTTACTTCTTAGAACTACTCCAAGAGGTGGGTTCCATTATCAGCTCCATTTTTCAACTTTTAAAAAAATGTTCATTTAGTTATTTATTTTGAGAGAGAGAGAGAGAGAACATGAGTGGGGGAGGGACAGAGAGAGAGAGAGAGAGAGAATCCCAAGCAGGCCCATGTGAAGGGCAGAGCCCAACACGGGGCTCAGTCTCACAAACGTCAAGATCATGACCCGAGCCAAAATCGAGAGTTGGAAACTTAATGGACTGGGCCACGCCAGTGCCCCCCAGCTCCGTTTTTAAAAAGAAGAAACATGTGTAAAGCTTAGAGAGATCAAGCCACCTGCCTGAAGCCATATGGTTGGCAAATGTCCTGTCTCCATCAAGGGAGAAGCCAAAGTCTGTTCTGGTCCCACAGGTCACTTTTCCCTCTGCGTGGCCCTTCCCACAGCAGCTCCTGTCTCATATCCTAGAGCTGCTTCACCGGCATCCTCAGATGCCACAAATGTCTGCTGGCCTCAGGGCCTTTGCATTGGCTCTGCGGGGGATGCTCTCCTCTAAGATCTTCATATGGCTTTACCTTGAGATCTCTTCTGGATGCCCTGCCCATTTACAATGGCAACTTCCCATCACTTCCCATTTCTCTCTCCTGCTTCCTTTACCTTTCTGCATAGTTTTAATCATCTCCTAAATACTGTATAATTTGATTTTTCATTTTCTGTCTTTATCACTATAAGGTTACTTTCTATGGGGGCAAGGACTTGTTTTTTTTGTTTTGTTTTGTTTTGTTTTCCTGTTTCCCTCCCTGCCATGTCTCTAGTTCCAGAACTATGCCTGGCTTAGGGGAGGCCTCAGGAAATATTTGTTGGATGAGTGAACGCTGGGGTTTGAGCACGTGTCAGGTGTTGACCGATGATTTAAAAACTTGTTTCCTTAACCACCAACCTTTGCTGACTCAAGTAGGGGCAGCGTGGTTCATGCCGCGCGTATGTGCTCTGGATTGGCCTGCGGGTTCTGGCGCCTTTTGAATCCACCCAGAGGCTGTGGGCGTGCCTCACAGAGTTCATGTTCTAATGACAGAGAAGCTCCTAAAGATTGTAACCTCTGACTTGAACTTGGATCCCAACTCTCCACGGCCGAGAAGCTAAAGATACAGAGAAACAATTGGGGCACCTGGGTGGCTCAGTCGGTTAAGTGTCCGACTCTCTCTCTCCTTTTTTAAAAATTATTTTAGTGTTTATTTATTTTGAGAGAGAGAGACAGAGGATGAGCGGGGGAGGGGCAGAGAGAGAGAGAGAGAGAGAGAGGGTGACACGGAATCCGAAGCAGGTTCCAGGCTCTGAGCCGTCAGGACAGAGCCTGATGCGGGGCTCGAATTGTGAGATCGTGACCTGAGCCGAAGTCTGACGCTTAACCGGCTGAGCCACCCAGGTGCCACTTAAGATTTGTTTTAATATTTATTTATTTTGAGAGAGACAGAATGTGAGCGGGAGAGGGGCAGAGAGAGAGGGAGAGAACCCGAAGCAGGCTCCAGGCTCCGAGCTGTCAGCACAGAGCCCATCGCAGGGCTCGAACTCACAGACTGCGAGATCATGACCTGAGCCAAAGTCGGATGCTGAACTGACTGAGGCACACAGGTGCCCTGAGTGTCTGACTCTTAATTTAGGCTCAGGTCATGATCTCACGGTTCATGGGTTCAAGCCCTGAGCTGGCATGGAGCCTGCTTGGGATTCTCTCTCTGTCCCTCCCCCACTCGTGTTCTCTCTCTCTCTCTCTCAAAATAAATAAACTGAAAAATAAATAAAGGTACAGGTCAAAAATTGCCCTATGGAATTTTGAGCAAAAAGAAAGATATCAGAAATGTAACACAGTGCTCCTAACCATCCAGTGTTACCTGCTCTTTGCCATTAGGCTCCTACTGGCTCCCTGCTTAGAAGCACAGTAGTTACGTGTGGCTCCTAGAACCCGTGTTCAAGTCCCGGCTGCACCGTTGGCTTTGTGGACGTTGTGCCATTGCAGAAGTGAGTTAACTTCCGCGAGTTTCAGTCTGAGCATCTGTCAACTGGGGATAACGATGTCACATTTCCTCCAATCCGAGAAGCCACTGAAAAGCAACGTTATTGTATGAACCGCAAAGAAAGAAAACAATGTTACTGATTATAAACAGCCCACTGATTCTAAGAGTTATATAGACTTTAGAAGTGTTATCAGTAGAGTGGCCAGGTAAAATATGGGACATCCAGGGGCGCCTGGGTGGCTCAGTCAGTTAAGCGTCCGACTTCAGCTCAGGTCACGATCTTGTGGTCCGTGAGTTCGAGCCCCACGTCGGGCTCTGTGCTGACCGCTCAGAGCCTGGAGCCTGCTTCAGATTCTGTGTCTCCCTCTCTCTCTTCCCTTCCCCCATTCGTGCTCTGTCTCTCTCTGTCTCAAAAATAAATAAACGTTAAAAAAAAATTAAAAAAATATATGGGACATCCAATTAAATTTGAGTTTCAGATAAAGAAATGAACGATGTTTTAGGATAAATTAATCCCATTTGGGGCATGCTACTTGGTGCATACGTACACTAAACAATTATGCAACTTTTATGTGCATTTCCAATTCAATTATATCCTAGACTCAGTGAAATAACATAGTGTGTGTCTCACTGGAAGGTGTGGTTGGGGGTGAATTAACGGAGGAAAAGCCTTAGATCTGGGTCTGGAACAGAGTAGGTGTTCGATACAAAGTAGGGGTTGTTATAAGACAGCTTGTACACTTTTTTGTTTGTTTATTTTGAGAGAGAGAGAGAGAGAGAGAGAGACCATGTGCATGCAAGCAGGGGAGGGGCAGAGAGACAGGGAGAGAGAGAGGGAATCCCGAGAAGGTTCTGTGCTGTCAGCTCAGAGCCCGACGTGGCTGCTAGAACTCATAAGCCCTCGCATGATCTGAGCCACATCAAGAGTTGGGTGCTTAACCCACTGAGCCACCCAGGTGCCCATAGCTTGAGCCAGTTTAACAGACCCACTTGTACCAGCCTGGAGCTCCTTGAGGGCTCACCCTTCCACCCCCCCGGGCTTGGTGCGAGCCTTCTCGTCCTGAAAGAATCCGGTATTTATTCATCCAATAGACACCTCCCCTCCTTTTCTGTGCTGACGCGGTTGGTTGCAATCTTCTCTGAGGCCTGGAAAGAGAATACTTTTAGATAAGTCCGTGCAGCGAGTGCCTCTCCCCAGCGGGAGCCTCCACCCCTCCAGGCTTCTAGCATCTACCTTTGAGAGCTCAGGTGTCCGCTACCCATTACATTTCCATCCTCCTCGTGAAACTACTGCTTCATTAGCCTAATTGCAAGATTGCAGGCTTGGGGCAGCAGGCCCCTTTGGGAAGGGGTATTAACCCCGAGCTTCCCAGGCCCCTCCCAGCCTCCCAGCGTCCCATGGGGCCTGTCTGCCAAGTCGTTCCCTTGGAGTGACGAAAACACACTCGTCTGTCCTGAGTCTGCCTTTTACAAGACAACCACGACAGCAACGATGGAGTAATAATAACAGCAACACGTACTCGGGGCCAAGAAGGTTAAAAAGGACCAAGTGTAACGTGAGACCCAGAGGTTGCCTGAACGCTTGTCACCTGCATCTCAGCTCTACTCCCTGGAAGGTCCCAGTTGTTCCCAGTTTCTCAAAAACACAGGAATGTTCTACGCACCAACCGTCGTTGCAAATATAAAGTCTGTGAGCCCATGTGCATATGCGGGATATATTTAAATTTTTGATGTACAGCACCAGATTGGGAAATACGGTCTTTGTTCTAGCGATACTTTGTTTTTCTGAATAATAGCACACAACAGAAGTTGAATGCTGATGTACATTCACTTTAAGCACGTTGCGTGTTCTATGTAGATACGGTCACCCGTAAATGTCTGCGCAGTTGATTTTGCATAAAGGGAATTACACAATGTACACCCAGGGGTGACCCGCCTTGGTCGCTGAACATACATCCCGGCCGCCTTTACTCTCTGCACGTTAGAGCCGACTCATTGTTTTTTATAAGGCCGCACGATATTTGATGAGGAGGGACACGTCATAATTTATTTAATGAAGCATTTAGGCCACTTCCAGATTTGTGCCATGAAGCAAATAACATGCAAAGAGGCAAAGGAAATGTGGAAATGCCCTTGAGTTTGTGGGGACACAGCTTCAAGGTGAGGGGAGGTCAGGGCTCTCGCCAACACCAATCTGATGGTGGCTGGCAGTCAGTGGGGGGGGGCAGGGTCTTGGGGTCCCCCGTGAGCCCAAGATAACCGTTCAATCCCCAGATGCTGGGAAGCTCCAGATGGTTCCGGGGAGAGGCGAAGGCAGCCTGGGTGGCAGCCCAGGATGGACCGGCTTGGGGAAGCAGCTGTTGGCCAACTGGTGTGGAAACCTTCCTATGTTTCCACCACCATGATGGTCCTCCTGCCCATCCTTCTCGAATATTGGCCCTATTTGAGTATATCCACGGGTTTCGAATCCTGGAATTCCTGGGACAAATGGTATGAACTCTTTTCATTTCAATTGGCCTATTAGCAAACTCTTCCTTGGAGTCTTTTTTTTTTTTTTTTTTTTTGGTGGGGAATAAAAAAACCCATAATGGCATTTACGAGAGCTAAGTCCCAGCTGAGTGCTTCCTGGATCATGCAGCCTGCCATCTTCCCCGAGGTGCTACAGGACAGGAACTTTTATCACTCTCATTTTACAGATGGGGAAAGTGAGACTCCAAGGCCATGGTGGGATTCGAGCCCGTTCCCCCAGCGCCCGGCAGCTGCCATTCTATGGACTTTCTAAATCCCGGTGGAACATGAAAAGATGAAAGGGAGGCTCGAAGCTTCCGTGAGCAGGTGCGTGTGCACCTGCTCTGAGGTAGATGGAGGCAGGAAGCTGGGGTGAAGCTGGAATGACAAAATAGGCAAAAGAACGAGACAAATGCCAGTCGCATTCAACGGGAATTTGTGGCCTAATGAAGGGCACGTCCAACACCGGTGACATAGACTTGACCTTCCTGCGCCTCAGGAAATGGGGACAGCAGTCTGATTCAGCAGAGCCACTGACCTGAATTAAGTTAACACATATGAGATGCCTGTGGCCCCACAGGACAACTCACGGTTACTCTTAGGTCTGTGTGCAATCCCAAGGGCCTCCCCTTACACTTCCAAGAACATAATGTCATAAAACCATAACCGAGGAGGAAGATGGTCCTTGAAGGATCGTCCCATCCAGCGATGCCCTCTGCCAGCCGCCAGTCACACTAATACCAGTCCAAACGTTTGTTTCCCCAATTCGATAACAAATTCTTATTTACTCGGAAAAACATTCAGAAAACATGATGACATTTTACAAAGGCAAAAGTGAAAGTTGACTGAATGCAGTCTACGGTTAACCTTTGGCATTTATATTTATGTGCTTGAAAATGGCCCCAAATATTCCATCACAACATACACACCGCTAAAGTGGTCCTGCCTCCTGCCTCCACCCCCACCCCCAGGCTCTTCCCCAAACTGCAGCCCGCGTGGCCTTCCCGGGACACAACAGGAACCACTTCCAGCCTTGGATTAAAACCTCTTGGTGGCCCTCGCCGCCCTCACTATCTATGTTCCTTGACTGAAAGACAAGTCCCCATGTTCTGCCTGGTCATCTCTCCCCACCTCGGTCTATGAACCACATGAAGGCAGCCAGCCGCGTTTTGTGACCCGAACTATGTCCTTAATATCTAAGGCAGGTACTCGGCATGGATAAACTCAGGGTGCACTTGGTAAAGTCAGGGGCAGACCTGTGTGGCTTTCCCTTAATACGGCACCCAAAGGCAGCACGTGTGTGCCTCCGTGCTCCATGGGAAGTCTGGGAAGGGGAGAGTGAAGGACTGAACTGGGAACGTGTCCCTCCACTGGCATATCTTCGACCACGCACCGTATATCCCGTGACAAGAGTTGTGCAAATGTCCAGCATTATGGGTGTTCACCCCGCACCGAGCACTGGCCCCACCGCTGGAGTTCTTGCCAGAAAAGATCTAGGGAAACGGGAACAACAGTGCTGATTAATACCGCTCAGGGCTTCGCCCGCCATATGGTACCCAGATCCTAGAAGTCATTCACCCAGTGGCTGGGACACAGAAACCCAAGTTTCAATCACTCTGTTAGGCACGCAGATTTCTTCCGACGTCCTCATCACCACTGCTTCTCGCAAGGCGTGCAAACAGGCATCTTGCTTTATTTCTCAAATATTTGATGTGCGGTGGCATCCTGAAATCGGTCCCGATGGTCTCATAGGCAGACGACATCCAGGAAGCCTTGGGGAAGTGGAGGAGGGCTCGTGCTGGATGTGTGAGAGTGCGTGGGCGAGAGTGAGCAAAGGCATCTGAGGCTGGTGAGCGGATGTGTGTTCATCCACAAGAGAGGGGACGGAGACCCAAGGACTTTCCTGGCTTGGGAGAATCGTCAGCGTCTTCTGTGGGTATCAGTGGCGTTTCCATCTTTGTATGTGCGAATGGGCAAATGCACCGGGGAGTAAAACCTACTCCAGAGGGAAAGAAGCGGGATAAAGAAGCAGCAGATGTCAGAACTCAGCTCTAGAAAACAAAATTCATACTGTGCTCACCGTCCAGAAATAGCTGCTGACAACGTGGCTGTGCGTTTTCTTGGGAATTGTTCTCTGCGGGGGCGCCTGGGTGGCTCAGCCGGTTGGGCGACCCGCTCTTGATTTCGGCTCAGGTCATGATCTCACGGCTCTCGAGTCTGAGCCCCTGGTAGGGCTCAGCCTGGAAGGCTCCGAGCCTGCTTGGGATCCTCCCTCTCTCCCTCTCTCTCTGCCCTTCCCCTGCGCATTCTCTCTCACTCTCAAAATAAATAATAAATAAACTTAAAAAAAAAAAAGAATAAATTGAAAAAATTCTGTGTGTGTGTGTATGTGTGTGTGTGTGTGTGTGTGGCATCATGTTGTACACATGATTTCCCTCACGTTCTAGTCAAACACACTAGGAGTACCTTTTCATGCCATGAAATATACTTCAACTCCCCCCGTTCTTACGGCTATCTCGTGTTCTGCTTCATGTGGGCCTATAAAGTAATTTTGCTCCACGGTGAACTATGCAGGTTGTTTCCCGTTTGTCACCATTTATTACGGTCCAGTCCGGCGTTTAAAAATATCTACTTACTGGGGTGCCTGCAAATGAAATAGTGTTTGGGAAAAGCCATGTGGAAATGGAAGGTTTTCATGTTTTTGTTATTTGCATTGTCACCGTTAGCTTATCTGAGTGCGTCGCTCTCTTGGCCCTGACCCCATAGGAAGGACTCTGAGGGCGAAGACAGTTCCTCCTTCCTGCCTCGAGGTCTCCCTACCCTGTACCACTCTGAGTACACATGGACGCTCCCTTGAACACGTGTGGCCGCTCCGCGGAGACATCAGACGGGAAGCAGTGACAAGTCACCCCTGATTGTTAAAGCCTCTTGGAAACATTGATCACAGCCTGTTGCCTTTTTAATTAAGAACTAGATTGGGGGGCGCCTGGGTGGCGCAGTCGGTTAAGCGTCCGACTTCAGCCAGGTCACGATCTCGTGGTCCGTGAGTTCGAGCCCCGTGTCAGGCTCTGGGCTGATGGCTCGGAGCCTGGAGCCTGTTTCCGATTCTGTGTCTCCCTCTCTCTCTGCCCCTCCCCCGTTCATGCTCTGTCTCTCTCTGTCCCAAAAATAAATAAAAAACGTTGAAAAAAAAATTTTTTTTTAAAATATAAAAAAAAGAACTAGATTGGGGCATCGGGTGGGCTTAGTCGGTAGGGCACACGACTCTTGATCTCTGGGTTGTGAGTGCCAGCCCCCTGTTGGGTATAGGTTATTTAAAACAAATAAATAAGAAAAAAATAAAGTTGTTTAAAAAAAAAAGGAAGTAGGGGCACCTAAGTGGCTCAGTCGGCTGAGCGTCCGACTTCGACTCAGGTATTCATCTCCTGGTTTGTGAGTTTGAACCCCACATCAGGCTGGCTGCTGTCAGGCCTGCTGTCCTCCCCTCCCCCTGCCCCTCCCTTGCCTGCACTCTCTCTCTCTCTCTCTCTCAAAAATAAGAAATAAAAATTAAAAATAAATAAATAAAAGAAGTAGATTATTAAGAGAACGATGTTGACCTTATTTAAAATTTTTATTATGCATAAATACATTTGGAAACATGTCTGTTTCCAAACGGACCTAAAACAAGCCTGAGAAACCAGCTACGGGATAGAGACCTGAAGTAGTCTAGCTCTCCAGAAACTCGCCTGTACTCCCCTGTAGTCCACGCGTACATTTCTGCTTGGTTTCATTCGGTTTTGTTTTGTGGTCATCGTAGGTGCCTTTTCTTTTTCTTCTCCTTTCTTTCTTTTTCAGATTCAGCCTTTGCAGATGGAATCTCGCCCACAGCCTTGGGAGAGCAAGCTCTCCTATCGGTCAGCTGCTGGGAAAAGTTGCTCTGGGCAGATAAGGGGGGCTGTTGATGGAAATGGAAGAAGACAAAAATCCAACAAAACTTCAGCCGTTTAGAACAGCTGATGGTATGCAGTTGGAGGCTGAGAACACCTACAAAAATGTCATCCGTCTAACCTCTTGGTATACACCCCCGTGGGAAAATTCATACTCGGCATTATCTTGTTCCGTATTTAGCAATCGATCATACATTCAGTTCATTTTCCTTCTTTCGTTCCATCCAACACACGTATAGTTTTAAAGTTTATTTATATGTTTTCAAGAGAGGGGAGGGGAAGAGAGAGAAGGAGAGAGAATCCCAAGCAGGCTCCACGCTGTCAGCACAGGGCCCGAGGTGGGGCTCTATCCCACGAACCTTGAGATCATGACCCGAGCCAAAATCGAGAGTTGGATGCTTAACTGACTTAACCACCCAGGTGCTCCCATCCAACAAATATTTTGATTGATTTCCTGTATCATATAGACAATTTGGGTGCTGGGGAGATAGAGCCGGAATCGAAATCAATAAAGCGCCTGCCCTCAGGCACAGACAAACAAATGAATAAGAAAGACATACTAAATGCTAGGTGGGCCTAGTGCTACCTAAAATGTTGGGAGTATTTGGAGGGGACAGGAATACCAGTGAGTCCACGTGAAAGGCCCTATTTTCTACAGGCGGTCAGAGAGGGCTCCGTTCAAGGAGGTCTTGGGTAGCATGACAAGCAGCCCAAGAAGAGGCGGGCGGTGTCTGGGGAAGGAGAATGGGACCCACATGGTGGGAGCCAGAGGGTCCAGATGAGCCAGAGGAGGAACCTGAAGATGGGGTTAACGGGGGGGGGGGGCAGGTGTGTGTGGAGGCGGGTGGTGACCCAGACCGCAGAGGCCCTTCTAGGTTGTCTTGGGATTTTGCATCTACTCTGGGGGAAATGGTGAGCCATGGGAGGCTCCGGAGCACAAGACCTGGTTTAGATCACAAAACCACTTTGACTGCTATTGAGGTATTTACGGGAGGGAAGAACGGAATCAGGAAAACCAGTCTGGAGGCGAGTATAACCATCCAGGTGAGGGAAGATGCTTTTTTCCCCCAGCTATTTATTGTTTAAGAAACCATCCCCAAACTTGTGGCTGAAAACATCAATGGTTTGTTCTTTCCCGGGGGCTCTGCGGGCCTCCTGGGCAGTTCTGCTTCGCAAGTATCGGCTGGGTCGTATTTTCCTCCATTTTTGCATGCCTAGTAATTTTTTTTTTATTGGTTGCCAGACGTGCGCTTTACTTTGCTGCAGGATGTTTTTATGTTTCTGTGACTAGTCTCAAGCTTTGTTCTTAATATTCTCAAGCTTTGCTCGGTGGCTGCTGAGGATGAAACCCTTCTCCACAGGCATCCTGCTGAAGTCACATGGCCCCGTGGGGCCGGGAGTTCAGTTACCCAGACACGGTTTGATCCTCTCGGGTCTTGCTTTTAAGATTTTGTTAGATGTGCCCAGAGCTGCACTTAGTGCCTGGGGGCATTACACCCCCACCCCGCCACTGAGGCAGGACCCTTCTGAGGTCCCGGCTCGGGGCTCCGTGAGCTGTGAGGTTGTCCAGGCTGGCTGGGGGAGCTCCAGTGCGGTTGGCTGTAATCCACGGTGGGTCCTTGTGCGACCTCAGAAGTTTCTTCTGGCCTGTGTGCGATGAGTACTCAGCGGAAGACCTCAGGTGGGCCCTTTGCGGATGTCTGGCGTTCTCTCTTGGCATTCTGCTCTCCCAGTCCCTGGTGGCTGAAGGCCAGTGACTCCAGGCCTCTTAGTTCTGTGTCTTCAACCCAAGAGAGACTGTCCTCCTCTTGCTGGGTTTCCCCTCCCTGCACACGCTGAGTGTGAGATGCCTCTTAACCGTCCCCTCCCACCTACCACCCACCCCCCCGGAGGTTGCTTGCAATTTTTCTGGAAGAGGGTCCTTGCAACACCCAGATTGCTAACGTTCCAGATGAGTCTAAGACTCCGGTGGGTCTCCTCTGGAATGTAACGCTGCCTACCACGTGATTGCCTTGACATTTGGGAATCTGACATTGGGATTAAGCTGGCATCTGTAACTGCTTATAGTTCAAGTATTAGGTCTTTGATTTGGCCACTGAGCTTTGTCTCTTCTTTGTTCAGCTGAAGGAAAACAGTAGATTGGTGCCTCTGGTAATCCTTTCTTTAAAAAAAAAAAAAAAAAAAACCATGGAAGGGCGCCTGGGCGGCTCGGTCGGTTAAACGACGACTTCCGCCCAGGTCATGATCTCATGGTTCGTGAGTTCGAGCCCCGCGTCGGGCTCTGTGCTGATGGCTCAGAACCTGGAGCTTGCTTCGGATTCTGTGTCTCCCTGTCTCTCTGTCCCTCCCCTGCTCTGTCTCTGTCTCTCTCAAAAAGAAATCAACGTGAAAGAAAATAATAATAAACACAGAAGAGGGGCGCCTGGGTGGCTCAGTCGGTTAAGCACCTGACTCTTGATTTCTGCTCAGGTCATAATCTCCTGGCTTGTGAGATCGAACCCTACATCAGGCTCTTACAGAGCCTGCTTGGGATTCTCTCTCTCCCTCTGTCTCTGCCCCTCCCCTGTTCATGTTCTCTCCTCTCTCTCAAAATAAATAAATAAACACGAAGAAATATATAAGAAAAAATACATGAAAGAGATTTTACTTTTGGCTGAGGGGCTGCAGTGCTGTTTGTTACTCAGGGGAGCTCAGGTAGTGGCATTGGCAGATGATATGCTTCTAGAGATATTAGAACACATTTAAGGGATTCTTGTAATAATATCACCCTCGCTTGCCAGCTTCCGGATTAGCCAAGACTCTTGCTTGCTAAAAGTGGAAGTCCAATTCAAACTAGCTTAAGCAAAACTCTTTAAACAGACCTCCCCCCCACTACAAAAATGGAATTTATAGGCTCGCTTAGCTCAAAAGCTTTAGCGATAGGGAGGTAGGGCTTAAGTCAAACAAAGTCTTCAGATTCCTGTCTACACCTCCGCTTAGTTCTTAGCTGTCTCTCCCCGTCTTCATTACCAGCCTGGCAAGACCAAGTTTTTGTTGGCCCTAAGGTTTTGATTTCATAAAGGGAGAGAGAACACTTTTTCTGATATCTCTGGCCAAAGTCCTATGTGGAGGGATACCCCAGCTGGCCAGGCTTGGGTTTCATGCCCACCCTTGGTGTTGGGTCAGGAGGTCAGGCCCACAGGGTCATGGGACTTGAGCCAGGCTCCTGGGGAGAAAGCTTTCTCATTCTTGGCAGCCCAGATATCCTGGGGTTTGTAATTCGTTGTTGTGGGGCCGTCCTGTGCGCTGCAGATGTCTAGAAGTTTCCCTGGTGTCTACCCACCAGACACGGGTACTTCCTACCCCCTTCACCCATTGTGACAACCAAAGCTGTCTCCAGGTGTTGCCAGATGTCCTCTGGAGGGCAAAATCGGCCCCGTGGAAAACCATTTCTATGGCGGGAGAGGAATTTTCTATAGGAAGGGATGCTGGGTAGACATACAGGCTCCCGCCCAACCCAACGTGTTTGCGGAGAGCAGTAGGAGGTAGACTGCACCTGGCATCTGGAACCACACCGCAGACCATCGTGGAGGTTTCTGTTCAGTGCACTGCTTTTACCTCACAAAGTAATTTTGGGAAGAGGTTCATAAAGGCTGGGGGACCCTTGTGACGCTACATACACGAAGGTCAGAGCAGAAGCAGACGAGGTGAAAACGCCACAGTGGCGTGGTCAGAACTTTAATCCAAGACGGAAACAGCAAGTTTTATTTTGGTTCATTCTAGTGCTGGGTGTGGGATCTTCCTTAAATTCCTTAATCTCCTTCATCATTGGCTTCCTTCAGTATAAAAGATGATGGATGGTTTCAGACAAACCAATCGATAATGTATGTGAGAGCCTTGGCTAAGCTGTCAATGTCGTGCAAATGGAAGGTTCGAGGAAACCCGTACTCTTCAATTCATTGAAACGGAAGCTACTTGGGTGATTTCTGATTTTTGAGAATAGTCCATCCACACGTTATTTCCGGGTTATTTCTTCTGTAACTGCTCAGCGTCATAGTGTGTTTTTTTTAAATTTCCTTCTTTCTTTCTTTTCTTTCTTCTCTCCCTCTCTTTCTCCTCCCCCACCTTCTTTTTGGTTTGTTGGTTAACGTAGAGATGTTGAAGCTATGAGAAAGAGGATAGCTGGTTTTTTTTTCTAGTATATTCCAAGAGGCAAAAGAATTGCTCACCTGCTTAATGACAATTCTTTCCTGTTCTTGCTGTTAAAAAAAAAAAAAAAAAGGAAAAAAAAATTCCAGTTCATTGAGCTAACTGTGGGTAAGAGTCCCAGAAAAGATACTATCCCTATGAAGGCAGACATTATGTCCCAACACTGCATGGTAGGTATGTTCTCTGTTTTCTGGCTCTGTTCCACCTGGGTAATAACCCAACCGGTTAATTCCGTGGGATTTAAGCTTCTGGTCTTTGTCTGAACAAATCAGAAATTGCCAGAAAATGTTTGAACAAATCGTGGAGCCCAGTTATAGTCAAGGGTAGAATATATCCCAGAAACAAACAAATGACCTAATCCCATGTCAGATGCAGGGGCTAAATGATTCATCTCTTAAAAGACACTTAGACTCAATGTTTACTTCCCAAGCGAACGAGAGAAAATTTGCTTCTTGATCTAAACCAGTTGTAGAAAAATTTCAGAGTGTCACCTTTTGGAGCAAACATTGTTTGACTTTTGGATTAGATTCATGATTTATTATGCAAGACCCTCCTTCGAGTTTTCAGTTAAGAATGCTGTGTTTGTTCCTTTTCTGTTGTAGAAACAGGCTTTTCCTGGGTAACATCTCTTGTGATCATTATCGGTGGATCCTTTTTCATATTCTTGTTTCAGATCTAACCACTGCTGAAATGAACACATACATTTCTCAGCCAGTAAAATATCTCCTAAAGGATGCTTTCTTCTCAGCAGGAAGCTTTGGATACTTCCGGAAAAATTCAGCAGTTTTTAAGTAGGAGACCACGCTGATCCTCGTCACGATTTACATGTGAATAGTACAAACTACAGGAAATCAGAGAGAGATTGAGAAAGAGAGAGAGAGGAGAGAAGGGGGGGGGGCGCAGGAGAGAGAGGGAGAGAGAAAGAGAGGAAAATTTTATTATGTGCTTGGCGAGGAGTCTCTCAATGTTTATAGTCTGGGAACGGATACAGCAAAAGCCTTTCTGCTGTTGTTAGGGAGGGCCCACATTCCCGTCCCACCCCCCACCCCCAGCCACAGCCTCGGAGTGAAAATAACACTCTTCCTACACTTATTAGTTTTGTTTTTTTTTACCGCCCCCCCACCCCCCCGGATTATTTCTACAGCTGGAAATTAAGGAAGCAAGGGAACTGATTAATCATTTTCGAGTTAAGCACACTCCTCCTCTCTACCTCTGCCACCAGTTTCTGTTTTGTTTTGTTGTAAGGACCTATTTCCTTTCTAATGAAATTTAGGTAGGACCTTTTTGTTTGATAGTTTGTTTCTGGGTCCTTGGATGGAGTGGGGGGGTGGGGAGTGGTTTCCTTTACTGGCATTGTCACTTTGACCTGAGAGCTAATCCTCTGTGGACTTCTGCAGGCATTGGGGATACACTGAGGATCAGTGCGTGGAAGGGGGGGGGGGGGCGGGGAGGAAGTCACCACTTCTGCTTTTCCAAATAGGTCCTGAAACGCACATAGCCATCTACACCCGGAGTGGAGTGTAGAACTGGTTATTCCAACGGCTTCTGGGCTTTCTGACATGACAGCCAACAGAAAAAATAACCCAAATCATTCCTCTTATTCAAGGATATGTGAGAACTTTGGCCACAACCTTATTTTTAAAAGCAGAACGTATTCGTAACTCAAATAAAATCCTTTCCCAGGGCTCCCTGAGATAATGCCTCCCTAAAAAAATGTCTCAAATGTGTGAGTCAGTCTCAGGAGCTGACCATTAAGCCACTGGCCACACTTGTATTTTTTCAGAATCACTGGGAATAACTGGAAATAATTTCAGAAAATAAAGGAAATACTCTCTGTCCTGTCTTTTTTTCCCCTCCCTGTTCTTTTGGGGGATGAGGAGAGACAGAGTCTTTGATTCAAGTACGGCCAAGATCTAGGAAAAAGACAAATACAGTAGAATTCTCTCCTAAGTGGTAGACACGGCCCGGCTTCCCACAGCTTCGGGATCTGGTCTACATCAAGGTCTGAGTGTGTTGGCTTTGTGTCAACAACACGCTATGATCTGCGGTGTACCTGGGCTTCCCTAAATATGAAAGCAAAAGTGCTGAAATGATTTATTTTATTGGGTCTGAATTCACTAAATACAGCCCTGGAATCATGTACAAAATCGCATTGTTCTGCGATCAGGCCTGTGTCCAGCGTCAAGTTCAATTAAAAGGCGGTGAGCCCGTGGCAACGGTCTGTGACGGAACCCACCACCTAATAACAGCTCTTGGATTGTGCACGGCTGACATTTTAAGGGCTTCCTGATGATCAAAGTTCGGCCATAGTTTATTGTTTCAACAGTTCCACTCCTTCAGTTTGTGTTTACTTTCATTTCCCCCGGGGCAGAACTTTCGAATCTGGGCTTAAGTTTTTATCCCATACTTTTGAGAGGTGCTCGAATTACCCCGTTCCAGTAACAGCAATCCTCTTACTACGGCAGATTTTGTAAGTGCCTCTGCTCACTTTAAACAGAATTGCCCCTACCGTACATTTATTCCGTAGATCCAGGAAACACAATTATTGTTTGGCATTGAACTAGACCCTGAGGGACACGAAGCTCTGTTCAGTCCCTCTCCCCCGCCAACACCTGCCGGCCGCACCCCCCGCCCCGCCACCGTAGCATCGGACATGAGTTGTATCAGAATTAAATAAAAATGGATGATGTGGTTGCGAAGAACTCCAGAGAAGAGAAAATCTATCTGCAAGATCTTTATTACTTGTGCCTAAAGAAGATTGTTCTCTGATCATTTGCTGACCGTTTGTAGGAGAAAACCATTATTCTTGGCTCTTAAGTCTAGAAGACGATCACACAAGGAAGTACAACGCACTTCAACCGTTTTTATCCCCACAGGCTCCTTATGAGTTTTCAGGCAATATTTTGGCAGATAATGCAACGAAACAGCAGGCTCTAAGCAGGTTTTCTAGGAATCGAGATTTGTCTACTTCTTAGGATAATCAAATACTACTTCCTCAGAGAGACCTGTCATGAACAACCTCCGTGAAATATTGCCAGGACCCCACGTCCCATCTCTCCCCATTTTCTTGACCTGCTTTGTTTTCCTTCAAAGCATTCGTCACTTCTAGAACAGCACCACCCAATAGAGATACAGTGCAAGCCACATACGAAATTCAAAACTTTTTAGGGATCCCATCAAAAAGGTAAAAAGAAACCAATGAACTTCATTATAATAGCATGTTTTATTCAACTCCATGTGTCATTATCCTTTGAATGTCAAATCGCTATGAAATGACTGTTAATGAGATATTTTGATATTTATTTTTTGGGCCAAGTCTTCAAAATCTGGTGTCTATTTTACACGCCTAGCACACCTCAACCTGACGAGCCACATTTCAAGTGCTCAGCGGCCACGCGTGACTTGTGGCTGCCATATTGGAATGTATGGCCATATTGGATATAGTGTTAGGCTGATCGGTGACTTTGTTTTATTCGCTAAGCACCCACTAAGTACACAGTGAATAGTCAGTGAAATAGCAAATTATTGTTAAAATTATAAGGACCACCACTATTTCCCTGAAGGTCTGTAATATTAGATGTTTCCCAGCATGCCGCAGTGCCTTTGGTTTTTCTCTTTTTCTAACCTTTCCCTCTTGCCCCAAGAATATCAAAATGCAAAAAAAGATCACTTTGAACACTTATCCCACTACCTGAACCAGTTTTGCTGGGAAAAGTCAATGCCGTATCCTACGGTGACCGCACACATGCCCTTCAGGAAGGACTCATGAAAGTCCTATCTGTACTTGATGTTGCCCCTCTCGATGCTACGTTCCCTCCTTTTGATCAGTTCTCGAGCTGCCTACTCAGCAATGGTTCGGAACGTGTTAAAAAAATCACACCACCCTTGAGGTTTTGGCAATGCGGGTCTCCAGCAAGTCCAGGAAGCGAAACACGCATCTGACACCGTCTTCGTGCCACATGCCATTGAACGGGTGCTGCAGGGATCCTTCAGGGCAGCAGAGACACCGCCCTGCCTTTGAAGAGCTTTCAGACCCGCGGGGGAGAAAGACGAGCGGATGGTAATTACAGAGATGACACAGGAGCATGTGGTGGCAAAGTCACAGGCTCTGGAGACGCACAGAGGGGGTTCAGATCCCCACCTGCCACTAACTGACGGTATGGGCTTGAGCCGCTCACAATACAGCTCTCTGCCTCAGTTTTCTCATCTGTAAAATGGAGATAATAGTAGGCAAGGCACAGTGTTGTTGTGAGGGGATAGATGGGTATGTTCACCGCACCATCACACCCCACGCGAAGGGGTGGCCTTGGGTCATTGCCAGCTGTGGTTACGAGACATTTATTTCTAATATATCAGACATAGGAGAAGTGCGCCTGGCATTGATACTTAGAAACTTCATAGTATTAGCTGTTATTATTACTTACTTAATTTATTTATTTTTTGAGAGAAAGAGCATGAGCAGGAGAGGGGCAGAGAGAGAGAAGGACAGAGGATCCAAAGTGGGCTCCGTGCTGACAGGCTGACAGCACAGAGCCCGATGTGGGTCTCGAACCCTCGAACCGCGAGATCACTACCTAAGCCAAAGTGGGACACTCAACTGATGGAGACACCCAGGTGCCCCTATTATTATTATCATTATTGTTGAGAGAAGATGGCCCTTTCGGAGAATTCAGAGGGCACCCCAGCCTGGACCCTCAAGGCTCAGGTGACATTTCCTGGAGGATGTGCCGTCGCTGGTGGAACCCGATGATGAGTCCCAGGTGGCCAGATGGAGAGTTTAAGTGGGGGAACAGCATGCGTAAAGACCTGGAAGCCAGAGTTCCTAGGGCAGTTTGAGGGACAGAAGAATGTTGAGTCTGGCTACAAGTCCAAAGGCTCCTGGGGGCCTGGAAGAACACACCAGAGTGAGCCTCATGAATTGTGGGTATTACACTGTCTTCGAACTATAAGAATGGAAACTGTCTACGATTTAGCCTAATATTTTGGCTAAAGTGTGCTGTGTGTCAAAAACAAAGATATAACCCAAAACAACAGCAAGCTCCTTAACGAACGGTCTGGTGAGGACACTGGCTCTCACCGGGACCCCTGTTGTCACCGGGCTGACAGCACTGGTGTGGGAGAAAGCACCTGAGCAGTGGGGGGAGGGGGGGAGGGGGGAGAAGGCGGGGAGGGGCTTGATGCATTGCTGGCTGCAGGTGACCCCTTGGGCTCCACGCACTTGGTGATGCCCGCTTTTAAAGAAGAACCCCGGTGGCTCAGTCGGTTAAGTCCAGCTCTTGATTTCGGCTCAGGTCATGATCTCATGGTTTGTGAGTTCAATCCCCGTGTAAGGCTCTGTGCTCACGGTGCAGAGACTGCTTGGGATTCTCTCTCCCTCTCTCTCTGACCCTTCCCTGCTTGGGCTTCTTCCCCACCCCCCCCCCAATAAATAAAGTTAAAAAAAAAGAAAAGAAAAGCCCCCAAAGTGAACTTTTACAGGTTGTCTTTTGATTTTAAGATTAGCTCACTTTGGGGGGAGGAGGGCACAGCAATTGTTGATGGAATGTGGCTCCCTAACTGTGAGCTGATCTTCATCCTGGAGTTTAGTCCAGGGTGGTGGGAATGAGGTCGAACTTCTAAGTCCAAGAATTTTTTTTTTTTTTTCCCAGGAGTTCCTTATTGAATGCTTTTCTCACTTTCTCTTGTGCTGCCTGCTGCCACCATCATTCTGAATTGCTTCCTTCTGGGGCATCTGGCTGGCTTGGTCCGTAGAGCATGTGATTCTTGACCTCAGGGTTGTAAGTTCGAGCCCCACGTTGGGAGAACATACTTAAGGATAAAAATCTTCAAGAAAAAACAAAAAACAAAATTGCTCCTTCCTGAAGCCCTCCAGAGGTTTCCCACCACACCTGGAATCACATTCAAACTCCTCACCACAGTTTATAGACGGTACCTGATCTGCCCTGGCCACGGCCCTACCTCCCCACTCTGCCCCTTCCCATGGCGCTGTAGCCACACTTAAACCCACCAAGCTCCTGATTGATTGATTGATTGATTGATTATTTTTTATTAAAGTTGAAAAAAAATGTTCACTTATTTTTGAGAGAGAGAGAGAGGGAGCGAGCAGGGGGAGAGGGAAAGAGAGAATCCCAAGCCCGATGCGGGCCTGAAACCCACAAACCATGAGATCATGACCTGAGCCGAAACCAAGAGTCAAACACTCAACCAACTGAGCCGCCCAGATGCCCGTGGTCCTTATTCTATCTTATTCTTTACGGCCAACTTTTCCTTCCTCCCTTCTCCCTTCCTCGCCTTCTTCCTTCCTTCCTCTCTTCTTTCCTTTCCCTCATCTTTCGTGCACCTTTTCCCTACTATTTTGTAAAACTAAGCCGGGTCCTGTGACGGGGACAGGAGACAGGTGGGAAAAGACACACACCTGTGGCCTCCATCTTTGAGATCTAGTTTTAAGATGCTGAGGGCAGAGAAGCCAAAGGGTAAGTGAGCGCCAATTGTTCAATCCTTCCACGAAAGATCCCGGAGGTGAGGAAGCTGCCAAGGTTATGGCTGTTGGACACCCCGCTCTGCTGGGTGCAGCCGTTTAAGGAAGCAAAAGTATCTCTTCCTGGCCGAGAGGCCTGAGCCAGTGAGCCCAGCTGCGGCCCCACACATCCAGCCCGTGTCCGTGTCCGAGAGCCGTTTCTTTCTCGTCCAAGGAGGGTGGCACTTTCCCAGGCTGTGCGTGGCTGTGGCACTTTTTTTAGTAGTTGTCCTAGAATTGGCAATATGCATTTATACATACACCTTTACACCTGACCACAGTCTACTTTCATTTTTTCAGTGTTTTATTTTTTTAAATTTTTAATGTTTATTTTTGAAAGAGGGAGAGAGAGACACCGAGTGCGAGCAGAAGAAGCGGAGAGAGGGAGGGAGACACAGACTCTGAAGCAGGCTCCAGGCTCCGAGCAGTCAGCACAGAGCCTGACGCGGGGCTTGAACTCACGAACCAGGAGATCATGACCTGAGCCGAAGTCAGATGCTTCACCCATCGAGCCACCCAGGTGCCCCAAACAGTCTACTTTCAAATAACGCTCTGCCGCCTCACAGATAGTGACAGCTGACCCTTGAGCAGCACAGATTCGAACTGTGTGGGTCCACTTATATGCATTGTGTGTGTGTGTGTGTGTGTGTGTTTTATAAATACAATACAGTACTCCAAACATATTTTCCTTATGATTTTCTTAATAACATTGCTTTTCTCTAGCATACTTTACTGTAAGAAAGCAGTACACGATGCATATAACATACAAAACATGTGTTAATTATTTATGTTATCAGTAAGGCCTCTGGTTAACAGTAGTTAAGTTCTTGGGGAGTCAAAGTCATACGTGGACGGTCGAGTGCGTGGGGTGTCAGTGGTCCTAACCCTCATGCTGTTCAAGGGTCAGTTGTGGTAACAAAGCCCTCTTATTCTCTATATAGTCACTGCCCTTTTCCTTATCCATAAGCATACGTATATACACACAGGAGAATACATAATTGAATACATTGTTTCAATTGTTGTTTTGAATACACTGTTAGATCACTTAAGAATAAGAAAAATAAGGGCACCTGGGTGGCTCAGTCAGTTAAGCTTCCAACTCTTTAATTTTTTTTTTAATGTTTATTTATTTATTTTGAAAGAGAGAGAATGAGCGGGAAAGGGCCAGGGGTGGGGGGGCGGAGAGAGAGAGAGGGGGAGAGAGAGAGAGAGAGACAGAGACAGAGAGAGAGAGAGAGAGAGAGAATGAGTGGGGGAGGGGCAGAAGGAGAGGGAGAGAGAGGGAATCCCAAGCCGGCTCTGTGCTATCAGCACAGACCCCCAACGTGGGGTTCAACCCCGTGAACCATGAGCTCATGACCTGGTCGGAAGTCAAGAGTTGGACACTCCACGGACCGAGCCACCGAGCTGCCCCTCAGATCTACTCTCTTAACGACTCTCAAATATACCCCACGGCAGTTAACTACGGACATCATACTGTACATTACATCTCTCGTCCTTATTTATCACACCATCACAAGTGTGAACTTTTTGACCACTTGCATCCAAAGGCAAAGAACACCCTTCAGCATTTCTTGCAAGGCCTATCTACCGGCAACGGATCCCCTCCATTTTTGTTTGTCTGAGGGAGTCTTGATTTCTCCTTCCCCTGTTGAGGGATGACTTTATATGGAGCAGAATTCTAGGCTGGTGGGTTTTGTCTCCCAACACTTTAATTATTCCACTCCACTCTCTTCGGCACTCGCTTGACTTCTGAGGCGTCAGACTTCATGGCTCTCTTTGCTCCCCTGTAGGTGGATGGTTTTCCCTCTGACTTCTGTCAGCATCTTCTCCTTGTATTTGACTTTCTGCCACTTCAACAGGGTATGGCCGGATGTAGGTTTTGGGGGGCACTTATTTCTGCTTCGTACACCTGAGCTTTCTAGATCTGTGGCTTGGTGTCTGCCATTAATTGGGGCAGGAGGTGGGGGGAGGGGTTCAGAGTCATTATGGTCAAACACTCCCTCTGTTCCTTTCTTTCTCCTCTGGTATCCCGACTGCGTGCATGTTATACCTTTCGTAATCGTCCCGCCGTCCTGGGGTATTCCGTTCTGCTTTTTTTCAGTCTTTGTTCTCTTTGCTTTTCAGTTTCCCTAGTTTCTGTCGAAATCTCCTCAAGCCCAGACGTTCTGTCCTCAGCTGCATCCAGTCTACTGGGAAGCCCAGTCCTCATTTCTGTTACAGTGTTTTCTCTCTAGCATTTCTTTTTGGTTCTTCAGAATTCCCGTCTCTCTGCTCGCATCGCCTCATCTGTTCCTACATGCTGTCTACTTTATTCATCACAACTCTTAGCATCTTCATTAGAGTGGTTTTAAATTTCCGCTCTGATCATCCCAGCATCCCTGCCATGTCGGAGTCTGGTTCTGATGCTTAATCTGCTTCTTTCAACTGTGTTTTTTGCTTTCAAGTATGTCTTGTACTTTTTTTTCCTTTCTTTTTTTTTTTTTTTTGCTGATAGCCTGACATCATGTGATAGGTAGAGGGAACTGTTATATAATTAGGCCCGCTGACAGCAGTGGTGAGGTGGGAGGGGGCGGGGAGCGTCCTAGAGTCCTGGGATCAGGTCTCAGCCTGCTGGTGAGCCCATGCCTCAGTTCACAGAACTTCACAGCTGCTTCTCGGGTCGTCAGCTCCCCCGCAGTGGTTGGGACAGGATGGCTAGAGGAGTCTGGAGTTGTGTATGTTCCTTCCCTACATCGGTTCTGATAAAACTCCAGCAGGTTAAGCCCTGATGAACTAGTTTCCCCTGAGGACAGACTTTCTTGGGAGGAACGAAATACTCTGGGGTATTTCAGAGCAGTTACTGTCCCTTCTCCTTCTGGGAGCACAAGGGGACTTCTCTCTGATACTGTCCGGGAGTACCTGGTCAAGTTCTTGGAGGTTAAAACCTGCCAAAGTGTCCCTTATGCCTGGAACCCCCGGAGGTGTTGACTCCTGGGTCTGGCCACACCGAGCCTCCGGCCACTCACCAGTTCAGGCCCACCCACCCTGGGTGCCGGGCCCTACAAGGGGGACTCTAGAGCAGGTGGTGATTTCCTCTAGTAGCCTGCCTGTCCCTCCAGTGTTGGAGGCCGTGGTTTGCAGCGGCCTCAATTCCCTTGCAGATCTAAAAGGAGCTGCTAATTTTGCAGCCTGTTCAGCTTTTTTACTTGTTGGTAGTGGCGACTTCTGAACGCCTCGCATGCTGGACCAGAAACGGAAAGTCTGCCTTGACAGTTTTAAGAACCAAAAAAAAAAAAAAAAGATTGACTGAAAATGTCAAGCAAAGAAAGCATTGGGGCGGGGGTGCATTCACTGGGCTCGAAGTGGAAATTGTAGACCTGGGGGCTGGAAGTCTCAAAGGTGCCTGAAAGAGAAAGTTTTGACTAATGTTCTGGCCACATGTGGGAAAATCGTGTTACTGAAAAGCCCGTGGGCCAGCAAAAGGTGAACTGAATTCTGCGTTTCTCAATACCCGGTCGTGTGTCCGGACCAGTCACTTCCCCCGCCTCCTTTTCTTATCCAGAAACTGGGTAGTGGGCATTTACCGGAAGTGGGGATTAGCGGTAACTCCTCTGAAGTGCGCAGCAGAAGGCATACTCTGTAGATAACAGAGAAGAAACTAGAGAAGTAGAAAATAGATAAGAAAATAGATAAGTAGATAATAGAGAAGAAACGTGAGAGATGGTTAGAGAAGTAGATTTTTCTCTTTCCTTAACTGAAAAGAAACCGAAAGGATGTTCACTTAGTCCTCGAAGCACACAGGAAGCTATTCGAGGTTAACACAACGCAAACGGGGCTGAAGAATACCGCGAGGAAAGCAACTGAGGGCACCAGGGAAAACGTGATTCATTATTCAAATCTGTCCAAAGATTCTGGGCCCATCTGGCAAAGTGTAAGAGGGTAAGCTCTGCTCCTTGGAGCTTTGTTCTCACTGGGAGGTTTCTCCCTCGGGAGAATCATTTGATAATCTAGTAATTGAGAGATAAGAGAAGTAAGACTTACTAAGAGCAGTCAATGGCTGGGGAACAAGTCTTTTTTTTTTTTTTTTTTTTTTTTAAAGTAATCTCTATACCCAATGTGGGGCTTGAACTCACGACCCTGAGATCAAGAGTCACATGCTCAAGAGCCAGCCAGGCACCCCCTCTTTTTTGGGAGGGTAGCAAATCTTAAACAGTTTTTAGATGCACCACTAAAACAAGTCTAACTAAGCACCAGGGGATCCTTTAGTGGCTGGGAGAATATAGAAAGCACAAAGATGCCTCCTCTCCCTTTGAAAATTTCCATCTGCTGTTTCCTTCCCACTTTGAGGGAAGCGATGCACTAAAATTAAGCAGGGGCTTCTCACGGTGGTTAGCAACATGCATTTGGAGCCGCTCTGTCCTGGATGGACAGCCTGGGCTGCCCTCCACTGACCCCCGTGTGACCTGGGATGAATTAACTGACATCCCTGCGCCTCCATCACCTCCCCTTGTTGTTGCAAAAACGAAACACTGATAATCCCCGAAAAGAATCCAGCTCAGCACCTGCTGAAGTTCAGCGGTCATCATTTCTAGAAAAGAGCTGGTCGGGTACGTTTTCAAGGTCTAAATGCTTCTCCGGACACCGTGACTAAGAAAGACTGTTGAGATTAAAGAGACAATTCGGGCCAAGCTGAAAAGGCTGGGAAAATGAAGGAATCGGGATGACCGAGACTCATCTTGCCACCCTCCCGTGCTTTTTGCTCTCCTCGAATCGCTTCTGCATGGGGCCTGGAAGCGGACAGAGATGGAAAGGGACTGGGGAAGAGCCACATAGGAGGGGGACAGTGTTCCACTTCCAAGAAGGAGTTAGAGGTGTCATACACGAGCATGCGAGGGGAGACCTGCTGAGTCAACGTCTACGGAGCTCTTATGACATTAGCAGGCACCAACCGAGCCCTGTCCCACACTGTGTCGCTGTCACTGATTCTGTCATCACCCCCACCCCCACGCTCCCAAGGGGTGTAGAACTGCCCTCAAAGGGGTCAAACTGGCTCTTGGGGGAAGGAGGCGCAAAAAAATCTCACTCTTGTTATAAAGCACACGTGGATGTTACGGACAGGTACACAGATATACAGTATAACCGTGAAATGAACATCTCAAGGGGGGGGGGGACACTTAGAAAAAAAAGCTACAAAGTTTCCTTAGGGGAGGTGCAAGTGAAAAACATGTTGAGGAACCCGGCTAGCACTGGGTAGGTGGAACCCGGGAGAGGGGTGGGTATCTAATACAAGACGGTAAATATGGAAGGACTCAGAAGACGGGAGGTAGCGGGAGCCGAGACTTTGGGTGTGAGGTAGGCCTGTTAAATAACGCGGAGATTTCCCCTGAAGAAGGAATCTCACCCTGTTTGCTTCTTCCGCTTCCCAGTTTGGGAGGCTGTATTGCATGGGGGGGTAGAGTACAGACCTGATGGGAATTCTGGCTCTGCCGTTCATTTGCCGTGTGGCCTTGGGCAAGCTACTGACCTTGCTGAGCCGCACCTGTCACCTGGGTGTGAGTCCTTGAGGAATAGCAGGGGTTTGGTGACTGTGGGCTCATTTTCATGCCATCCTCCTGGTTGGATAGGAGGGCAGTGGTTGGAATTTTTAGCAAGGGAAATCGATTCCTTTGAGAGGAACTTCTGTGCACTGACATCTCCTTTTTTTTTTTTTAATTTTTTTTATTTAAAAAAAATTTTTTTTCTACATTTATTTATTTTTGAGAAACAGAGAGAGACAGCACGAGCAGGAGAGGGGCAGAGAGAGACGGAGACACAGAATCAGAATCAGAAGCAGGCTCCAGGCTCCGAGCTGTCAGCACAGAGCCTGACGTGGGGCTCGAACCCACGAACCGTGAGATCATGGCCTGAGCCGAAGTCAGACGCTTAACCGACTGAGCCACCCAGGCGCCCCTGACATCTCCTTCTTATGTTAGTCCTCGTCTCTTCTCTCTAGTCTCCTCTTCCAAAGCTCGGGCTCTTAATTTTCTTTCAAAATTTCTGAAAATACACATACTAAGGATGCATTCTGTGACCCGTGCCACACACACATTGTTGTATTTAATCCTGACAACAGCCCTGCGAAGGCTTGTCCCTGATACTCACCAGCTTTTAAAAGTTTTAGCCTTTCTAACAGGTGTGTGGGGGTATCTTGTAGAAACTGAAGATGTGGGACATCTCATTTGCTCATTTGTTGTGAGTGTCTATTCTTGATTTGTGTCTGTTCAAACCTTCCCCATTTAAAACTATTGGGTGGTCCGGGGGTGCCTGGCTGGCTCAGGGCTGGAGCATGTAACTCTTGATCTTGGAGCTGTGAGTTTGAGCCCCATGTTGGGTGTAGACTTGACTTAAAAAAGTATCGGGTGGTTTGTTTTCTTATTACTGGATTTTGGAAGTTTTAATGTTTATTTTCGAGAGAGAGACAGAGCGCGAGTGGGGAAGGGGAGAGAGAGAGGGAGACGCAGAATCCGAAGCAGGCTCCAGGCTCCGAGCTGTCAGTGCAGAGCCCAACGTGGGCCTTGAACCCACAAACCCTGAGGCGTGAAGTCGGACGCTTAACCGACTGAGCCACCCAGGTGCCCCATAGCTAGTGTTTTTTAAATGCCACGAGCAGGGGCGCCTGGGTGGCGTAGTTGGTTAAGCGTCCGACTTCAGCCAGGTCACGATCTCGCGGTCCGTGAGTTCGAGCCCCGGGTCAGGCTCTGGGCTGGTGGCTCGGAGCCTGGAGTCTGTTTCCGATTCTGTGTCTCCCTCTCTCTCTGCCCCTCCCCCGTTCATGCTCTGTCTCTCTCTGTACCAAAAATAAATAAAAAACGTTGAAAAAAAAAATAAAAAAAAAAATGCCACAAGCCGAGCAGAATGCATCTGTGGGCCACTTTCATCCCTCGGGTCCCCATTTGGGTGGGGTTTTTAGACTAGAAGGACGCTCGGGGGCTGGGGAACCTTGAAAGCATGCCTCTCGGGTCTCCCGTGGCAGGGACTGTAATTGACCGAGGGCCCCGGGTGCCATGCTCTGAGATCCCTGTTTGTGCCACACCCACATTTCCCTCTGGTTGTTCCTTACCTATGACCACACAGGACGGGGACACTCAAGCAGGCTCGTTTCCAGGTGACACGGGGCTTTGGCACAGCTTCCTGAGGACGGCACACAGTCTCAGACTTTTCCCACCTACCTTCTCCCTTCCTTTTCTCCTCTGCAGGGTTTAGACCATCATGTGGTCTGCCTTTTCTCCCAGCCCCCTGTGGCTTCCTCCCCGTATTTCCCTCCTATGAGTCCCACACCCCCCACCCCCGCCGCCCTGGGAAGTGTCTTGTACGTCTTTTCCCAACGTGGTATCTGTTAGTCTGCTCATCAAAAGAAGCGATCCAATACAGAGGAGCGCGTGTTCAGGAATCCGCCACCTCTCCCGCCATGCCTGGCAGGTGATGTAAATGAGTAAAGGGGTTCAGGTGAGGACTGAGGTGAACTGAAACCCCATACCCTGTTTCATGAGGACAGCTTCTGTCTAGTTCTGACTGTGGCCAAGTTGGAATGTGAGCCCAGGGCGGAACATCATTCGATTTTTTTTTTTTCTCTTAACGTTTACTTATTTTTGAGACAGAGAGAGAGACAGAGCATGAACGGGGGAGGGTCAGAGAAAGAGGGAGACGCAGAATCCGAAGCAGGTTCCAGGCTCCCAGCTGTCAGCGCCGAGCCCGACGCGGGGCTCGAACTCACAGACCGCGAGATCATGACCTGAGCCGAAGTCAGCCGCTTAACGGACGGAGCCCCCCAGGCGCCCCAGGACGTCATTAGATTTTTAACGAGCAAAACTGCAGAAAAGTTACAGTCCCGAAGTCCACGCTCTGGTTTGGCAGAAGAAGAAATCAAGGGAAGAGAAGGGCCTTTCCTAACAGCACCTGTGTATTGGGTGGCAGAAGACGGCCAGAATCCGGACAGGCCACACCCTCATCCGGCTCATTCCTTTCTTCCTCTCTATTCATTATTGACTGACACAGTGGGTCTGTATTAGTTTATTAGTTATCTGTTACTGTGTAACGAATTATCCACACGCACAAAGATACAGCAACTTGTAACAGGACACTCAGTTTCTGTGGGTCAGAATCTGCTCAGCTGGGTCTCTTGCAAGTCTGCATTCAAGGTGTGAGTCGGGGCTGGGGTCTCATCTGAAGGCTCAGCTGGTGCGTCCAAGCTCATGTGGCTCTTGGTAAGATTTGGTTCCTCAAGAGTTCTTGCATTGAAAATTTCAGGTCTTTCCTTGCTGTTGGCCAAAGGCCAAGGGCATTTCCTTACCCGTAGGCTTTCCAACATGGCAACTTGCTTCATCGGAGTAAGCGAGCTGAGAAGACAGTCGAGAGAGCCTGCTGGCAAGATGGAGGTCACAGTCCTTTGCGACCCAACCATGGAAGTGACGTCCTGTCATCTTTGAGTATTCTATGTGTTAGAAAGTCAGGAGGCCAGCCCGCACTTGAGGGGAGGGCATTACCCGCCCCAGGAACATGGATACCAGGAAGCGGGGACTGCTGGGAGCCACGTGAGAGCACTGCCTGCCACTTTTTCCGGCATCTTTCTGGGAAAATGGGAAATCCCCACTTGTGTTTCTCTTTCTCCTCTAAACCAGGAACCTGCTTTTGAGGGGAGAGGTCGGGGATCTATCTTAGAACAGGTACTGGTGTATCCGGAGAAAAAGACTGAGAAGGGACAACCAGGTCGATGAGGACACGAGAGAATGAAGTGGCAGGGGTAGGGTGAGGGGGGCAAGAGGAGGCTGCAAGCCAGGGCAGCAAGACCCTTCTGTTCCTCCCCCCACCCCCCACTGCCCTGACTGTGCTTTCTTTGCGTTTGTAGTATTGCCACGGGTAAGGAAGACCGGCAGATTGCTTTTGCCAAAATTCGGGACATTGCTTTCGCAGGGATTATTCGCTCTCCGGATGACTCCGTTTCTTCTTCCAGCACGAAGAATTGTACATAATTGTTGCGGAGACATACCCAGCTCAACACAAAGAGGTGCTCTTTTCCCCGTATACGAAGCGCGGAACGGTAACCAAGATGCTGACCGTTAATATTTTTTGAGGACTGGCTGCACCACCTGCCTGGAGTCCAGTGGCTCTGCCCCCCTGAGTCCTCAGACCCACTGCGAGGCCGGTGTTAGTACGACATTCATTTTACAGCAGAAGAAAAAGGCTCCGAGAGACGGAGAGATTCACCTAACGTCACAGCCAGGTGGGGCAGGAGCAGGAACCGACCTGTGTTTATTCCACTCCGATCCCCCACCAGAACATTTGCCAAACCTTAGTCTTTTTTTTTTTAATGTTTTTATTCATTTTTGAGAGAGCACGAGCAGGGGAGGGGCAGAGAGAGAGAGAGAGAGAGAGACACAGAATCGGAAGCAGGCTCCAGGCTCCGAGCCATCAGCACAGAGCCCCACTCGGGGCTCAAACTCACGGACCGTGAGACCGTGACCTGAGCCGAAGTCGGATGCTCAACCGACTGAGCCACCCAGGTGCCCCCCGAATTTTATTCTTTCCTGTATAGACTGTCATAGTTGCTGCTATATCCAGGATCACTTATCTTACCATCACATGTGGACACAGTTTGCTACTCCCTCTCTAGTCCAACTCTGGACCGGCAGACCAGAGTTCAGTCCTAAGCCTAAGCGCGAGCTGAATCACCCTGCCCAAGCTACTGAACCTCTCTGAGCTGTGAAAAGGGGTGCATGGGCTCAGCTTGCTGGGTGACAGAGGGACTAGGTGAGACCGTGGAACCAAATCACGAGGCACACGGTAAGTGCCCCATAAATATAAGGCTGCAGGGACCCTCAAGGAATGGGGTCTATCTGTTTCAACTCCTCTCAAAGATGTATTCAAGGTTAGCACGTTTCCAGCAACATCGTCAACATTAAGGAATTCCTTAGTCCTTTTCACCACCTCCCCCAAATTTGCAATTAAGTCTTTGTTAAAATTGGAATGTAGATGTAATGTCCCGTGGTTTGAGGCCATATCAAATAGCTTGTTACGCTGTTTGGATACAATCAGGGAAACCAGACAAATACGTTTTCTATCCTGTTTTTTGTTTTGCTGTGTTTTCTCCTTCTTACTTGTGGAAACATGAGGACAACATAGCATCACGATTAAGATACAGATCTGGGGGTCCAGAAGATGCGGTTTTGATTTCCGATTTGCTCCATTCATTGGCTTTGTGACCTTGGCTCTCTCCTCCAACTTCATTGAGTCGGTCGGGAACGCTCTTAGCCGTAAGTAGCAACTGCCGACCATAACCCAACAGAGACCTCAGCGAACAGGTTACTTTTTTTCTCTCCCTTAAAAGGCAGGCAGTTCCTATTCTGTTTCGATGGCGTAAGAATGTCAGAGCTCAGCTGCTCCCTCGGCCCTTCCTGACATTCGCAGGATGGATAACTCGCAGCCCTCTCCAGACAGCGCGTCCTTCCGAAGACAGCGGATCTGCCCAGCGATCTCCTGCCTGTGGGTCGCTGGTCTGAACTGTGTCACGTTGCCAAGTTGCAAGGGAGCCTGGGGAGGGCTGCAGGGTGGGTGTGGGTGAGAGGAAGGGGGCTATCGTGAGGATTCGATGAGATAATGCATATTATCTGGGACAGGGAAACTTGACTTCAGGGTCCTGCGGTGAGTAGGCATCAGACACAGGACAAAAACTTTCTTCTTCTTCCAGACTGGAAGCTCCATGACGGGGGGCGCTGTTATGTCTTTCCCGCTTATTATTCTAGCTTGATGCCTGGGACATAGATAAACATATGGTACTAAATATCTGATAAGCGAATGAACAGTTAATGATAATTTGCTACATTTCTTTGGCTTCCTGTTCTTCCTCTCTTTCTCAAAAACACATTTATTCCACGCCTATTAAATAAACGTCAGAAGGTGAGAGTCCTAAAGCCAAGACTTGTGTCA
Organism: Panthera tigris; assembly: GCF_018350195.1. NCBI lineage: Eukaryota > Metazoa > Chordata > Mammalia > Carnivora > Felidae > Panthera > Panthera tigris. The sequence continues at coordinate 8,514,331 of NC_056662.1, read as the reverse complement.
GCGTATTCTTTATTGCTCGCTGGGTAACGGGTTGCCCCCCAACTGTGGCAACTTCACAGCACAAGCATCTCTCATCGCACGCGGTTTCTGGGGCCAGGAATCCCCGAGAGCAGTTTGAACGGATGGCTCTCGCCCACGGCCTCTCACGAGCGGTCAAGACGTTGGCCGAAGCTGCCAGCATCCCGAAGGCTCGACTGGGTAAAGTTGGAGGGTCTCTTTCGAGGATCGCACCCTCGCATGGCGGTTGGCTGGAAGGCTCTGCTCCTTTCCGTGGGCTGCTGGAGTGTTCTGATGACATGGCCACTGGCTTCCAGAAGGAAGGAGCGCGGGGGAAATGGCAGTATTTCCCGACCGGTCTTCAGTGTCACCCAGCGTCACCACTTGCACAATATGCCACTCGCCAGAAACAAGTTATCAGGTCCAGCCTACATTCCAACGGAAAGCAAATGCCTTGTGCCTTTTGGAGCAGGAGTGCGTCAGTGAATCTGCGGACACATCGTCTGTTCTGTTCTAGCATCGAGCTGTGCTTGGCTCACACGGTAGGTGTTTAATCAGGGCTGCTTCCAGCTTTGCCAGCCTGGAAGTTTGGAAGCTTTCCTTGATGAAAAGAATACAGGGGCGCCTGGGTGCTCAGTCGGTTGGGCGTCCGACTTCGGCTCAGGTCACGATCTCGCGGTCCGTGAGTTCAAGCCCCGCGTCAGGCTCTGTGCTGACAGCTCAGAGCCTGGAGCCTGTTTCAGATTCTGTGTCTCCCTCTCTCTCTGACCTTCCCCCATTCGTGCTCTGTCTCTCTCTGTCTCAAAAATGAATAAACGTTTAAAAAAAAATTAAAAAAAAAGAATACAAAATTAATTATAAGAGTTAACACTTACGGGGCGCCTATGTGGCTCAGTTGGTTAAGCATCCCAGTTCGGCTCTCATGGTTCATGAATTCGAGCCCTGCGTCCGGCTCTCTGATGTCAGCATGGATCCTGCTTGGGCATCTCCCTCTCTCTCTCTCTGCCCCTACCCCACTGGTTCTCTCTCTCTCTCTCTCTCTCTCTCTCAATAAATAAACTTAAAAAAATAATAAAAGTTACACTTTAATTTGAATGAAAGAAGAAAACACTACTACAGATTGCAATTTTTTTTAGCTGAAAAAATATTTTTATTATTGTCAATGTGGAAAGTTTCTTTCGGCTTCACTATGCATCACTGGTTAGGTGATGTAAATTTTTAGGATGATTATTGTCAAATATGGGGAAACGTTTGTCAATTTTCTTTCACATAGGACCTCTCGAAGACTTCAGGGCAATTCAAGTTTTCTTGGGCAGCGATGAATCCTAAATACTCCTTCAATGATGATACCCACTACCCGGTTTGTAAAGTTTAGAAACATGCATTTTATGTTACTTCTGTCAGTGTGGCATTTTAGCGAGAACGTGATCTTCTTGTTTTTTTTTTTTTTTCTGGGTGATGGTATCATTTACTCCTCTGTGTTAATTAGATGATTGTAACGGTCCATTTTTTGTGTCAACTTGACTGGATCCTGGGGCACCCAGATATTTGGTTAAACTTTATTTCTGGATGTGTCGGGGAGGCTCTTTCCAGATGAAATTAGCATCTGAATCCTGAGACCCAGTAAAGCACTTTGCCCTCCCCAGTGTGGCTGGGCATCGTCTATTCTTCTAATCCGTGGAAGGCCTACATGGAACAAAAAGGCAGAGGAAGGCAGAATTTGGCTCTTCCTGTCTGATGGCATGACGGGGACATCAATCTTTTCCTGCCCCCAGTGCTTCTGGGGCTCAGGCCTTTGAGCTCAGGCTCCATGACCCCAGCTCTCCTAGATGTCCAGCCTGCAAACGGCAAATTGTGAGACAATCTAACTCTCTCCCTACACATATATATTCTGTTTCTGTTTTTGCCGGAGAATCCTAACACAGTGATTAAAAAAACCAATAGCTTGGGGCACTTGGATGGCTCCGTTGGTTAAGCATCTGACTTTGGCTCAGGTCATACCTCCTCGGTTCAAGGGTTCGAGCCCCACGTCAGCCTCAGTGCTGAAACTCGGAGCCTGGAGCCTGCTTCGGATACTGTGTCTGCCTCTCTCTCTGCCCATCTCCCACTTGTGTGTGCTGTCTCTGTCCCTCTGTCTCTCTCTCTCTAAAATAACTAAATAAACCTAACAAAAAACCCCAATAGCTTGTCATTACTTTCAGTCAAAATTATCTCTTGTTCTTACCGGTATGACCTATATTCTATTTTGACAGAGAACCCACCAGAGTTCCAAGGTCGAGATACATCAAATATCATAATATTTCCATAGTATTCCAAAATCATTCCAACCCGATATGTTGGAAATGCACTAAATATGAAAATCCTATGTGTCTTCACGCCCATGCTTACTATTTGTAGAACTGTCCCAATAAGATTCCAATTTCGATGCCCGCATAGACAGTTTTAGTGGAATGGAGCACACACATTTGTTTATGGTGTATGGTTTTTTGCGCTATAATGTCATAGTTGAATAATTGCGACAGACACCCCACGGCCTAAAACGCCTAAAATATTTACTATTAGGTGCTTTACAAAAAAAGGTGTTGACTAACCCCTGTCCTATGGCAAATGAGTAAGAGACATACTTACCCTTTCAGCTTCACTGAAGCAGCGGGCACTTTTCAGTCCCTCAGACACACCAAACTGGGTGCTGCCTCAGGACAACCTCCCTGCTGTTGTTTGTCCCCAGAACATTCTTCTCTCTCCCAGCCATTTTTTGGTGTGTGATCATTTTCATCTCTCAGACAACTTCACCTAACTAGAGAAGCCCTCTCTGGTCTCCTGTCTAAAACAGGTCCTCTCTGTTGTTCTTAACCAGACTTCCCCGTTTTGTGTGTGTGTGTTTTTTGTTGTTGTTTTTGTTTTTTTCCATCCCGGTCCTGCCGTGGTTTGTAAAGATTGGTTTGTCTTCTTATTAAATCCCCTGTCAACAAAAAGCAGATATGTCTTACCATAGGGGGTAGGTGGGTGGGCTCTGAAATCAGAAAGCCTGTGTTTGAACCCCAGCTCTGTCACTTACAAGTCATGGAGCTTGGATAAGTCGTTATTCTCTTGGTTCCTCACGTTTCTTATCTGTCAGTTGGAGATAATCAACAGTGACTACAACATTAAATTTTGAGGGTCAAAGAAGCTGATGTAGGCAAAGCACTAGGAACCGTGCTTGGCCTAGGGTAAGCACTTGACTCAACACTGTAACTACAAGGCGTCGTACAAAAGAACCCACGAACGTCTCTTTAATGAGCGAACCATTTTTCTGGATAAAGCCTTTGTGGATGAAGGCTTTATCTAGTGCTGGATAAATACATGAGTACCTTAGACCTCTTTTATTCTTTAACCATATGCCGCTTCATTGAAGCCTTATGGCCATCAAATTTCATTTAGTGCCTGAAAGGCTATAATTGACTTTGATTTACATAACAAAGTCAAAGCAGGAAGACAAGTTTTTGAAGGATCTTTTAAAATTACATATGCTTCCCCCGCCCCCTGCAATTTAGTAACTGTACTGGTCTGGCCGTGGCCGGATTAACACCTAGAAGGCCTACATCAGTCAACTATTGCCATAATGATGCCATGTAACAAATCATCCCCCAGCTCATTGGCTTAAAACAGTGATTATTTAATCTCACACAAACATCTGCAATTGGTAGGTGTTCAGATGATTGAGACTGCTCTAGGCTGGGCTCGCAGTAGTGGGGCACATGCAGTCTGCTCCGGGCGTGTGCATCCTCCTTGGATACACGGGCATATACACCCCTCGTGGCGATGTTGGAAATGCGAATGAGCACGAGCTGCCATGCAAACACACCTCAAGGCCTGCCGGACTCACGCTCGCTAATGGCCTATTAGCCAACAAAGTCACACGGCCGAGTCCAACGTCCGTGGTGCAGGGAAGTGTATTCCACCCAAAGCAGGAGTCGGGGAGGCTCATTTTCTGAATAATAATCCCCACGATCTCACGAGCTGTACCCAAATGGAAGTTAAAATAAATCGAACGCGCATAAAAAATAAAGTTGCGCTTTTCAAAGAGGTAAAAGCATGTGTGTGCTGAAATTAAAAAAGACTTTTCTGAATTGTCTGGTTGTCTCCAATGGCGGGCAAGGCGGGGTTGTGATGGGGTCCCTGCTTTCTATTTGTAGAACTGTCCCAACGAAATTCCAATTTCAATGCCTGCATGTACGGTTTTATTGGAATGCAGCCACCCACGTTTGTTTATGGTGTATGGTTTTTTGCACTATAATGTCATAGCTGAATAATTGCGACAGAGACCCCAAGGCCTGTAACGCCTAACATATTTACTAAATATTTTATTAAATAAATAAAATAAAATAAATATTTTACTAAATATTTACCAAAATATTTACAAAAAAAGGTGTTGACTAATCCCTGTCCTATGGCAAATGAGAAAGAGACATACTTACCCTTTCAGCTTCACTGAAGCAGTGGGCACTTTTCAGTCCCTCAGATGCACCAAACCGGGTGTTGCCTCAGGACAACCTCCCTGCTGTTCTTTGTGCCCAGAACATTCTGCTCTCTCTCAGCCATGCTTTCTGGACTTTTAAGTGAGGGTCTCGTCTGCACACTGGGCAATCCAGCATTGCTGACAAGTCCTCCTCGTATCCTAGCGCCTGGCACACAGTAGGGATATGATAGAATTTGTTGAAGGCAGTTGAATTCTGTAAATAAATAGCGATCGCCTCAATACAGGATAGGTCTGTTGGCTTTATATAGAGATTCAGGTACGTTGTAAGTCTTACATGTTTCTACATCAAAGCTTCAAGAATGGTGACGGTGCCCACGGCGTCTAACGATGACCCACATACCTTGGAGGTGTCCAAGCAGGATGCTGCCTCTGATTTTCTGTTTGTCTCTCTGCTTTCTGTTTGTCTCTCCGTCTCCCCTGCGATGCAAATGAAATGATGTTCTCATCTGATGTTGCCCAAGGGAAAATGCATGCCTAGAAAATAATCAGCAGAGAGGAGAATGTAGACAAGTAAATAAACAGTTGAAAGAATAAAAGATAAAACGCGAATTAAAGCTTCAGAACCTCACATTTCCTTTCATCCGCTGTTTATTCAATAATTACATGGTCAATTACAACTTGCATAAATGATTTCATATACCTATTAGTCTATAAATATCTACAGTGTATATGTGTTTATAGATAAAGAGGGAGGAGACGATCATGGTTGGGCAAACATGTTCTGACATAAGAGTAACTTTGCAAATACTATTAAGTTCAGATTCTGCCAATGCCAGTTTTTCCTGACCCAGGAGAATTCACATGGTGTCATGAATTTTAATCATCACAACTTCCTTTAGTGGAGAGCCTTACGGGAGCCACAGGTTGGGTTACGTGAGATATGTCTCTCTCCCTCTTTCTGTGTATATATTTCTTCTAACCTATATAAGAGCACTGCCATGGTAAAACAAATTCCCATTGACTGCCCACCCCTGTACACAGAGGGTCGAGGGAGGACCATCAGATGTCATATTGATATCCATGGGGCTGTCGTATCTTCTTTATTCCCTAGAACGTGCCATCTGGGAAGCCACTTCAGGGCCACTTGGCCAATATTTGCTATGTATCTCTATTCTGTGTTCCCTCAGTTATTTAGTGCAAAGCTTCTTTTATTAGCTAACTAGAATAGGGGTGGTAGGCATGTCTAAATTATGAACTGCCTCTGGTTTAAAAATGCTCCCCTCTTGGAGCCATCAGTGAAAGCTAGAGATGAAATCATACATACAAGCTGGTGATAAAGCTTCAAATAGCCTCCGCTAAGAGAAGGGATTAATTATGTGTGATTTTTCAAGTAGTATCTGTAGATTCAACAGATAAGGTGTCTCCTTTCTGTCTGATGCCTGCCGTGGACTGGCACCTTTATTGAATCATGACTGTTAGCTTTCCTTGGCCCTGAATTAGGGCACCAGAAGCCTCATTCAGATTTAGCCATTGTCCATGCAAAGCTCATTATTGCTCTCCTGGTTGAAATCGAAATCTAAAGGGAAGAACAACAATTAGAAAGCTGTGTGACGTTAAGGGACCAATTGGGTTGGAAAGGCTCAAAAAAAAAAAAAACCAAAAAAAACCACACACACACACACACACACACACACACACACACAAAACCTAGCCTTAAAGAAACTTCTAGGAAATTTCTGCTTTTTTGAAAAAATGAGTTTAGGAGGATCTTTGCTTAAAACAAGAACAACAAAAATCAAACCCATGAGGGTTTCTGCCTTGCCAGTTAAGAGCAATCTTTCAAAGGCATCCAAAAAGAAAAAACTGGCTCTGCTTTCTGAATTGCTGGTCGGAGAACAAAAGAAGCAAGGGAAAGTTTGACTTGACTTCCTCTGCAATTTGTTTGTAGCATCCGAGCAGAAAGAATCTCAAGGCTGGCCACTTCCTGAATGAAGAGACCGAGAACGCCTGCGTGTCGAATTCACTGAAAAGTGCAGAGGTCGGCAGAAACCCCGGGCCCGACTGGAGGAGCCCAGAGGGCAAAGTGAGAGCATTTCTCAATTCAGCTACATCCTGACGAGGTAACTGCGAAGTCCTGACTCAGTGTCACTAAACCCTGCCCCCCCCCCCCCCCCCCCCCCCCCGTCCTGAGATGAGAGGGGGCCAGTGGAGGATGGTGGCTGTTGGGTGGGTTTCCCCAGGACGAGGTGCCCATCTATCCGTCTCAAAGGCCGCAATGGAACAGCACTGAGATGACAAATATTGACTTGAAAATAATGCCCAAGTCAGACATAACTGAAGCGGTGACGTTCTGTTTACTTCTCTCAGCAATAGCTGGCTGAAACAGTCAAACCAGTTAGACAACTTTTTTTATTTATTTTTTTGGTCAGGTATGTACTGACTCACTGGCAGGAAACTTCAGAGATTTCAGGACAGAGGTTCTCTCTCTCTCTCTAGGTTCTGCTGGGCAGAATGCCTGTGATCCCCTTGCAAAAGAGACTCCCGGCTGGCTGAGCTCATTTGATTATGGCTGTTAGTTTCCTGCCACTTGCCTTTGTAGGCTGGAGCCAGGCCCAAGGATTCAGGCAGAAAACGTCAGACGGGGCTCCTCGTGAAATCTCCCCTGTGTGGTTCTCCAGCTTGCCCCTGCAGAACTTTATATTCGGGGGAGGTCTGCCCGAGCTGGCCTGCTCCCGAGAAATGTGAAGTCAGCGGGTAAAAGGCTAAGAAAGAGAAAAATACGGTCAGGCGGTGTGGGCTTTTGGCTCAGTACCCTCACTGGAGACAGACTTTGTTGGCCTTTGGAGCCATGGAGGGGATTGCAAAACACAGAGAGAACCCGGCGATGGCTCAGACACAGAAGGGAGAGGACGGGTTGAACAGATAGAGCGTGTTTCCTTTCCTCCGAGAGGTGGATCTGTCTCACTCGAGAAGGGCAGTTCCTGGGGAATTACGGTGGCGAGAAAATGCCCGGCGTTAAGGCTGGAGGCCATGTGAATGATAGATCCTGCAATGATTTCAAACCTCACCGTTTCTTACGGGGGAGTTTTCCTTCCAGTGTGGAGGGCAGGTCTCAAATCAATTCTCCTGTCTAATTCCTGCCTCCTGCCAAGCTGCCCTTGTTGGTGTTTTCAAGAAAAAAACCCGGGTCATCATTACAGAGTTTCCAAAACCCCCGTGTTCAATTAACCTGCTTTTGAATCCCTTCTGACGGTTGGTTAAATATGGGTCCAAAGTGCTTTTTGTAAGTGGAAATGATCTCGGGGTGAGAAACCTTAATCTTCTGAGTCTTAAGAAACTGCAAAATAATGTTTTAATGGCACCATTACTAGAAGACTCGAAGACTGTTCTTCCAGTCTGTTCTGCTTAATTCTATTTTGTACACATATGAACATTTCAAAGTACAAAGGGCTATTATATTAAAAGGACACTTGGATATTCTTTATGAAGTTTCCCTTGTACTTTTATAGAATGTTTACAAGGTTAATAAGTATGCTTTTTCATCACTGAGCATTATAAATGGCTCCAGTATTGCTCCCACGTTTATTTGAGAGTCATTGAAAGTGCCTGAATGGGGCTTGATGTCCTTTGTTTCCCTTTGATTTGGAAACAAAAGACCCGAGAAAAAAGTTTACTTTGCTGCTGAATGCCATATGCAGATCAACTGTGTTGGCCCTTGAATGAAACCAAGGATCTGAAGACAGAGCAGAAAATGCTCTGGTAGTTACGGCACATGTTTGAATGTGCCCCCAGTTTTGTCCCCTCATGCTTGTCCCCTAACGTGGGGTTCAGCCGCACGCCCAGGTCTTTGGGGATGGATAATCGAGAGTAATCAGCATCAACTAAGACAAAAGTTGCTGCGTGTTTCTTGGGTGGGAAATACCGCGTGGGCATCATAAGGCAGCAGTGTCCTCCACTCACGGTCTCCCTTCTTCATCTTTCCCAGTTTCTCGAGACCCGAGGCTCTTAGCTTCGGCACCGTTGATGAAACTGGGGGCAGCATTGTTCTTCGTGTGTCGGGGGTGGGGAGTGGGGGGCCGTCCTGGGCAGTGCACCCCCAGCCTCCACCTGCTACATGCCAGGAGCACAGTGTGACAAGCCAAAAAGCATCTCCCAGCGCTGCCAAGCCTCTCCTGGTCTGGATCACCTCTGGTTGAGAGCCAGTGTTCTAGAACAACCCACCCACAGAAGCCCTGTTTGGAGAAAGAGGAGAAGGTGAACCTCACACTCAGGCGGTTGTAGTGACAATGACTGATTACAGAGCTGGCACTGAAAACCCTCTCGAGAAAAGGAAAGAATATGACATCAGAGGACGCAGAGAAAACTTAATAGCCAGCCCCTCATCCGACAGGTGAGTCCCACAGCGGGAAGATTCCAAGGTGCTCAGTCAGAAGAGGCTTGTCGTCAGCAGCACCAACGGCATTATTATGTTTTGTTATTTTCTTTAAGTAGCACATGGTTTCACTCGCCTGTCCCAGCCCTCCTCCTACTTAGAGTCGGTTGAAAACAACACGTCTCAGAATCCTTGTCGAAATGGCCTGGAAGTGATAGTTGCTAAGTTAATTTCAGTGCCTAAAAATGGACATGTACCACAGTAATAAAACACACACGGATTTCATGAGATGCTGTTAGGACAATAGAAAGAAAATGTATTATGGCAACTGTGGATGAATACGGCTATAGGAAGTTTAAAAATATATTGAAATATAAAGATATGTTAAAAAAAAGATACGCGGTAAAACCTGGGAACGCGAGTAACGTGTTCTGCGAGCGTTCCGCAAGGCGAGCAAACATTTCTAATAAGTTTTCACTTGATGACCAAGTGATGTCTTGCGATACGAGTCGTACGTGATGCGGGCCGTCACACGATCACAACCGAGCCAATAGTTTTTGAAATTCGCTTTGATATACAGGTGCTTTGGATTACAAGCATGTTTCCAGAACGAATTAAGCTCGCAAACAAAGGTTTTACTGTATTTCTGTTTCCCTGGTATTTATAGTTCACAGCGACTATTTTTATTTGCCATCTGAAGAAGAGAGGCAATGCCCAGAATAGCATATTGAGGCCCATACACACAAAGATAATAAAGCTATCAGTGTTTCAGTTTTACTTTCTAGAACCTAAGTCTAGATTCTGAAACGTTTGGAGCACTATGACAGGAGGACAGAACCGCATACCCGGTGTATGCTCACCGCTAGACTTCACCAGTCTCTGGCGCTCCCATATCAGGGCCTTTACTGGTCTCTTGGGCAGAGAACATTCTTCCATGGCTCATGCCTCTTTCTCCTCATCTGGGTCCTTGTTGATGTGCCATCTCCTCAGACATGCCTCCTGGCCCTTCTCTATGGTGAATGCAACCACAAAATGTATTCTATATAATAACCAAAAAGCACCACCCACTCCCTTGGTCCCGCGCCACCCAGCCCTGCTTTACTTTTTCATCACAATACTTCTATTATTATATAGTTCTATAAAATATATATTGTATATTTGATTGGCTTGATTTATATATAATGTATATTGGATTTGCTTGATCAGAGACAGGTAGGGGCGCCTGGGTGGCTCAGTCGGTTAAGCGGCCGACTTCGGCCCAGGTCACGATCTCGCGGTCCGTGAGTTCGAGCCCCGCGTTGGGCTCTGTGCTGACAGCTCGGAGCCTGGAGCCTGTTTCCACTTCTGTGTCTCCCTCTCTCTGACCCTCCCCCATTCATGCTCTGTCTCTCTCTGTCTCAAAAATAAATAAACGTTTAAAAAAATTTTTTTTTAAATAAAAAAAAGAAACAGATATATTGTCTGTTTCCTACAACAGAAGAGTGGGCTATGGTTTTACCTGCCAGTGCCCAGAACAACACCTGGTACCCAGTAGGCACTCAATAAATATCTGTTGAATAAAAAGGTTATTGTCTGGGCAAGCTCTGTGGGCATGAGTGGGCTTGGGAACACCTTGGTGTGGGTTGATGACTTTCTGCACTCTTGTAAATGACCTTTGTCTTTTCAAGTATAACGATTTTATATGCACTCTTTAATTGGTTTGGCATGACAAGTTAAATATTTTAAGCAGTTAATCATTTATTCATTTTAAATAACAAGGTTTGGTTTTGAATGGAGAAAACTAACGAAGAAAATTGACGTGGACTCTCAATCTACTGCTTAGAGAAGGTCCACTGGTATGTAAACAAGCAAATAAACAATAAAAAATACATGCTTGTGGTTAGAGACTTCACACTGTGTAAGACATGTATAGAATAAAAAGTAGACCTTCCTCTATGTGCTTTTCTGGATCCTACCTCAAAAAGAAACAATTGCAACCAACTTCTCATGGATTGTTCCAGAAAATTTTTCTATGCTGGTAGGGATAAATTTACTAGCAAAATATACATCCTCTTAAAACTTTTTTGAACATGTACACACACACGTACACACACGGCGGAAGTTTCTCCCACAGCCCTTGCTGTGGTACTTAGATCGTTTGTACGTAGATATTTACTTGCTTGACTACGTCGTGAACATCTTTCTCTCCTCTACCTGACTCTCCCTGCGTGTCCGCCATTGCAATCCCCAATATCTGGCACCCAGCAGGCCTTAGTACGTATTCGCTGAGTGAATGCTTGAGCTGGAGCATGCCTGTCTGACCGCAGCCACTACGTTTTTATTAATGCTCCTTGACAGAAACAGAATTCTTATACCATTAGTGAAGCTCCTTCAAACTCATATTTAATGAGTATTTGTAGATTTAGAGAAATTGATTGTGTTCTAAAGAGTTTGCACGTTGCGATCCTTAGGCAAATCTGCTGAAGCAGTTATTTAAAAATTTTTTTTAATGTTTGTTCATTTTTAAAAGACACAGAGAGACAGAGCACAAGCAGGGGTGGGGTGGAGAGAAAGAGGGACACAGAATCCGAAGCAGGCTCCAGGCTCCGAGCTGTCAGCACAGAGCCCGACGTGGGGCTCGAACTCACGAGCCGCGAGATCGTGACCTGAGCTGGAGTCGGATGCTTCACCGACTGAGCCACCCGGGCGCCCCATGAAGCAGTTATTTTAAATCCTATTCTTCAAACGAGGGAACAGAGATGGAAGTCAGAGCGAAACTAGAGATTAACATTTTAATATCAGGAAAAAGCTCCAGGCCTCTTCATATTCCTAACCATCTTCCTTTCTGACCACCCCCAGAGTCAGAATGCTGTGAACGTTTACATTTGGCTCTAAGTACCAAATATTTCTGCAGAGTCCGTTAGGCCACACAGATACCTTTCATTGGGGTCTCCCCAGCCCCGCAGTTAAGGGAAACAGCAGAAGACTCTAAATAACAAAAAACCGAACAGAAAACCCCTCCAACACAAAAGAAACTTATTATTAGTGCAGAAACAAGGCAGCAAGTCTCCTGAAAAGGCCTGTGCGGCTCAGACTCCAAACACAGGAAGTAGGTTGTAAGTGGCAAAACGAATAAAACAACTTTTGGAGGGGAGCGAAGGGGGTGGAAACATGGACAGGATCTGCTCTCTATTTAGATGTCACCTTTCAAAGGGGGGAGCCTGTAGGGTGAAAATGTCCACTCGACGGCCCCATTTTTCAAGAAGAAACAGCTAATGCACACCCCAGTAAATAAACGCAAAGTCAGGCAAGAACACACTTTAAGTGAGTTTTATGGGGTGTACATTGTATCTCAATTAAGCTGTTTAAAAGAAGGAGAGAGAGCCACACTAACGTTTTCTTTTGCCCGCAGTCAGCTAGTACAGATTCTGGGGTGTGTGTGTGTGTGTGTGTGTGTGTAAAAATGAGGTCGGTGAATCCAAAGCATACCAGGATGTGCGAGATTCAAAGGCGACCGGTTAATATCATGTAGAAAACATGTGTGCCGAGCCGGGGAGGTGAAAACAGGTCTCTGGGGACCGGGGTCTCCTGAGAGGTAAAAGCGGATGAAAAAGATGGGCGCTGTGTTTTGCAGGTGTGACTGTGCCTTCCTCGAGGCCCTGGAGGAGAGCGGGCGGCCTCCCCCCTGTCGCTTGGCCTGTCCATTCTGTGCGGCCCCGAGGGGCCGTCCTCTTCCTTCTCCCGGGAGTCAGAGCTCTACGGAGGCAAAGCGAGAGGGGAATTAATTCCAAAAGAAACAATCGGTGGATATAGTGAGAGGGAGGGGGACACGGAGAGAGAAAGAAGACATTAATTTTCAGGATGGAATGAAGTTGGCTGTGTTTTCATTAAAACATGAAAATGAACACTTGCAGCCACTGTAAACTAACAGCGATGCCTTAAGAAGAACCAGCTGCTGGGGTTGGACGAGGCGGGGGGGGGGAGGCCCCCGGGGGATTGGGGACGGGGACAGGGTGGGCAGGGGACTTGCTTTCTGAAAGCAGGGAGTAGGGTTTGCAGCTCCAGCTGGTCTGGTGGGTGGCTGGCCCCCCCGCTCACAGAGGTCAGGACCCGGGGGTCCGGACAGGAGGTGACTGCCAGCCCCAAGCGACCCCACCCGCACCCCGCATTAGCACCTCACCCTGAGAAGAAGGCGAATGAAACAAACAAGCAAAGCTCCCAGTTGCAAACAACAAAAGGAAGCAAAACAAAACAAATCAAAAGTCTTAGTCCAAAAGAAAAAGCAGATGAGGTATTTTTCTGAGAATGACCTGAGCCAGTGCCCCATATTATCTCTTGATCGTGGGTTGAAAAATGCCAATAAAATGTATCTGTCGTGCCAGGCCGGACAGTGGTCACTGAGGGAGGGAACAGTGACCAGGATGGGCACGAGGGCCTTTGGGGGGGCGGTGCTGATTACCCAACACAACACTTCGGGAAATCCATGAGGCTGGATACTTCCATTGTGTCTGCTATTTTGTGTATGTGCAATATTTTAATAACATTTAAAAATAAAGCCAATGCGGGGGCGCCTGGGTGGCTCAGTCAGTTGAGCGTCAGGCTTCGGCTCAGGTCATGATCTCCGTTTGTGGGTTCGAGCCCCAGGTCAGGTTCTGTGCTGGCTCTGTCCAGCTCAGAGCCTGGAGCCTGCTTCAGATTCTGTCTCTCCCTCTCTTTCTGCCCCTCCCCCGCTCGTGCTCTGTCTGCCTCTCTCTCTCAAAAATAAAAGAAAAGCATTAAAAAAATAAAAAAATAAATAAAGCCAATATGGGGGCGCCCAGTTGGCTCAGCGTGTTAAGTATCTGACTCTTGATTTCGGCTCAGGTCGTGATCTCACGGTTCATGAGTTCGAGCCCCATGTCAGGCTCTGCACTGACAGTGCTGAACCCACTTAGGATTCTTTCTCTCTCTGTCTGTCTCTCTCTCTCTGTCCCTCTCCCACTCATGCTCTGTTTCTCTCTCTTGAAATAAATAATTAATCTTAAAAGAAAATAAAGCCAATATGCATCTCCCTGTTCCTACTTCCTCATTAATGTCAAATTCAAGGTGGCCAAAGAGGACTTGGGTTATTCTCTCACCGTCCCTTCTCTCCTGAGCCATGGTAGCCTCTAGCCAGCTACTCACACCAACATCAGGGTCATCCTGGATTCTTCTTTCTCTACGCCCTTGCAGGCCCTTTGCACCTGCTGCTCCCTTTCTGGAATGTCCCCCCCTCTCCAGTTGTCCCATGCTGTGTTCCCTCCTTTGTGGAGGTCTCTGCTTAGTGAGGTCTTCTGCAGCATCTGTCTTTAAAATTGTGGGCACCTGGGTGGCTCAGTCGGTAAAGCATCCGACATCAGCTCAGGTCATGATCTCGCAGTTCATGAGTTCAAGCCCCATGTCGGGTCCCCTGCTCATTCTCCCTCTCTATCTCTTTCAAAATAAATAAACTTCAAAAATGAAATAAAATAAAATCGTGCCCCCCACAATGTGCTCCGGCCCCAGTTCTTCCTATCTCTTTTCTCCACTTATTATTCTCCTAAGCACGTATGTCTCCTGGGACACGCGTCTATTTATGTATTCATTGATGGCCCCCTCCCACTACAGTGTAAGTTCTGTGAGTTCTGTGATCGGGATTTTTTCCTCTTTTTCTCACGGCTGGGTCCTCACTGCTCAGTGCCTGGCAGATTGTAAGCATTTATAGATTATTAATGAATTAATAATTAAAGGAATGCACTAATGATGGCATTCATCATTGAATAGCACGTGCTAAGAATTTAAGCCCTTGCTGAGTGAATGAAAGCTAATCAGTAGACATTTACCAAAGTCATGAAACGAACAAAGATGGATAGAGTTTCTCTTGTGGGTCTGGAACCAATCTTCCCCGATCTACAGAAGTGAGCGTAACAGACAAGATCTTTGCCCACCTGGAGCTCGTGGTCTACTTGGGAAAAGCCACCGATCCAACAATCACGGAAACATCTCATCACAAACTTGGTACCGCTGGGAAGGAAACACAGAGAACACTCTGAGAAGCTGGTTCCACTAGAGAGAACCCAGAGTGCTTCTCAGAGGTGGTGACCTTTGAGCTGAAATAAGAAGGTAGAGGTGAACACCAAAAGGGGTGATGGGGGTGCTGGGGAGAACATTTGCAGCAGAAAAAACCTCCAATGCAAAGGCCCCGAGCCTTTGGATTAATCATTTATATCTTCCTCTTTCCAAGATCCTAGGGAGCCCTGGTATTTGGTTTCTGATATTTACTGTTAAGTGCAGCGGTAGCTGCCAATAGAATATGGATGACGGTGTTGATTCTTTGCCTAATGGAGATGGGAAGCATGTCCAAATTCAGGATTCTCATTCAATCTGGGAGAGCTCAGAGCTTATGCAATGTGTGGTTGGATTTTTACATCGTCCTAGTGTGTTTTCTTCCCTTTCCAATCCTTTGACACTGGCTAGTCACTTAAAATTTAGAACTCACCCTGGGTTGTGGACGATTTCCTGGAAGACAGCTGCTTGAGCGTCCCCCTGTGTGTCTCTGAAATAAACATCCCCTTTGGAGGAAGGCTTTCTTTAGTGCCTTCCTGCTCAGCGTCTTTTTTGCAATTTACATTCCTGTTTTGTATGACTTCTCAGAAGAAATCTTGAAGAATAATCACTAAAATAACAGCCAAAGGTTATTACGTACTTCACCGCATTGCCAGCCCTGGGAGCTAGGTGCTATTATTATCCTACATTCACCGAAGAGGACCTGAGGCTTGGGAAGTTAGGTCATGTGTCCCACATCAGCCAGTAACTAACAAATGGCAGAGCCGGCTGTTATATCCAGGAAGGGCTGACTCAAGAGCCCGTGTTCTTAATCAGCGAGCCACAAGGTCTCCTTGACCCTAAATTTGAAAGTCTCCTCTTAACCTCAAGTTCCCCAAGGCATTGAACACAAAGTTCTAATTCATACAGTCCATGTGCAGACCGTGGCGATGGTATTTTTCTCTTGCAAAGGCACCCGATTCTGGCTGACTTATGCTGAAAACAATTTAATGGGCCGATATTGAGAAACTCACAGATGGGGAATTGGGAACTAAGCAAGAAAGAGAGAAGCAGAGAAGGAGGGAGGGAAGAACTAAAACAGACCCATGTGTCTAGGGAGCGAGGCTCCTCAAGGACTTTCTTCTGGAGCGGGGAAGCGGCAATGTGCTTTCTGCCCTGCGTCCCTCTGGCAGAGAGTCACCAGCCCCATATCTAGAGTTTGATGCTTTGTCTTGACCATGGCTTCATCCCTTGGCCAGGGGAGGGGCCAGGTGCCTTGACTGACAGTCCCACTGGAGCGGCTCACAATAAAGTGGGTGACCCCCAAAGGAAAACCAGGGTGCTGTAACCCAAAGAATGGGGAGTGGATGTCAAGCTCCTTGAAAACAGCTGACGCCCTCTCTCCCCTCCTCTTGCTCAACCTCCCAGAGAAAGGTTGGAAGTAAGAACTCCATTCAGTCTTGATTTGGCTCTTTGCTCCCACTTGCAACGGCTCATCCTTAAACAGTCCCTAGCGAAGCGCCGGGCACATAGGAGGTGCTTCGCAAGTGAATATGGGATAAATAAGTGAACGGGAAAGAGAAAACACATCCCTAGTGCTGAATTATTGCTCCCGCCGATAAACGCGACACTGCACCTCACTAAAAGTAGCCTCCCTGTGATGGGCCTTTTGAGGAGGTCCAAAAGACAGCATCTTGCCTGCTGGAGTTATTAACCAGTTGAAAACTAAGACAAAGGGATATGCAAGTTGTCCTAGTCCATTGGCGCTGCTACACCAAAACACCGTAGACTGGGTGGCTTATAGACAACAGAACTTTCCTTCTCGTGGTCCTGGAGACTGGCAGTGGGAGATCAGGTGCCCTCATGGTCAGGTGAGGACCCCCCCAGGTTGCTGACTTCTCCATGTGTCCCCACTGGGCGGGAGAGGCGAGGGAGCTCTCTGGGTCTCTTGTCTAAGGACATTAATTCCATTCTTGGGGATTCCATCTTTGCAACCAGATTACTTTACTATCAAAATGGAAACCAGGTTCCAACAGATGAGTTCTGGGGTGATACAGTCCACAGCACAGATAGGAGCCAAAATGTCACCTTTATTGTTGATAGGTCCAGATATCTATAGGTCTGGGGCTTCTGAACCTCAGTGGATCTCCCAGCACAGGAGAACGTGAGTTTCAAGAATAACCCACTCTTCCACGAGGACGCAAGGAACAGAGAGAACAGCTCTATCCTTCCCAAATTCTCCTGCCAGATAAATCACTCCTCCTTCCCTGGAGTCGAGAGGATAAAGGGCACAGAGAGGCCAGGAGTTTTAGGAGCTGAGCTCTCTCCCCATGGAGACATAACATCCAAACACCTGGATTTGAAAACCAGAAAATTTTGTCAAAAGGCTGAGAGGTTCTCTTAAAATAGAAATGTTAAGAGCCCCAGAAAGGCCATAATTGCTATTATCATCCACTCGGTGACAGCCAGAGGCCGGTTGCCTGATGCTGGGACCAACCTGCCCACCAGGCTGGAGAACAGCCGCTATGCTATGAGGGAGGGCTGATCCTCCTGAGTTTGAACTTTCGTGCTGCCCCTTCGTAGTTGTGTGAACTGAGGCTTGTTAATGCTTCTGGATCTTATTTCTGTAACTATAAAATAAGGATGACAATAGATTCCATTCCCTAGATTTGTTGGTGAAGATCCCTTGAGATAATGCATTTTAAGTATACAGGCTGGTTTCTGGCACATAGTAAGCTCTTAGTGAGCTCTTACTACATGCTGGTTAACGCCGTTCTCATGGTTTTTGTCATCGGCGGTGATGGTTAGGGTTCCTGTGCTGCAGAGCAGATCTATGCGTTAACCTCTGGTTGTCTGTTTGCTAATGGGTAGTAGAAAGAGCCCTGGGAGAGGAGCCCGGAGGCCCAAGTTCAAACCGAAGTTCTGGTCCTTTCTAGCTGCCTGATAAGTGACAAACTCACTAAACCTCTCTGAGCCTCAGTTTCCTTATCAGTGATGGGTGACAAAGAATAACAGAAAAGCTTCCTTTGAACTTGGAACGTGAATTCTTCTTTCCTTCTTCCTGGAACAGTCCTTCCTTCGCCCCTTAACAAGTTCGGGCAGGGAGCTCGGTTCCAGGGCTCGAGTGGAGGGCACCCCCACCCCCACCCCACTGCACGTTATCGATTTGCTCCACACACTGTGATGAACGAGTGCCCTGTCTGCCAGACGCCGTTCTAGAGTCAGGGGTGACGTATAAGCAAAACGCGGTCTCGGGCTTTCCGGAGTTGGGGGAAAAGTCGTGGGAGTCTTGTCTGTGTTACGTTCCCTGGGGTGGGTGGCCCTTTCTCCCATTCGGATCTGCTCCTGGTAGTGGACATAATCCACATGATCCAGACATGGACACACACACACACACACACACACAGCTTCTCCCTGGACCAGGGGCCTTCTACATCCACTTGCTGGATTCCAGCTGATAATACATTGAATTTCCCCAACACGCTTCTCCTGGCTCCCAGGCTCCTCTTTACCCCAGAGTGAGATTATGCAGAAGCATTAACAAGCCTCTTTCTTGGAGCTGTCTCTGGGCTATGGCGATGTTAGAGGAGCACCAAGGTTCTGACTCAATTTACCAAGGGACGTCCTTTCTCACTGCTCCTGCCTGGGGCACCCTCGGAAAGCTTCACTGTGAAGGCGTCTGGAGCACCAAACTCGGACAGTATGTGGCTGGACGCCCCCACACTGCCGCTTAGTGTGGCCTTGGGCAAGCAACTCTCTTTAGGCCTCAGGCCCTCAGCTGCCTCGTCTGCGAAACGGGGATGATGCGGTTGACTCCCTAAGATGATCGTGAACGTGAACGGAGATGGTGTATGGGAAACATTTAGGGTCATGCTTGGGGCATAATTGCTCAATAAACATGAGCTGCTATTGCTTTGAGGATGTTTGTCATTATGGTCACAGGGGAAAAGGACCAACACCTTTCGATAAGAATACACGACTGATAGCATATATGGCCTGAACTGTTGCTCTGCCCCTCCCCACCGCGGCTGACTCCCGTTCATTCTGGCTGAAATGTCATCTTCTGAGAGAAGCCTGCCCTTTGAAGCAGTGATTCTCTACCCTGACCGCACACTGGAAGCAGCTGGGGGACTTCAACAGCTACCTCTGAGGTTCCACCCTCAGAGGCTGTGATTTAACTAGATCCTTCCAGGGCACAGGGATTTAAAAGTGCTCCCCAGGAAACTCTAGCGTTCAGCCAAGGTTGAGAATCACTGGTTTTTGAGGAGACGAAGCAGGGTGACTCAAAATGCGGACCCACAGCCAGACCGCTGGTTCGGCAACTCGTTAGCAAGGTGACTTTGGGCAAGTCGTCAAAACTCAGTGCCTCAGTTTCCTCATCTATAAAATGGGTGTAATGATAATAAGAGACCCCTACCTCGTAGTGTTACAAAGATCATGTGAATTCGTATGCGGGGCACCCGGGTGACTCAGTTGGTTGAGAGTCCAACTTCGGCTCAGGTTGTGATCTCACGTTTCAGCCCTGCATCGGGCTCTCTGCTGTCAGCACAGAGCCTGCTTGGGATTCTCTCCCTCCCTCCCTCTCTCTCTCTCTCTCTGTCTCTGTCCCTCCCCCACGTGTGCTCTGCCTTTCTCAAAAATAAGTAAACATTTAAAAAATTGAATTAGCATGTGATATCCTTAGTACAGTGCCTGACTCATAATAAGACCTTTAGTTATAATTCCTTTTTAAGTTTGAAACAATATATTTTGGTAAAATATATATCACATAAAATTGACCATTTGAGCGATTAAGTGTACCATTCAGGGGCATTCGGTATATTTCCAATGTTGTGCATGGGAAATATCAGTTTCCACTGTCAGCTTCCAAAACTTGATCATACCAAACACATAGACCCATTAAATCATTGCCCATTCATTCCTCCTCCCAGCCTCTGGTAACCTCTGTGGTACTGTCTCTATGGATTGTCCCAGTCTAGGTACTTGATATAAAGTGGAGTCATACGGTATTTTTTTTTTCCTGTGACCCCTTACTCACTTACCATAATGTTTTCAAGTTTTTAACTGGTTTAAGAAAAATCAAAAGAAGAATAATATTTCATGAAATGTAAAAATGACATGAAATTCAAATCGCATTGTGTGCGACTACTTCCGTCGGCACACAGCCGAGCTCTTGACTTTTACACGTTGTCTATGGTTGTATTTGCGCGATAAAGGCGAAGTTGAGAAGTTGCATCAAGGACTGCATAGCCTGGGAAAGCCGAAAATATTCACCGTCTGGCCTGTTTCTACGTAAAGGAAAGGTTTGCCAAATCCTGCACTAGACCCTGAGTTTAGGAACAATCATCCTGTTGTCTTTACAATACCGGCCGTGGAATTTGTTTGCCTGTTCTCCCACACTAACTCCAGACACAAAAATAAATTTGGGATGGATCACAGAACTGCAGATAAAAGCTGGAACGAGAAATCTTCTAGAAAACCGAGAAGAAGATCCTGGTAAACTTAGGTTACACAAAGATTTCTTAGGACACACAAAGCACTAAATGTAAAATAAGTCAATTGGACAACATTACCCTTTAAAATTTCTGCACATCCTAAGATACTATTGAGAAAATGGACAAGTCACAGATGATTGGGAGAAAAATGTTGCTCTCCATATATGTGATAAAGAAGTCGTATAAAGAATATATAGAGAACTTCCACAGATAGTAATGGAAACACAAACACACGCATTTTTAAAACGGGCGAAAGACTCGGTTCACCGAAGATGTAGAAATGGCTAATGAGTACATAAAAAGGTGCTTGACATCATAGAAACAACCCAAATGGCATCAACAAAACAGATTAAAAAAAATTTTTTTTTTTATTTTTGAGAGAGAGAGAGAGAGAGAGACAGAGCACAAGTGGGGGAGGGGCAGAGGGAGAGGGAGACACAGAATCTGAAGCAGGCTCCAGGCTCTGAGCTGTCAGCACAGAGCCTGACTCGGGGCTCGAACTCACGAGCTGTGAGATCATGATCTGAGCCGAAATTGGATGCTTAACCAACTGAGCCACCTAGGTGCCCCCAAAACAGATTTTTCAAAAAGTTTTATTTATTTTGAGAAAAAAGAGAGAGAGAGAGAGAGAGACAGAGTAAGAGCAGGGGAGAGGCAGAGAGAGAAGATTCCAAGCAGGAGCAGAGCCTGGCACGGGGCTTGAACTCATGAACTGTGAGATCATGACCTAAGCCAAGAACAAGAGTCAGATTTCAGTCAGCTTAACTGACTGAGCCACCCAGGCATCTCCAAAACTTTTTTTTTTAAAGTTCATTTATTTATTTTGAGAGAGGGTAGGAGGAGAGGCAGAGAGGAGAGGGAGAGAGAGAATCCCAAGCAGGCTGCATGCTGTCAGTATAGAGCCAGATGCTTGGCTTGAACCCATGAACCGTGAGATCATGACTTGAGCCAAAATGAAGACTTGGACGCTCAACTAACTGAGCCACCCAGGCAGCCCAAAACAGATTTTTAATGGGAATGCAAGCTGGTGCAGCCACTCTGGAGAATAGTATAGCGGTTCCTCAAAAAACTAAAAATAGAACTTCCCTATGACCCAGCAATTGCCCTACTAGGCATTTATCCATGGGATTCAAGGGTGCTGTTTCGAAGGGACACACGCACCCCCATGTTTATAGCAGCACGATCAACAATAGCCAAAGCGTGGAAAGAGCTCAAATGTCCATCAACAGATGAATGGGTAAAGAAGATGTGGTGTGTATATACAACGGAGTATTACTCGGCAATCAAAAAGAAGGAAATCTTGCCATTGGCAACTACATGGATGGAACTGAAGGGTATTATGCTAAGTGAAATTAGTCAGAGAAAGACAAAAATCATATGACTTCACTCATATGAGGACTCTAAGAGACAAAACAGATGAACAGAAAGGAAGGGAAACAAAAATAATGTAAAAACAGGGAGGGGGACAAAACAGAAGAGACTCATAAATATGGAGAACAGACTGAGGGTTACTGGAGGGATTGTGGGAGGGGGGATGGGCTAAATGGGTCAGAGGCACTGAGGAATCTACTCCTGAAACCATTGTTGCACTAGATGCTAACTAATTTCGATGTAAATTTAAAAAAAGAAAAAAGAAAGCAAGTTAAAAAGAAAGAAAGAAAAAAAAGAACTATAAAAAAATCCAGATTTTTTTTTTTTAATTTTTTTTCAACGTTTTTTATTTATTTTTGGGACAGAGAGAGACAGAGCATGAACGGGGGAGGGGCAGAGAGAGAGGGAGACACAGAATCAGAAACAGGCTCCAGGCTCCAGGCTCCGAGCCATCAGCCCAGAGCCTGATGCGGGGCTGGAACTCACGGACCGCGAGATCGTGACCTGGCTGAAGTCGGACACTTAACCGACTGCGCCACCCAGGCGCCCCAAAAAATCCAGATTTTTAAAAATCTCACAACTGTACAACGTGGAAGAAAGCAGATGCAAAGGAACACATGCTGTGTGGTGCCCTTTGGATGAGGTTCTAGAAAAAAAGGAATCTATAAGGACAGGAAGTAGATCAGTAGTTGCCTTGGGAGCCGGTGGAAAGGTGATGGTGCTTCCTATTGCCTAGAACAGGGCAGGGGGAACTTTCTGGGATAATGAAAACATTCCATAATTTCTCTGGGGTGGATGTCAATTACAATACAGTTGCCAAAACCCAGAACTAAACCCTTAAGATCTCGGCCTTGTATTGGATGTAGATTACGTTGCCTGGCTTTGAAAGGTGGGAAAAGGTCCCTTCATAGATGGATCAGTTCTGGGTGTCAGGCTCTCCTGCCCTTGACGAGCCCAGCGGCTTTGCAAAGGAAAAGGAGACACCGTGGTGCCCCGAAGTCTGTGGGCTGCAAATGACCCAACAACTCATTTCCTGTTTTAACTGGAGCTGTCCCATGAAGGAAATAACAGCCATCACTCCTCCTCAGAGCCCTGAAACTTGGGAGTCTGGAAAGCTGTTTCCTGGCTGCACCCTCCCGTCAGCTGGGAACGGCTTCCACCTGCTCCTCATGGAAGCCGCTGGGGGCTGGGGCCCAGCACTAGCCCATTTGGCCAGAAGCCCGCTCCCCCCAGCAGGCTGCATAGACCCGCCTGAGTGAGCACACTGGTTCCCACCCGAAGGAGAGGTGGAGAAGCAGAGGACGAGGCCGCCTCTAGTTTTCTTCTCAAGGGGGCAAGTGAAACAGAGTTCCTCCGTGAGGCAAGTTGTTAAGACCCTTGGGTTCCTTCCATCCGCGGTCAGAGTCTGAATCTTTCCTTGTCGCGTGAGTTTCCTAGGGCTGCTGTTAACAAATTCCCTCACAATGAGCGCCTTAATTAATACACATTTATTACCGTACAGGTCCGGAGGTCAGGTGTCCCACACAGACCACGTCGGCTAAGACCGAGCTGTCGGTAGGGCCGCGTTCCTCCCGGAGGTTCCGGGGGACAGTCCATCACCTGGACGTTTCCAGTGCTGGAAGCTGCCTACGTTCTTTGGCTCATGGCCCCTTCCCCGTCTTCAACCTATTTTCTTCCAGTCACAGTCCCCCCGCCTGTCTCCCTCTCCCACTTCCAAGGACCCTTGCGATGACCTTGGGTCCACCTGGGTGATCCAGGATAATCTCTCTACTTTAAACTCAGCTGACGAGCGGGGCGCCTGGGTGGCTCAGTCGCTTGAGCATCCGACTTCGGCTCAGATCATGATCTCGCGGTCCATGAGTTCGAGCCCTGCGTGGGGCTCTGTGCTGACGGCTCGGAGCCTAGAGCCTGCTTCAGGATCTGTGTCTCCCTCTCTCTCTGCCCCTCCCCTGCTCACACTCTGTTTCTGTCTCGCTCTCAAAAATAAACATTAAAATCAGCTGCCGAGCAAGCTTAGTTCTATCGGCGACCTCAATTCCCCTTGCCATTCAAAGTGACAGATTCACAGGCTCTAGGGTTTGGAGACAGGCCTCCTCCGGGAGCCATTATTCAGCCAATTACTCTCTGTGATGTTCTAGCCCAATGTTAACTCACAACCTTCTCAATCGCTTAAAATGGACCTGGAGTGATAGTCTGGCTCTGAGATTTATAAGTGGTAAGGCTAATGACAGCCACAACAGCAACAGCAATGACGCAGACTACACATTGAGAATATGATATAAAGCAGGCATGGGGGTCACCTGGTCTCATTTGATCCTTCTAGGACCCCTAGGGAAGGAGATATCATTACCCCCATTATCGATGGGGAAACTGAGGCCTAGGCACTATAAATAACCAGCACAAGAATGCTCAGCTTTTAACGGCAGATCTAAGATTGGGACCCTAGTTTGTCTGACTTTTAGAGTCCCTGCTCTGAATAGCAAATGTCTTAATAACAAACCTCTGCTACATCTCCAAGTCATCTTTTCTCTGAGCAGAGATTGTAGATGAGGATTGAAGATAATGTCTGTCTAATGCTTAGTCCGTAAGAGAACTCCAAACATGGAACTTTTATAGGTAGCTCAAAGATAGTCTTGTTGTCTCTCTATGCTTTCTCCTGATCCTTCCATCCATCCAAACATCCATCCATCCATCCATCCATCCATCCATCTAAGGCTTGCTTTAAAGTAGATACAATATGGTATAACAGTTAGGCATGACATTCAGCTACCTGGGTTCAACTGGTAGTTTTAGTTGCTTCTATTGGGCTCACATCACCTCTGTAAGCCTCAGATTCTTTCCCATTTGTAAAAATTGGCACGCAATTATACCTACCTTATCAAGCTGTTGGGAGCATCAGAACAATCATGGATGCACACAACGCATGGTCAACTACCATGACTGAGCCACGCCTGTGTGTCCATTACTGAAGCAGGTAGTGTGAGTGGAGGAATTGTGACTTATGTTCACAAGGATCTCTAACGCACACACACACACACACACACACACACACACACATTAATGACATAAAATGGGAAATTAGGGAGGGCTGTAAATTGAATGCTGAGACAGTGGAAACATGGTTCCAATTCGTGGTTAGGAAACCCATAAAGGACGAGGTCAGTGTGTACTCAGAGAGAGGAAGAGCTCACTAATAAAGAACGTAGGGTGAATCACGCAGACCATCAGTGCCTGCTGCCCTTGAAGATCCCCTTGACCGCTCTGCTGGGCTATTTTAGTCACCAGATGTGGTCTAGCCCAACACTTCTTCCACACAGCTGTCCACATATGACCTGTGCGATTGCACCATATCTGGCCCCAGCTTGTTTAGTATTCACTTTATATTTTTCTTTACATTAATCCACTACTTATACTTAACTCCATTTATATAAAAAGGAAGCTTCATTATCACTCTATTAATGGGGGGTGGACTTGCTTGCCACAGGTGGAAAGAAACACGATAAATACATGGCTATTAAAAGTATGACATAATTTGTCCGTACAGCTCTTAATGTTATTCTGTACCCCACGTGTGGTTGACACGTTGCTATGGAAACAGCTGAGGCTTCTGCACCTTTAGATGCCTGATGCCTAACCTCTCTGCTTCTTGGTTTCTCATCGTTGAGATGGGAGGTTAACACAAATAGTCACCATTGTTGAGTAATGACCGAGCCGAGCAGCGTGCACCCTGCAGATCGCCCCGTTCCCACAAAATTCCGATGTATTGCTACTTAAGTTGTATCTATGGGGAAATCGAGGCACAGAGAGGGGAAGGGACTTTGCCCAGTCACAAGGCTCATGCCCGGAAGGGCGGGAATGTGAGCCTCAGCCCGTCTGAATACAAACCCTTGACCAGGGCTCAGTACCGCCTCTGTGCTATCCTCCATTCATAGGGGCTGAGAGCTATCAAAGTAGCAAATGCTTAGGATGTACAGGGAGAGGGGCGCCTGGGGGGCTCAGTCGGTTCAGCTTCCAACTTCGACTCAGGTCATGAGCTCATGGTTTGTGGGTTCCAGCCCCAAATCTGGTTCTCTGTTGGTCAGGGCAGAGCCCCTTCGGATCCTCTGTCTCTCTCTCCCTCTGTCCCTCCTGCGCTCACTCTCTCTCAAAAAGAAATAAACATTAAAAAAAAAAAAAAGATGTACTGGGGAAAGGAGGGGAGGATATTTAATGGGCATTTAGCGTGGGCCAGATACCCTTCTAAACACTCTTTCTGTATTAACTCGCCTGGTCCTCATAGCAGACCTGGGATGGAGGTCTTATTATGGTTCCCATCTTTCAAATGAGAATGTTGAGGCACAGAGCCTTTAATTACCTTGCAACCAATGAATGGTGAACGTGGACTGGAACCCAAGGGGTCTGGCTCCGGAGCCCGTGTCCACACAACCTATAAAGCATCGTACGCGGACGGTGGTTTATGTCATCCCCCGTGATGGTTTCCAGGCTGCAACTGGACATACATCAGTGGCCTCAGCTCTTATCTTGGCCCCTGCCAAGCTGCACCTTGCTTTCTTTCCTGTTTAAGATGGAATGCAGATGACCTTGGCCTTCTATGAAATTAACCTCACGCCAAGAAAGTGCTCATTCGTTCAGTCCTGTGACATCATAGATGCCTGTCCCTGCCAGGCGCTGTGCCTGGAGTCCAGAAACAAGAAGGCAGTCATGTGTGGGGCTCAGATGGGTGAGCTGTGGTCATAAACACCTGAGATCTACGTCCAGCACCAGCATGCTCCAGCTGTGGGACTTCTGGTTCAAAACCTTCCGAGCATCTATTTCCTCATCTGTAAAATAAGATTATGACGACTACCCATACCTTTTTTTTTTTTTTTCCTGTAATTTAGTTTTCAGAGAGAACTTTTTGGGTGAGTGTTTACTTAATAATACCTCCTTGGACGCCTGGGTGGCTCGATCGCCAAGCATCTGACTTTGGCTCAGGTCGTGGTCTCACGGTTCATGAGTGCCAGCCCTGGATCAGGTGAGCTCGAGCCCCGCTTCTTTCTTCCTCTCTCTCCCTCTCCCTCTCCCCTTCTGCCCCTCCTGGGATTCTCTCTCCCCCCTCTGCCCCTGGCTCATTTGCACCCTTTCTTTCTTTCAAAAAAACCAAAACCCAAAGCAAAAACCGTCTTAACACATCTTATTCTGTTGAGTAGAGGAGTATCATGACCATTTTCGTACGTTTCTGTTTGTTTGCCGATTGTAAAAGTAACACAGGCCCACAATCCTGTCTTAGAACCTAAGGGCCAGAGGCATTTTGCACGTCAGGTTTTTTTTTTTTTTCATAGTTTAGAAGTGTTTTATTTATGCTGAATATCAAATCAACAGTTTAATACTTCTGAGAAATGTATGAATATTTACATCACCTGAGATCGTTAAAAGCCCTCATATACATTCAGAGGAGTCCAGATTTGCCATCAAATAAACTGTGGATTTTGCAGTTGTGGCTGAGGGATTATAAACAGGACTTTGCACATGTTTTAGTAGAAAACTTAGGAAAACACAGTGTGGTACCAAAAAGAAAATAATGATATTAACAAGAGATAACTGCTAAAATTTCCATGTGTCTCTCCTAATTCATTGAATTATTCAGCAATGTTTTCAAACACCTATTAGATGTTCCAGGCGAGTGATTCTTGATCAGGGGCAATTTTGTCACCCAAGGGACATTTGGCAATATCTGGAGACATTTTGGTTGTCATAACTGGGTGGGGAGAGGGGTACCCCCAGCACCTAGTGAGTAGAGGTCAGGGATGCTGCAAAACATTCTGTAATTCACAGGACAACCCCCACAACAGAGAATGATCCAGCCCCCATGTCAGTAGGGCCATGACTGGGAAACCTTGGTCTGGGTTCTGGGCATATAGCAATAAACAAAACAATAAAAAATTAATCTGTTTAGTAAGGATTTATAAAATATATGTAATATATATACACACAGACAGATATGTGTTCTTAAAATGTGGTATTATTCAGTGTATAGTTTGTTACTTAACATTGCTTCACAAACATTTTACAATATTATCAAAAATTCTTCAAACACATGATTTTTATGCCCAGAATACATTCCTTCAGAAAGACATAAAATTTTTAGCCATGCCTTTATATTAAAGTGGATTCTTCCCGTCTTTTTTCTGTTATTTAAAACAATACCATGATGAATATCCTTACCTCTGCGTCTCTGATTATTCCATTAGATGCTAAGGCTTGAGGTTCATTCTAGAGGTGGGGGGACTGAATCAAAGGGTATACGCTTTTAAATCATCCTCGATGTACCTGATGAAATTGCTTTGCAGAAAGGTTGTCCCCATTTTACTTGGTGGAAGAGTTTACATTTAAAAATCGGGAGTCTTATGGTATTAAATAACAAACAGAGCTGGTTTAAGCTCACAATAACACTTCTAGAAAATTCTAACTGGAAGAGGCCTTCAGAAAGAGGAGCATACAATATGTTGGGCTCAAATTCTACTCACCATTTGAAACTGAATGGATGGGGTGTATTTCCTCTCAATCAGTCCCATGGTACTCATTGCATTTTAATCCTCCCAGGATGCAAACAGATTGGATACAGTTCAAAGACTGGGCAGCAAAACATAATTAAGAAGTGACTGACTTATGGGAAAAGATGAAAAGAGCTCCAAGTCCGAAAGCCATGTTGCAGAAACCCCTGGAAGGAGGTGATCACCATTTCCAAGCATGGAAATGCAGGAAATAAAAGACGAGGAGAGGAACTTCTGGGAGAGGGGCAGGAGTTCAAAAGGTAATGGGATCTACTTGAACAATGAGAATTCCAGAGTGAAATCTCAAGAGGAAACTTCCCCGTGGTTCTTTATAAGAATAATCTGTCAAGGAAATGATAGAATTCCTTTAAAAGAGTAAGTGGGTAAGCCAGTAAGGGAGCGCAGGTCAATTAGATAATGGGATTTTTTTTTCTCCAGAGGGTGTTGCATGAGAACCTACTAGAATGGGTAAGATTGGCCCTTCCCCAGGAGGTGAATGAGTATACACAGTGTCTGTGATAAATCACAGTTGAATGGAGAACCGTGATTTGAAGGGAAGAGAATGCACATTTCTTCTGAGGCTAAACACCAGCACCAAAAAGCCCGTCATTTACAGTGGGGGTCGGCCAACTTTTTCCGTGAGAAGCATGGATCATAAATGTTCTCTGCCATGTGGCCCTCCGGGCTCTGTGTCACCTGTCTACTCTGCCTTTGTTGGCTGAAAGCAATCATAGATGATATGTAAATAATACGCATGGCTGTGTTTCAGTAAAACTTTATTGACAAAGACAGTGCTCAGGAAGCTTGGTTTGCTGACCCCTGATCTAGAGCAGTGGGCAAGAGGCGGTGTAAAAAAAACAAAACAAAACAAAACAAAACGAGGAGGTTCTGGAGATGTGGGCTCAAAGGCCGTTTCTACGCCCGCCGGGCAGTGGAACCCCACGCAAGCAAATTGACTTTTTGAAGATCATTTTTACCGACTCCCAAAAGGGGGTAACTGGAGGGTCTACCTTACGAATTTGTTCTCAGAATCAAATAGAACCATGTCTGTATCATGTTTAGCACAGGCCTGAGCACATAGCAGCGGTAAGAACAGGGGGAGAGAAAAGAAGGCAGGTTTTCCTGAGGTTCTTCTCCCATGGTATCTGGGTTTGTGTAAATGTTTCCTCCGAAAGCACAATTTCCCGAAGTTCGTCCTATTTAATACGCGTCCCAGGGCCTATGCCTCGGCGCGTAGTGACTGTCCTGTCTGGCAGGGCCTCTAAGAGCGGGAGGAGGGATGAGGACTGGGTGCCCATGGGTGAGCCAGGGAAAGCAGCCAGGAGACGGGGAGTGAGGGAAGCAGAACAGGGCAGGGAAGAAACTAAGTGCAGATTCAGCCTGACCGCACGGCGTTGGCCTCACCCGCAGGCAGAGGGGGCTGGTCTTTCACCCTGGGACAGTCGTCGGTTACTGGCCGTGGGCTGACCACATCAAGGGCGAGGAGCTGTCTCCGAGACGCATGGCTCCTGTTGTGCCGAGGGCAACTCTGAGCATGAACTTGGCTGGGAGCTGTTAGCCGTAGACCCAAAACAGCCGGAGAAGGTGTTCTGCCCGTCCGGCGGGGATCTGGAGGGACACTGACGGCCTTGCACGCAGTGCCCAGTTACGGCAGGTTACGTAACAGCCTGTGTGTTCTGAGGTCATGCTCCAAGCCACCCACGAGACATAGCTGGCTTATAGAAAAAGGGAGAAGGGCCGAGCCAGGGTGACTAAGCCACCATCTGTCACTCCAAGGATACGTTGTTTAGCTTAGAAGTTGGACCCAGGGATGGTGAGGTCTTGATGGTGATGTTCTCGTTCTGCAGGAGCAGGAAGCAGCTCCTCTCCCAGCGACCTGTGGCATTTCCTTTGCCCGGAGGAGTGAGTGCTGTCGTGCTGATGACTCAACACGGTGCTTGGCACAGTAGCTCTAATGTCACAATTAACTAGTGGGAGTTTGGCAGCTGGTGGGAGTGGGGTCAAATTCTAGCTCTGCCACTCGAGCCACGTGACCCTGAGCCAATTACCTAGCATTACTAAACCTCGGTTTCCTCATCCATAAAATGGGGATAACAATATTTCCTAACTCATAGGGCTTTTGTGAGGATTTGAGTTAATGTTTTTTTTTTTAACGTCTATTTTTTTTTTTTTTTTTGAGAGAGAGAGAGACAGAGACAGAGTGCGAGGGGGGAGGGGCAGAGAGAGAGGGAGACACAGAATCCGAAGCAGGCGCCAGTCTCCGAGCCGTCAGCCCAGAGCCCGACGCGGGGCTCGAACCCACGGACGGGGAGATCGTGCCCTGAGCCGAGGTCGGCCGCTTCACCGACTGAGCCACCCAGGCGGCCCGAGTTAATGTTTTTAAGAAACTTAGTACGGTGCCTGGCACCTAATTACTGTTTAACACACGGTAATTTTTTTTGCTTTTTCACTTTGTTGCGGTGGTGTTTTTGTTTGTTTTGTTTTGGGGTTTATTTTATTTTGAGAAACGGCATTGTCTGGTGCACCGTCTCTCGATTGTATTACTTTGGATTTTTGCCATATCTGTTACCACCTGTACTATTATGTATTTCGTGTACATTAACTGACTCTAAAAAAAGAGAAAAGAACCCTTAGACACTATCCACTTGCAAATGAGACCAGTGGAATAATGGTTCAGGTGAACCAGTGCCCGGCACATGGCAGGCAGGCTATAAACAAGTACTCCTATCACCATTGACGTTGACATTGAGGGGCTGCTAGGTTCGTATTTTTTTCTTGATGTTTATTTATTTTTGGGGGGGGGGAGGGGCAGAGAGAGAGCGAGACAGAGAATCCCAGGCAGGTTCCGCGCTGTCAGTGCTGTCAGGGTCCGAGCCTACAAACTGTGAGATCATGACCTGAGCTGAAATCAAGAGTCAGACGCTCAACCTACTGAGCCACCCAGGCGCCTCTAGTTTTCCGTTCCACCGGAGAACCTGCGTTGACCCATTTCATGCCTTCCTTTTAGAATCAACTCTTGGGAAACCCTTCAGAACCAACTCTTTCCCTCCACGGAGTGAGGTCACATCTTTGCTCCTGCATAAGCTCACTGATGTGTTCTCACACTGGCTTGCTTGGCTAGGAATTTTATGCATAATATCAGGGTGGTTTTTTTTTTTTTTCCTTTTAAATATCTTGGGCTCTGACAGATTACAAGGAAGTGGTTACTCAGAGGGGAGTGCTCACGACTGATTACAGGGAGCAGTGGAAATCCCCCTTCCTTGCCTAAAATAACTGGGACTGGAACACGACAATATGAGCTTTGTCCAGGCTTGAAACAATATCCTTTCCAAGTGAATTTTGTACGGAAATACTTACCAATCTACAGTGGTAGTTCTCACTGACAGGCTAGAAAAAGGTTAGTCATTCCGTGTTCCGAAGCTAAAAGGGCCATTGTTAGTGACGATGAGTCCCAGATGAGTGGAATTTAAGTAGGTGGACACGGGAATATTGGATTCACCAGGCTTCTCCCTGCCCCTTATCCCATTTGATTTCTCTACTATCACACAAGCCTAATTCCAGAAATAGACGTGCTCTCCGTTTATTCAATTACTTTCATTGCAAGTCCGTTCGTGACAACCTTTCCCTGGACACTCCCGGGCAGATTCTGGGGAAGTGAGAGGAGGAAATGCCCAGGTTTTTATGGCACAGCAGAGTTCAGAGTGGCTGAGTCAGGACGAATGTCTGTGAGTTCAAATTCCACAGCAATTTTTAGTCGCATGTCTTGAGCTGGGTCAGAAGGCCTATAACCAGAATGAGGGCAGGTGTCCAGCCTGCATCTGACTCAGGATGGAAAGATGTGGGATTTGGTTTGGATGACTATCCTAACACTGAAATGCTATTCTGACTCTTGCAGACTTAAAAAAGAAAGAAAGAAAGAGAGAAAAAAAAAGACCGGGCAGGATCTCGAGAAATCTTTCCCTCTCTGTTTTTTGAAAGTTTTATTTGTTATCGTTTACAAAAATTCATGTAAGGGGAAGAGGAAGGGGGGGGAGGAACAAAAATGGGAACCCATAAATAAACTTCTTTTTCTTTTTTGGGTTCCAAGAAAATTGTTATTGTTGGTCATATTAGCCAGTGTTAAGATTTTTCTCAAGGCCTGAGCTCCTGGCCTGTGATTTATGAAGGTAGAGCACCCGTGTCAGGGAAGATTTCCTTGTAAAGAAAGAAGGGCAGGGTGAAAGGTCCTTTTGACTCACTGTTCTTGGCTGAGGACTCTATCTGTCCACACTCTCAACACAGCTCAGGGAGGGTCCCCCTCCCAGTAGCTGGGATGGTGGGGGGAGGAGGGGTGGGGGGGGTGTCTAGGACACGGATTTGGTCCTTCTACCAAATGAGGCCCCGTGCTGGGGGGCCGGGGGGTGCTTCAGAGTTCACTCAAGCCTTTTCTCTTTTTTCCTTCTCCTCTCATAATTTCTTACCAATGCACAGGAGTTAGGTCGTTATGCACATTGAATTTACAGGACTCCAACTCTGCATCCCAAGCTCGGCCAGGGGTAGTAACAGGAGAGGGAGAAAAACACAAAGGTTCGTGCTGAGGGTGCTTTGCGGATTCTCTCCAAGAGCCTGCGTGGGAGGCCTGCCTGCTCTTTCCTTAGCGGTGGGGGGCGGGGGGAGCCCTCTTGCTTCTTAGTGTGTAAACACGGTTTACCAACTCATTTTTTCCCCCTTAAACCTTGGCACCTAAATGTAAGCCAACGATTGCACCCTGTATTCAAAGTAATAGCCACCTCTGTATTCCAGAGTGATCTAACATGAATGTTGAGGGAAACCTGGAGAATTATCACGGCAGCCTGGTTTGTAATAGTTGAAACAACTGAATACACATAAGGTGGCCAACTAAGAGAGAATGTATTCTGGGTTGGGTATGTACCCAAGACTAGTCAGTGGAATTCTTACCTGGGACTTTCGTTAGGGCTATTGGGAAAACTCTGTGTGTGTGTGTGTGTGTGCGCGTGTGTGTGTGTTTCCCTTGGACTCATGATCCGTGAGGATCATCTCAGCCCGAAGCTACAGATGACTGCTTTGCTACAGTCACATGGAAAGAGTATACCTGAGAATATTGCCAACATACAGGAAAAAAGAGCCAAGAAATGGAGAATGACGTATTCCTGCTAACTGCATTTACACCCGGATCCAGCTATGCCTGATGTCAACCATAAATTTGGATGCTTCGGTTACATAAGATGATAATTCCCTTTTTAATTCTAAAACCAGATCGTGTTATGTTGCTGTCACTTGCAACTAGAGTAGTCTTGGCTATTAAATCATCCTTTTGCTGATGCGAACTCCAAATCGATAGGTAAATACCGACCGGGGTTAATGACCAAACTTTGCAAGAGAGAAGATCCACTCATCCAAGAATCAAGTGCTTACTCTCGTCTATGCTCAAGGTTAGACTTTTAATTTAAATAATTGGTCTGCTGCAATTGCAGATGAGTTTTCCAAGGGGAAGTGAAAAGGTTTTCTAATTGCTGTTGAAGAGCCACTTATGGACTAAGTCAGGATCAGTCAATGCTATTGAATGTTGGTATCTGTGATGAGTTCCAAGCATTTCTTTAATAATTAGGTTCTTTATTTTGAGAGAGAGAGAGAGAGAGAGAGCGAGCGAGGAATGGAGGTGCAGAGAGAAGGAGAAAGAGAGAATCCCAAGCAGGCTCTACACCATCAGCATAGACACTGACGCGGGGCTCGAACTCACAAACCATGAAATCAGGTGTCCAACACTCAACCAGCTAAGCCACCCAGGTGCTCTTAATAATTAGTTTTGACCGAGGGATACAGGAGTACTGATGCATAGGGGCACTTGTACCCCAATGTTTATAGCAGCACTCTCAACAATAGCCAAATTATGGAAAGAGCCTAAATGTCCATCAACTGATGAATGGATAAAGAAACTGTGGTTTATATACACAATGGAGTACTATGTGGCAATGAGAAAGAATGAAATATGGCCTTTTGTAGCAACGTGGATGGAACTGGAGAATGTTATGCTAAGTGAAATAAGTCATACAGAGAAGGACAGATTCCATATGTTTTCACTCCTATGTGGATCCTGAGAAACTTAACAGAAGACCATGGGGGAGGGGAAGGAAAAAAAATGGTTAGAGAGGGAGGGAGCCAAAACATAAGAGACTCCTAAAAACTGAGAACAAACTGAGGGTTGATGGGGGGTGGGAGGGAGGGGTGGGTGGGTGAGGGGCTCTGAGGAGGGCACCTGTTGGGATGAGCACTGGGTGTTGTATGGAAATCAATTTGACAATAAATTTCATAATAAAAAAATAATAATTAGTTTTGATACAGAAGTGCAAACTCACCCGTTGAGTCACTGGTTGGCTAATAGTTCTTCCCCACCCCCTCCCTTTGAGATGGCTACTGACTTATATTTTAAGTTTATGACCAATGCATACTCCCAGATATCTGTCCTTAATGAGCCTCAGGGTAATGCTCTGGCACGTGGGATGCTGCCCCGTAATCCTGTGGCTTGGGTCTAACCAGGTACCCATTTCCCATGGCTGCCCACTGAGTGAGCGGTGATTTCGCCATCATAAGCCTTTGACTTGTTTTTCTCGTAGAGATAGCGCTCCGTGCCAAGTCATCGACAGAACAGCACGCAACCAGGGACAGAGCTGAGCTGTCTAGAAATGCAAAAGGAAAGTTTTGTAAGCTGGTTGCATAACCATTACCTCCTGTTAGAGCTTGTGCCTGAGAAGACTGTCTTCCTTGCTCAGTCTCCCAGAGAGCTGTGTGCTCCCAGGGGGTGAGTAGGATGGGGATCTATCTCGCAGAATGTGGACACTAAACAGGGACCGGGCCCAGGACCACACAGAAGCTGGGAGAGGCCCACGTCATACCTAATCAGTGAGGCTTCTGGCATCCCAAGATATAAAAGTGAAGAATCACCAAAAATTACAGAATTTTTTCAGCGTTTACATTGAACGAAATAAGAGCTTGAACACA
Organism: Panthera tigris; assembly: GCF_018350195.1. Lineage (NCBI taxonomy): Eukaryota > Metazoa > Chordata > Mammalia > Carnivora > Felidae > Panthera > Panthera tigris. The sequence goes on along the minus strand of NC_056662.1, from coordinate 8,479,084 downwards.
CACAAATTACCGGTCACTGTAATGATATAGTGCTTCGCAGAGGGTCATAAGATTTATAAGACGTATTACCTTAAAATGAAATACAGGCAGCGTGATCTATGGAGGAGACTTCTTCCCTGGAAGGCCTGCAGTCTTCTTAGAGATGGCGTCAGAAGGTCAACACGAGGCTTAGGCCACATGCCCCCAGACCCCTCCCTACCAGTGCCACTAAGTGACATTAAAATGAATTTAAAAATGATTAAATTGTGTCTTGGGTCTCTTACTTTCTTAGACCTGGAAGTGAAGGGCATTATACAGTAGCAGAACCATTAGTTGACGGGGACCCAAAGGAATTGAATGCTTGCCCTCTGGCTTTGCCCCAACCAGCTGTGTGACCTCGGGGAAGTCGTTCAACCTCTCTGGATTTCCCTATCTATACAAATGCAAGTGTTGGAGGATGACCTTGCAAGTTCCTTCTAAGACTTTTTATGATTATATCAGGTCCCTGCGAACAGTCTAGGTCCTAGCCATACAGTGGTGGGGGGGAAATAAAGCTAAAACTACCCCACATAGATCCAAGTCCCTGCTTAAAGGGAGCTTCCATACGATGTGGGGTTGGGGTGGTGGGTGAGGATAGGGATGTGGGAGTTGTGTGTGTATATGCGTGTGTGTTGAGAGTCAGCAAAAATGACAACGGTACGATGCCAGGGAGAGTGCCCGGAAGAACAGAGCACTGAATGGAGAGACAGAGTGTCGGGGAAGGTCTCTCCGGAAAGAGGACCATTAGTGCTTATTAACTGATGTGATATTGTTTTAGCAAGACACTGATAAAGGATGTGCAAAGAAGTGATTGGAGGACTCAGTGGGCAGAAGGGCGACTGAAGGATCCAATGGATACAGGAAATGACTCCCTGACAGGTCAAGAATAGAACAGAGAAGAGGAAGGAGAGAACAGTGACATCAGACCTGGGTTCTTGTAAGCTCTTCTGAGCACGTCATCAGGCAGGTGTGGATTGGAATCTTGACTCTAATTGGATTGGATCCTGACCTCCAGTGATCCCTACCCTCCTCATCTCCGAGCGGTTGCGGGGGGGGGGGGGGGGGCGGGGGCGGGAACCAGAAGCCCTGCCTTGAGGGATATGGAATGGAATAATGTCTCCAAAAAAGGTTAGCACAGAGCCACGCACTTACTAAATGCCTAACCTGTAATTAGCACAGTGCTGGCTAATATTTACTGAGCGTCAACCATGTCGTGCTTACTGAGTGTTACTTCCTCCCCCCTCCTCCAGACAATCCTAGGAGGCAGACACTATTCTGATCCTATTTTATGGAGGAGGAGGCTGAGATAAGGCACTAAGCCAAGGCATGAATGTTAGTCATCATTATTTGTCCTCCGGCAACATTGGTGGAGGTTATGGTGACCCAACAGCTCAACAGGAATGTCAGCATAGACAGGCCACAGTTGCTGAGGCCGGCACTTTTTAGGTGGTGGAAAGTGAAGAAATACCATCCTCGATAAAAGCGCATTTTTGTTTTCATCCGACATGCAATGTATTTTATCGAGGTATAATTTACCTACAACACAACTGACCAAGGTTGTCTTCTTTAGAATTCTGCCAAATGGATACCGCCATGCAACCATGACTACAACGATGACAATTACTGATTTGCGTTTTGTCTCTAGAGTTTTGCCTTTTCTAGAATTTCATATACACAGAATCCATGCACTATTTTCCCTGAACATGTCTTTGGGATTCACCCACGTTCCTGAAGCATATTAGTAATTCCTTCCCTTATGTTGCTCCTGGGTAGCGCCTCGGAATGGGATTGTTGGGTCGTATGCTAAATGTTTCACTTTATAAGAGACTCTAAATTGTTTGGCCAAGTGGCTGTGCCATGTCGCATCCTCACCAGCATTGTACAACAGTTGCAATTGCTCCCCATCCTTGCCAGCAGCTGACATTCTCAATTTTTAAAACTTCAGCCATTCTAGTGGGTCTGTGGTAATAGCTCATCGTGGTTTTAATGGGCATTTCCCTAACAGCTGATGATACTGAGCGTCTGTGTGTCTTTATTTGTTATTCTTTTTTGCTTTTGAGAGAGAGAGAGTGCGCCAGTGCAGGAGAGAGGCAGAGGGAGACGGAGGTGGGAGGGGAGAGAGAAGAGAGAGAGAGAGAGAGAGAGAGAGAGAGAGAGAGAATCTTAAGCAGGCTCCATGCTCATCATGGAGCCTGACACGGGACTCGATTCCACGGTCCTGGGGGATTATGACCTGAGTCAAAATCAAGAGTCAGAAGCTTAACTGACAGAGCCATCCAGGTGCCCCATTATTTGATATCCTTATTATCTCCTTTCGTGAAGTGTCTGTTTAAATATTTTTCCTATTTAAAAAAAAATATTTGTCTTCTTATTGTGTCCTATAGATTTCTCTATATATTCCTGACACGAGTCTTCCATCAGAGATATGCTTTGCAAATATTTTCGCAATTTTTGACTTGGCTTGCTCATCTCCTTCCTTTCTTGCTTCCTTCCTTCCTTCCTTCCTTCTTTCCTTGTTCTGTTCCTTCCTTCCTTGCATTCTTCCTTCCTTCCTTCCTTCCTCCCTTCCTTCCTTTTTCCTTCCTTCTTTCCTTCCTTCCCTCCCTTTCCCCTTCCTTCCTTCCTTCCTTCCTTCCTTCGTTCCTTTTCTCCTTCCTTCCCTCCCTCTTTCTTTCTTTCTTTCTTTCTTTCTTTCGGCTCCATGAGTTCAGCTTGGAGCTTGAACTCATGACCCTGCGATCAAGACTTACATGCCCTACGGACTGAGCCTGCCTGGAACCCCTGCTTGTTCATCTTCTTAACAGTGTCTTTTGAAAATCACGCATTTTTAATTTTATGAGATCTAATTTATCCATTTTCTCCTTTATATGAATGATTGTGTATCTTAAGAAATATGTGCCTGACTCAAAGTCACAAAGATTTTTGGCCTGCCTTCTTCTAGGAGTTTTACAAGTTTATCTAGGTCTGTTAGCTCTATGGCCCATTTCAAATTAGTATTTCCTGTATACTGTGAGGAAATGGCCAAGGTTCATGATTTTTGCGTATGGATATCTGATTGTTCTAGCATCATTTGTGGAAAAGATGACCATTTTCCCATTATTTAACTTGGCACCTTTTTTTTTTTTAATTAATTTTTTTTTTTTAACGTTTATTTATTTTGAGACAGAGACAGAGCATGAACGGGGGAGGGGCAGAGAGAGGGAGACACAGAACCGGAAGCAGGCTCCAGGCTCTGAGCCATCAGCCCAGAGCCCCATGCGGGGCTCGAACTCACGGAACGTGAGATCGTGACCTGAGCCGAAGTCGGTCACCCAACCGACTGAGCCACTCAGGCACCCCAACTTGGCACCTTTTTATAAAATCAACTGATCATATTTGTGTGGGTATATTTCTAGATGTTCCATTGATCTCCCTCTCTATTGATCCTCACAGCAATGAGGTGTTGTCTTGGTTACCGTGGTTTGTAGGAAGTCTTGAACTCCAGTAGCTGAAATCTTCTAGTTTTATTTTTTTTCCCCAACATTCATTTATGGAGCACCAACTCCACATGCAGTCCCATTCGTTTGCTCACCGACTCATTCAAGAAATATTTCTGGAGCACTGATTGGGTTCCAGGCTTGGATTTACATGCGGGGGCACAGTGGTGATAAAATATATATAAATTCCTTGCTCTCATGAAGTTTACAATCTATTGGGGGTTGGGGGGTGGGGAGTTGGAATGATAAACAGAAATATATACATTTCATTTGTCAAACTCATATATATATATAATATATATTCATACATATCAGTCAAATACACATACAGTGCATGTGAGTGTGATCAGATAGTAACCAGTGCCATGAACAAAAATAAAGCAAGGAAAGGAGGGAAGCAGTGAGGGAGAGGCTCTCTAAGGACGAGAGCTGGACATCACCCCACAGCAGCAAGAGCTTGAGCCACACAACACATGCTCCTCAGTGCAGAAGGGAAAGAAGTACCCAGAGCCTGAACAGCCAGGGAAACATTCCGAGGAGGTTTCTGCACTATATTTGTTTAGCAGAAACAATCCAAGTTATAAAAAAATTCCACATAGTGGTCATTTCTATGAAAAAAATAAGTAGAATGAGCCGGATGGCGGTTGAGTTGAGACTTAAATGAGCAGCTGCAGGCAGTTATGTGAAGCACCGGACGAGAGCTTTTCAAGAGAGAGAGAACAGCAGGTACAAAGGCCCTGAGGTAAGTACGAGCTTGGTGTGTCCAAGAACCAGAAAGCAGACTACTATCAGTCTTGGAGATGAAATCCAACAGATAAACAAAGACCGAATGCCCGCAGGGTTTTGTGAGCCAGGGTAAAAGTTTCGACTCCAACCTAAGGGGCCACGGACACCTTTGGGAAGCTTTAGGGATGGGAGTGGCAAGCCTGATTTCTGTTTTTAAAAGGTTGTGTGTGCTTCAGTGTGACTTGGTGGCTTTTTTTTTTTTTTTGTAAATTTCGTAAGTCCTGGGAACCCGTTGGGGTGTGGCTGTGCCATCTGGCAGCTTCCTGGAAACCCCCTAATCTGGGAGAATTTATGAAAATGTTCAAGGATTGATGGACTTCACATTGTGACTGTTGAATTGCCTTGGGTGCCAACAGGAACTCTTCCTTTTATTGGAATGAGGAATGAATTTTGATATGTGGTCGGTGTGCGTGCGTGTGTGCATGTGTGTGTGTGCACACGTGTGTGTTTGTGTGTGTGTGTTTGGAATCCTTAGTCTTGATGAGTCACGAGGTATATTTCCACATTTTAACTAAATGAACATTCTGTTTACTGTTCATAGACCTTCTCTGTCCGAAGCTTTTAACACGTTTTGCTTGATTGTCTGAGTGCCCTCTCTTTCTCTCTCTCCACACACACACCCCAATAATTTTTTTCTGAACGACTTGTGGTTGTTATATCCATCATGGCCCTTGACTCCGAAAGACTCCAAGTTCATTTTGGCTAAGAATAGGACAGTCTCTTACCCCTCCCCTCCCCCGGGAGGGTTAACTTCGCACGTTTATACTGAGGTACCTCTTTGATCTAATTTATCATCCATATTCCGATTTCATCTGTTAACCCAATGCTGTTATTTATGGGATTCTCCCCTCTAGTACAGGTATAGTCCAGACGAAGGATTTGCATTTAATTTGTATTTAATCTAATTTAATTTTAGCCTTCTTTCACGCAGAACATTCCCACAGCTTTTCTTTGTCTTTTGTGATATTAGCATTTTTGAAGAATGTGGTCCTGCCTCTGTCCCTACCCCCGTTATCATAAAGTGGTCCTCATTTTGTGTTTGTCTAATGTTCCCTCACAACCAGGTATGGACTATGCATTCTTGGCCTCAATTCGGGGCACAGAGGATGTCATTTTCCGCTCCGTTTATCACCTCCGGAGGCATACGATGTTTCTCTCTCTGTCATTCGCGATGTTAAATACCCCCAACCTTTCGTCCAACATTTGTGGACGACATGAAGTGGAAAGAGAGGAAGAAAGTTGAAAAAAAAAAAAAAAAAGAGGAAACATGTGACTCAGCATTAAGTTCCTGAGTCATCGTGTTGCTGATTTAACCACCCGAAGCAAGGTTTTGTATAATCACAAGGGGTGAACACCTGCGTGCCCACACACCCGAACACACTCACACACACACACACCCCTGCATGCCCAGACCTAAGCTAAGTTCCACTTTGCCTTTTTTTTTTAATTAAAAAAAGTTGTTTTTAATGTTTGTTTATTTTTGAGAGAGTGTGAGCGGGGGAGGGGCAGAGAGCGAGAAAGACACAGAATCCGAAGCAGGCTCCAGGCTCCGAGCTGTCAGCGCAGAACCCGACGTGGGGCTCGAACTCCCAAGCCGTGACATTGTGACCTGAGCCAAAGGGGACGCTTAACCCACTGAGCCACCCAGATGCCCCACCTTTTTTTTTTTTTTTTAAGCTGACCAACAAAATTCTGCGTCAGCACGTGGAGCATTGGAAGAAACAATCTGGAGAGATTTTAAAATTCTGAACTAAGGCTTCACATCATTATTACTTCCTAATTCTTTGGGCTTTAAAGGATTTGGTGCTATGGTTAGGACGTTTGTGGGTACCAGTCAAGCATATGCATTAGCTTAAAGCAGTGGTTTTCAGCCCTGGCAGTGCATTAGATTCTCCTGGGGGCATTTACCATCCACTGCTGCTTGGACCCAGCCCCGGGTCAACTGAATCGGAGTCTCTCTGAGGGTGGGGCACCGGAATGGAAGAATTTTATTTTTTTAATTTTTTTTTAACATTTATTTATTTTTGAAACAGAGAAAGACAGAGCATGAACGGGGGAGGGGCAGAGAGAGGGAGACACAGAATCCAAAACAGGATCCAGGCTCCGAGCTGCCAGCACAGAGCCCGACGTGGGGCTGGAACTCACGGACCGCGAGATCATGACCTGAGCCGAAGTCGGCCGCTTAACCGACTGAGCCACCCAGGCGTCCCGGGATGGAAGAATTTTAAAAGCTCTGTGGGAATCTTCAGCATCCTGTCAAGGTGAAGAACCACCAGCTTATGGGTGCAATTCCAGAGCTTCTGTGATCCCGTCTTTAACTTTTGGTTAATGACTAAAGTGTATCGAGCATTTACTGCTCGTCGTGGGCATTCATGGATTTGGTTTCCACGGCATCCGTTTTCTTTCTACTGGTGAAGGTGAAAAAGCTCCCTGGCTTTTTTTCTCTGGCTAACTACATCCCTGCTTACCGATTGTGTGGTTGATGACCCTGATTCTTGACTTCAGGAATGGCCAGTTGATTCTTAGGCTTGACGAGTGGATTGATTCACAAATGGTGTAAGTTCATCTGATGAGGCTTGAGCCAAGCCTTTTGCTGGAATTACGGGCAAAGAGGTGTTTTAGTTCCGGTGGGGCTGGTAAACCAGGTGAACCAGGGACTGCTCCAGAAAGAGAACCTATCCAAGAGCAAAGTCAACGTAGAAGAAAGCAGGAAAAGAAACAACCTCAGTGGATATATGGCTCAGACCCCAGGCTTGGATCTAGCCACGCCTGAAGCTATCAGTCCTAGTTCTTTAAGTCATATGAGCCAATGAGTTCCCATTTTGCTTAAGCCAGTTGAAGGTTTAAGAAGCAGGTAAGAAAATCTCAGCCATAAAGACCTGACAACTTGACCTGAGGTTGAGTTATCAGAGGCAGGAAAGCCTTATAGAGGGAGAGTTCAAGCCAGAACTGTGGGATGTCACGGTCATTGTGACGGCTCCAGCTTCCTCCTCAGTGGGGCAGAGGGCAGGTTGATGGGGCTGGCCACACAGTGCTCCCTCCAGATTCAACTACCTAGCCTGCCATGGCCCTGGGCACTGGGTGGTTGTTGATGCCATTTTTAGAAGCCTGTGTAAAAATCGAGAAGACATCTGGGAAGGTTGCAGGAGCAGGAGATGTGGATGTTTCTGGAATGAAAACCGCCTCCTTTGGCCATTGCTACATCTGCTTTGTTTGGGTCATGTGTGCACGGACACCGGCAAGAAGTTTGGGCTCTTATTGGTAAGGCCGTTTTCTATGCTCTGTCTCCCCTACCCCTCTCCCATCCCCCAATTCAGGCAGAAGCCAGCCCTCCATCATCTTTGTCCCCATCACATGGTGTACGCCCTCCAACCTCACCCTCACCGGCCTGGCCTGCTGTGCCACTAGGACATCAGGTGACGCAGAATCTAAGAGCTGATGGCAGCCTGGGCCCTTACAATTTGCAAAGCCATCTGGGAGGCCCTCACGTGCCCGTGGGTCCTCTCCCCAGCCCCGGTGAAGTTCAAAAGAAAACGGTATTAAACCATAAAATGGAAAGATAGTTTTTGAAATGACACACAAAATTACCTGCGACGATTATTTTCTTTTGAGACAGACGCTTTTTTTCTTTCTTGGGGAGGTGAACGCCTTCTTTGCCAGTGCCTCAATAGCTGCCAGGTGAGAAACCCCACGCTGACTTGTCCAGCCAGCATGGCTAACACACCGGCCACCTAGTCCGCTCCCCAGCCCCAGAGGCAGGTCCTACTCAGTGATTCCTGTTTGAAGAAGTGGAGATTCTCTTGATCTTCTGTCTTTCTAACTGCATCCATCCACCCGTCCATTTATCATCTATCTATCTATCTATCATCTATAATAACTATCCATCTATCTTTGTCTCTTACTCCTGACTTTGAACTTACCCGGGTCTGTTATGTTTTTTGTGGTTACCTTATTCATCCTCCATCAGGATACTCCGGGAAGTGAAAGGAGGCCCAGGTGGCACTTGGGCACATGCTGGCGATGCCTCGGCATCCCGGGATGTGTGGTGGGGGTAGGGGTACTCCCCCAGTCTTCCTCCCCCCGCCCCCTGCCCTCGGCTCATCCCCAAGGCTCTGAAAGGTGTGTCGAGCGTGTTTTACCAACAGTCTCCGAAGGGGTGGTAAAGAAAGCTTGTGTAGTTCCTTCAGTCGGAGAGAAACTGAGTCACAAAGCGATGACTTACAAAATCGCAGAAAGGAGGTCACAGGTGAGGTGGGGCCAAATCGCTCACACAGGACCCCTCTGTGCAAGTGACAAAGCTCCCTCCGGCCAGCATCCGTGGGCAGGAATGGAGCTCCCGGCCTCCTGGAGCGAGCTTGTCACAAAGAAATAATAAAACAATAATAGCTGGGGTTCACTGAACCCACGCCATATGCCTTCGCTAGGCCTTCTACACGCATGGGCTTATTTGTTCCTTAAGGAAAGTGTGGTTATTCCGGAAAAGGAAATGAAGGTGCCACACATACTGGGGACTTGTCTCTTCCCCAAAAGGTATAATGGAGTGATACTAGGTGTTTGCCATTTGGACACCCCTTCAAAAAGGTTTTTGAAAATCTCCGGAAGGGCAGCAGACACTCATTCAGAAAGGAGCTTTTGGACCTCAGAAACATGTTCAGTGTGCCCAAACAGGCAAGACGAAATAACCCCGACTGGCAACTTGTCTCAGCACCTCACCCCTTAGATACATAAAAACAAATCACCAACTATGCTCAGGAATGAGTTAGCAGCGCTGAGGAGCTGAGAGCAGGAATCAAGTCAGCTTGGGCTTTGGCCCCCTTCTGTAGGGGCAGGGACTGTGGTGGAGGGGGAGGAGGGGGAGGGGGAGGAGGGGGAGGAGGAGGAAGGGGAGGAGGAGGAAGGGAGGAGGGGGAGAGGGAGGAGGAGGTGAGGAGGGAGAGGAAGGGGAGGAGGAGAAAGGGGAGGAGGGAGAGGAAAGGGAGGAGGGTGAGGAAGGGGAGGAGGGGGAGGAGGGAGAGGAAAGGGGAGGAGGAGGAGGAAGGGGAGGAGGGGGAGGAGGAGGGGAGGAGGGAGAGGAAGGGGGAGGAGGGGGAGGAGGAGGGGAGGAGGGAGAGGAAGGGGAGGAGGAGGAGAAGGGGAGGAGGAGGAGGAAGGCGAGGAGGAGGAGGAAGGGGAGGAGGGGGAGGAGGAGGGGAGGAGGGGGAGGAGGAGGGGAGGAGGGGGAGGAAGGGGAGGAGGGGGAGGAGGAGGGGAGGAGGGAGAGGAAGGGGAGGAGGGGGAGGAGGAGGGGAGGAGGGAGAGGAAGGGGAGGAGGAGGAGAAGGGGAGGAGGAGGAGGAAGGCGAGGAGGAGGAGGAAGGGGAGGAGGGGGAGGAGGAGGGGAGGAGGGGGAGGAAGGGGAGGAGGGGGAGGAGGAGGGGAGGAGGGAGAGGAAGGGGAGGAGGGGGAGGAGGAGGGGAGGAGGGAGAGGAAGGGGAGGAGGAGGAGAAGTGGAGGAGGAGGAGGAAGGCGAGGAGGAGGAGGAAGGGGAGGAGGGGGAGGAGGAGGGGAGGAGGGGGAGGAAGGGGAGGAGGGGGAGGAGGAGGGGAGGAGGGAGAGGAAGGGGAGGAGGGGGAGGAGGAGGGGAGGAGGGAGAGGAAGGGGAGGAGGAGGAGAAGTGGAGGAGGAGGAGGAAGGCGAGGAGGAGGAGGAAGGGGAGGAGGGGGAGGAGGAGGGGAGGAGGGGGAGGAAGGGGAGGAGGGGGAGGAGGAGGGGAGGAGGGAGAGGAAGGGGAGGAGGGGGAGGAGGAGGGGAGGAGGGAGAGGAAGGGGAGGAGGAGGAAGGGGAGGAGGAGGAGGAAGGGGAGGAGGGGGAGGAGGAGGGAGAGGAAGGGGAGGAAGGGGAGGAGGGGGAGGAGGAGGGGAGGAGGGAGAGGAAGGGGAGGAGGAGGAGGAAGGGGAGGAGGAGGAGGAAGGGGAGGAGGGGGAGGAGGAGGGGAGGAGGGAGAGGAAGGGGAGGAGGGGGCGGAGGAGGGGAAGGGGAGGAAGGAGAGGAAGAGGAGGAGGAGGAAGGGGAGGAGGGAGAGGAAGGGGAGGAGGGGGAGGCAGAGGAGGGGGAGGAGGAGGGAGGAGGGAGAGGAAGGGGAGGAGGAGGAGAAAGAGGAGGAAGGGGAGTAGGAGGGAGAGGAAGGGGAGGAGGAGGAGGAAGAGGAGGGAGGGAGGGGAGGAGGGAGGGGAGGAGGGAGAGGGGGAGGAGGAGGAAGGGGAGGAGGGGGAGGGGAGGAAGAGGGGAGGAGGGAGAGGGGGAGGGAGACAGAGAAAGAAAGAGAGAGAAGGAACAGAGACTGAGAGAGAGAAAGAGAGAGAAAGGGTGAGACAGACGGACCGACATGGGGTTTGGCTGACGGCGTGGAGAGGGGCAGCCGAGCCAGCTGTGTGACAGTCCACCTCTGGTCCCTGCAGCCACCGCTTTGCAGTTACCACCATTTTGTTGCCTGGCAGGTGTCTGAGATGCAAGGCAGCGTCCAGAGCCCCGCAGAGAGCAAGGCCATGGTCAGAGATGCCTCTGGGGGGGGGGGGGGGGGGCGGCCCCTCAGCAAGCAGTCCAGGCCTGTCCCGCAGGGCGGCACAAATCGTATCAGAGTTTGGACCCCCCCTCTGAAGAGTTCTGCAAAATGGTGTCTGTCGTGTTGACAGTGGTGGCGACTGCGTCCCCAGCAGAGTGTCCTGGTGCGTGCGGTTCCCTAACGAGCTGGCCGCCCGCCCGAACAGCTCTTATCTCCCTGTTTTGATGACATATCCTTAAGATGACCTATATTAGCTGGCACCTCGGATGGCCGCTCACAAAAAAAAAGTATCACTGGAAGGAAAAAAAAAAAAAATCCCTAATGATTGTGTAAATATTCTTAGCCCGGAACATTAAGCGCCGATGCCCTCTGCTGGGCGAGGCGGGCAGGGGCGCGGGTCGGCGGGCTGGTGGCCCTGCACAGAGCTGAGGGGGCTCTGAGGGAGAGCAGCGGGAGGCCTGCCTCCTACTAGGCACGGGGGCCAATCTGAGCTCCTTCAGGCACGGGAGATCAGACACAAACCTGAAACTTCTTACAAGTACGTCCCTCACTTGGAGACATTTCTGACCATCTCTTCCCCTGCATTTGTGTCCCCGGTTACTAATACTGGCGGATCGGACAGGTGGGAGAGAATCAGGAGGAAAAGGCAGGGGCTGACGCAGGCAACTTTTTTCATCAAGAGAGAGGGTTCTGGGTCTCAACAAAAGCCCTGGCAGGGATGGTGGCCAAGTTCATTTTCATCGTTCAGTTGTCTTTCCCAACCAGCACACTTCGGGCTCGACAGAGGGTGCTATTAATGATGATACCGCGTCAACAGGTGTAATCCAGGAGTGTTCGAGGCAAGTCAGGTGATCAGTCCAGCACTGTCCAAAAAGAACTTTCCACAACAATGAAAACGCTCTAGGTTTGTGCTGTTGGGTATGGTAGCCACTGGCCACGTGTGGCTATTGAGCGTCAGAGATGTGGCCAGTGCAACTGAGAAGCTGCATTCGCAGCTTCCCTTCATTTTTGTTCATCTAAATTTAAATGCAAATCATTGCACGTGGCTAGTGGCTACGTATCAGGGGGTGGAGCGCTGGTCTGATTCTTCATAGGCAGATACCCTGGATGTCAGCAGGTTCTCAGGACTTGCTGAGAGAGGTCCTCAAAAAGAACTTGTTGAATAAATGAAAACTCCATAATCAGTCATTTGTGATTGTTGGAGTTATCCTGAATTCTTTTAAGGAGAAAAAGATTACAGAAAAATCCAGAATGTCAGTGGGAGTGTATTCAAGTTGAGTCAGTAAGAACTTGCTGAACAAATGGGAACTCAACCATCAGAAGTCACCGCGCTCTCTCTCCACGGTGGTGGAAATTCAGACCCCTTCTTGGAGTCTCCAGGAACTTCGAGAAACACAGCTTCTCTGGGGAGAAGCCGAGAGCCCAGCGACCGCTTTCCTGCGAAACTTCATGGTGGCGTTGGGATCCATGGTTGGAAAGGTTGTTCGTCACTTGCTTCCAGTGCCTTCCCGGTAGTGTCTCAAAAGCCAGCAAAGTTGCTGCCTGCTCAGAAAAGACCTCTTTCATGTGGGATTTTCACCAGTAACTTAAAAAATGTCTCCAATCGTCTCCTGGTGTTATAGATTTGGAAAGAGGCATTTTTGTTTCTAATTATAAATGCCTGGGTGATGTCATTCAGTCCCCAAGCCCCCAGTGGGGCCGTGCTGAATAGAGAAAGACAATATGCTAACAAGTTATCTGGAGGTGTCAGAAAGAAATAATGAAAAACAGTACAGTTTGGGGAAATGTTTTCCAGCCTGCTTTCTGGTTTTAGCAACTGCACTGGAAAAGATAAGATACACATGGCTTTTATAAGGAGGCCGCGGGATCTCCAGGGGACGTGAGGCAAGAGAAAAGAATCAGGCCGAAAACATGCAATCATCACATATTCACTGAGAAACAGATTCCAGCACAGCAAAGGGAGCTCTTCAGGGAAGGGCTCCTGTGTGGACCGTTGGGGCAAAGATTCAATGGGCTCCGGGAGAACTTGACTTCAGCTTGATGGTATTTGAATAATCTGCCAGAGAGAAAAACAGATATGGCACGCACTGTCACATTTAGCGTTGAAACTCTCGGTTTGACTGAGTAATGTTCGGCCATGCCCAGGGGTCAGGCCTACACTCACTCAGAAACAAGTGGGGAATTGAAGCAATTATTCAGATATCCACAGACACAGCTACTGGCCAGTGCTGTATCCCCGATTTAGCCGGAAACAGTAACACCATTATAAGCTGTTTGCGAGTTGTGGAGCTATCTTGAATGTATTAAGGAAAGGAGATTACAGAAAAATCCAGAATGTCAGTGGGAGTGCGTCCAAGTTGAGTCATACGGACTTGGAGTGGGAAATTGAGGGCCTCCTACCACCGAAAGGAACATCTTGCTTTCAGCCAAAATGGAAATAGAGACCGGGGTTTAAGTTTTTCAGATGGGTCGGTTCTCCACGGTCGCCGTTTATTAAAGGCACACTTGATAAATTTCACGTTGTGTTGCATCTGGGCCCGAAGACAGAAAGGGGTACAAAGCACATTGGAAGTTTTGAGATACTATGAATAGAGTAATCTTGTGTAAGTTTATCCCTGAAGGGGAACCTTCCCATGATTCTCGGTAGGCCAGCCAGTGGGGAAAATTGCCCTCCCCGCACACACCTCGTTCAAAATAGCTTTGCATAGAATCTAGTTTGCCCGCCTGTAAGAGAAAAACCTAACACCAGCAGCTTAAATAAGATTTATTTTATTTAAATAAGATTTATTTTCCCCATTCAGTATGCAGCCCAGAGGTAGGCGGCTGCTGATGTTGGTGTTGTATGGATTTTAAGACCAAATTTGTTGGGGTTTTGTTTTTTTTCATGGTCGCATGGCTTTTCAGGCAGCAGAAAAGAGAATATGTGAGTCTTCACCTCCCCCACCCTTCACCTCCCCCCTCCCCCCCGCCCCCCCCCCGCCCCCCCCGGCCCCCCCGCCCCCCCGTCCCCCCCCCCCCCGCCACCTTTAAGGAGCTTTCTGGGGGCCGCCTGGGTGGCTTAGTCAGTTGAATGTCTGACTTCGGCTCAGGTCATGACCTCGAGGCTCGTGAGTTCGAGTTCAAGCCCTGCGTCAGGCTCTGTGCTGACAGAGCAGAGCCTGCTTCAGATCCTCTGTCCCCATTTCCCTCTGACCCCCCCCCCCACTTATGCTTTCCCCAAAATAAATACTTTAAAAAAAAAGGAGTTTTTTGTGAAGGCCACCCCATGGCTTATGGCATCTCACGGGCCAGAGTCGTGTTAAGCGGCCAAGTCCAGCTGCAAAAGAGGCTGCGAAATGTAGTTTTTAAAGCTGATGTTTTTAAAGCCTCCTTCCAACACCCCCATTAAAGTTGATATTCTATTAGTAACAAAGAAGGGAGACTGTCTGTGGGGTAGGCTTTCAGTAGACTTCATCACTTCAAAAAAATCTTAAAACAAAACGGATAAAAAAATGTTTTTGGGGTGCCTGGGTGGCTCGGTCGGTTAAGCATCTGACTTTGGCTCAGGTCATGATCTCACAGTTTGTGAGTTCGAGCCCTGCATCAGGCTCTGTGCTGACAGCCCCGAGCCTGGAACCTGCTTTGAGTTCTGTGTCTCCCATAACCCTAACTCCATAGCTTTTTTTTTTTTTTTTTTTAAGTTTACTTATTTATTTTGAGAGAGAGAGAGGTGGGGGAGGGGCAGAGAGAGAGAGAAGGGAGACAATCCCGAGCAGGCTCCACGCTGTCAGCTCAGAGATCCACATAGGGTTCGAACTCACCAACCGTGAGATCGTGACCTGAGCCGAAAGCAAGAGTTGGATGCTTAACTGAGTGAGCCACCCAGGAGCCCCAGTAACTCAATAGCCTTTATAAACGACTTTTATTTATAACCAATTACCATGTAGTAAAATAATGGCCATGCATATTATTAAATATGTATAGCAACAAAGGAAGCGAGTTAGCAAAGCATTAGTGCTTGTGTTTGTGGGCATGTTCTCCGTGAGGGCAAAGCAGCATTCTTACCACATGATCTCCTGCACACTTCCCCTGGGGGTAAATGAATTAGGTGCCACTTTGTCCATCAGCAGCTCAGTCTCCTCCTATTAGAATCCGAGGCTGAGCAAGGATACTCCTGAGAACTGGCTAAAGAGCTTCAGTAGGAGTTTCTTAAACCTGAAACACACCGTCTAGGGCAAGTTCAACTTCATTAGTGATTTGAAGAGAGATTTATTGAGCTAAAGGGAAGCCCTCTCTGAACAGAGTGTGTCTGTCTTGATTTAAGTAACTCGAACAGCCACGGCATTGAGCGGTGGTTAGGTTCAGGTCTGAAACAATTTCTTTGTGAGTCCGCCATTATTAGCGGTGGGAAAAAGAAAGGGGGTGAAGGATCGGGCTGAGAGGTGAGGCTGGGGGTGGGCAGAGGGGCCAGATGTGCTGGGACTGATGTGCCCATTAACAGTCGAGTTTTAGCCTGTGGCTCAGGGGTCGTAAACTCCTTCAGGGCAAGACAGTACCATGGGTACGGGAGGCTGGCCAGGGGAAGGAGAAAGATAAGAGAGCAAATCTGTCCCCATGGTGACAGTCACTACTGGGCTCCGGCCAATTGCTTCCATGGGAGACAGCAGACCCAGTACTGCTAGCCAGTTAGATCTTTCAGGAAAAGCCCAATATCTGAATGTTTATATTAAATCAGATTTGATAGCGTCGGGTCACATTTCATAATGCTGGGGCAAGTGTGGACCGAATGTGACCACAGTGGGCAACTTTGCTTTAGGGGCAATATGGTCTCAGCAGGGTTGTCTGAGCAGAGAAGCAACACAGATACTTCTCCTCCTCTCTCTCTCCATTAGCCATGGGGAGAACGTTCCAGAATGCAGAAGAGGGTACTACAAAGACAGGGGCAGGGAGGGATCCACTGAAGGCAGGAGAGTCAGACAATATGCTCTAGTCACAGCCGGAATGCGATTTGGCGAGTGTTGGGATCAATGCAAATGGCAGTGAGGGTAGAGGGGTAGGCTAAATTCTGGAACAATTTCTCAGGCCCAGCATCAGAGCATTTAGTGACTGAGTGGATAAGGGACAAGCCCCAGATAGGAAAGGGGGGAGTTGAGGAACAGAGTGATTTTGCTTGAAGCAGAAGTTGCAGTCTGGCATTTTGGCAGAAGAATATGCCCCAGAGGTATGTTCTGTGGGCCATGCAGGATTAAAATTTCCTTTGTATTAATGTCCAGTTCTTGGGGCTCCTGAGTGGCTCAGTTGGCTGAGCATTCGACTCGATTTCGGCTCAGGTCATGATCCCACAGTTGGGGAGATCAAGCCCCACGTCAGGCTCTGCGCTAACAGTGCAGAACCTGCTTGGGATTCTCTGTCTCTCCCTCTGCCTCTTCCCCACTCGCACTCTCTTTCCCTCTCTCAAAATAAATAAGCTTTAAAAAAAAAACCATGAACATTTACATACAAATCTAGATTTCTGACTCCCTTTGAAAAAAATCTGAGAGTATTAGACATAGATTCCAATAACGCAACAACAGCCGGCACTGGGCAGGGGTTGGGGCTGGTGGGGGGCACGGCGTGGGCTCCCCTGGTGCTAATTTTACCCACCTGGCTCCTCTAAGTATCTGAGTCTGTGACCCCTGAGGGAGCCGGTCGTGCAAACCATAGGAATATACGAGGTCAGCCCAGCAGAGCAAGAAGTGAAGTGTTCCAGGCCACAGGCACATTTCAGGACAGAGTAGGGAACACTGCAAAGGGCTTTAGAAACCATAGACCGGAAGGGTGAGGACGCACTGGGAAGGCGAAGTAAGGCAAGAAATAGAAGCTGCATGTGAGTGCACAGTGCTATGGAGGAGCCTGTGGCAGAAGGCTTGAAACAGGCTGTTGGTGAAAGGCGTGCTGCCATCTTGGATTGGTGATTGGTCAATGCCCAGTAGTGTTGAAAGGGAAAGGGGCACACCCAATGGCCTGGGGCTCTAATTCTCTGTATCTGCCACAGGAACCCCAAATTGTTGCACAAGTGCAAGGAGAGAGAGACAGGGTGGAATGTTCTTCGTTTCCTTGTTGTTTGTTACAGAACCAGAAGCAACCTCAATGTCCATCAGCACAGTTACAGGTAAATAAACCACAGTCCGTGGTACCTCTGAGGTTGGGGGTAAGTGCTTAAAAGGAATTTTCCATCACCTTTAAGCTGTTAGTTATTTTAACCAGACAAATGCGTTTCTGTATCAGTCATGCCATTAAAAGGTAACTGAGAGCACAGGACAATGCGTGTGGCGTTTTGCAAGGACTGTTTCTGTAGAGCAGAAGGAGTGGAGAGGAGATCACAACGTCTTGAGGAGTAAACAGGAGGTAAAGGGACAGAAACCGAAGCTGGGAGAATGAGGGAAAGAGGACTAGAAGGCTACAGAAAGACTCAGGTCAGGGAAAGAAGCAAGGGAAAGTTCTTTGTTGGTTCACTTTAAAAAATTTTTTTTGATGCTTTTATTTATTTTTGAGAGAGAGAAAGAGACAGAGCGCCATCAGGGGAGGGGCACAGAGAGAGGGAGACACAGAATCCGAAGCGGGCTCCAGGCTCTGAGCCGTCAGCACAGAGCCCGACGCGGAACTCGAACCCATGCACCTCGAGATCATGACCTGAGGCGAAGTCGGATGCCTAACCGACTGAGCCACCCAGGCACCCCTTTGTTGATTCACTTTTAATGGGGGTGACCGAAAAAGCCCAATAAAAGGACATTTTGACTTCTCCTGACAGGGCATTACCACTACAGTAGAGCATGGGGTTTACTCCTGACCCAAGCTCACACCTAGAATTTAGTTCCTGACTCTTCTGATGTAGAAAAGTCTAGAAGAATTTTGATGGGAAATTAAAATGGTTTCATTGGTGGGATAGGACCACAATACCTGTATGAAGACGAAATATTCATTTGGGGGCAGTGTTGTTTAAAATAGAACACAGAGGAACATCCATTTGATTAAATGTTAGAATAATGAGCGGGGCAGATTAAAAATCGGGGTTTCCAGGTTTTCAAATTTTAAAACAGAGTGAAATGCTAGTAATACAATGTTTGACTTTTCAAATGCATGCTGCAAAACTTCCTGTGTGGTGGAGTCTAGTTGCACTCACAAAAATGAGGAGAGGCGTAAGGAGAAAAGGAAGGAAAGCATTCAATTGTCAACGATGCTTTGCTCTGGGTGATGGAGAAGTTGGTGACTTTACTTTTCCTGCATTTCTGTTGATGGGACAGTTTTCTATTGAAAACATTGCTGCTTTCATCATTCCCCAAAGGAACTGTTTTTAAAACTGTAGTTTGAAAATCATTTATGAGGGAAGACAGCCAAGGAAGGATTCCTGTTTGGCAAGGAATCAGGCAGGCTGGCCCTCAGCAGCCTTTTGGAGACTTTTTTTCCCCCCTTTTACCCAAATGTCAAATGTCAGGCTTCCACACAGTGTGACAGAACCTAAAACGATCAACTTCCCCAATGCCGGGCGACAAATGTCAACTCCTCCCCGCTCCCAACCAAAGGCCTGTTGTGTGTTCTTAACCCTCAAAGAGAAAACACAGAACTCAGTGGGCTGGGATATGAGCTGGCAAGAGAGGGCTGACCCTGAACGAGTAATGTGACATATAAAGAGAAGAAGGTCGCTCCTCGCCCTCCTCCTGAAGCCCCTCCTTTCCCCCAACATGGCAGGAAGCAACGCAGCCTCATGATTAAGCCTGTGAACTCTGCCTTCGAACACACCCGTATGGAATCCCTGCTCTCGCTGAACAGCTCTGGGGCTTCTGGTAAATTCTGTGACTTCTTTGCACTTCCGTTTTCTCCTGTGTAGAGAGGAGATGAAGAGTCCCCTCTTCACTGGGTTCCTTTGAAGACGAACTGAAATAATAAAGTGCATGGAACCTCCATGTAGTGACGGTTGAGTCAGTGGTTTTATTCTCAGGGTGATCTGATTTTATTTTCTTCTCATGCCACCTTAGGGCCATAATTTTGGGGGATGGAAAAAGAAAGGGCAGTTTGGGGAGAAAGATATGCTTTTTAGTCCTCAGGTTTTTCTGTGAGAATAAAGCCTCCAAATGCTAGGCCGCCATCCATTTGGAGCCAATGAGCAAATTTGTTGAGCACTCTTCCCTTCCAGGCAGTGTGCTTAAACCCCCTTTCAGGTGTGTGACTAGGTGTCCCATAGATTATCTAATCCTGTCGTGTTTTATTCACCTAAGTCCCGAAAACAGCCACTTCTTGTCCCTTCTTCAGCAACCATACTGATTGAAGCTGACCTCTTCTCTCCAGAAGCAATGGCAATGGCCTTCTACTTGGCCTTCACATTCATTCTTCCTGTTTCCAGTGAACTCTGGAAGCAACCAAAATAGGAGAAGAACCAATCTGGAGAGGATAGCCTTATGTGTAGACCCAGGGGCTTTGGAGACAAAGCTGCTTTGTGCCCTCATAGCTGCCTGGCCCCAGAGACCCCATGGAGGACCACCAGGCTTACAGTCACCCATCGTCGCTCTGGGGAACACCAGTGACTGTCTCTGCCCTACTAGGTAAGTGCCTCTCACTCACATCGAGAGTTGTGATTCACCTTTCCCCTGTTTTCCCATCACCAGGAGGGAAACATTTGTCATCCAACACGCCATCAGATGTTGGGGTTGCTGCTTCAGGAAACATGTGCATATCTGAAAATCTTTCTCTGCAGCTCTTTAAAGCCAACCTTTGAGTTAACAAGAGGTCTGATGAGATTTTTCCTTACGTATACCCACCAGGGGTGACTTCGTTGTTGAGTTGGTTGCTATTATTTGACAAAGGCATCAGACTATTCCTATCTTCCTTCTATTGATCTGTGGTAGGGGAATAGTGGATGTGAAAACAACTTTTTTTTTTTGAAAGGGTGAAAGCAATCCTTCCAAACGATCATAGGTTCACCCCATGATTTTGTCATCTCGTGGAGTTCGTTTTATTACAAGCTAAACTTACGGGAGGAATCCCATTTTGGCTTCATCTTTTTGCGACTCCTTTCTTGGCTAAGTTAAAGGTTTAGTTTAGAATGTTCAATTTGGTATCTTATGATTGTCTTACAAAATTTTACAAAAAAGGCAAAATGCTATAGAGAGAGCTGTTCACTATGGTGATGTCTGAAGAGTGGGGCCTGTAAATCATTTCTCTTTTGCTCTACGGCAGCACAGAGAAATGGCTTATCCAGGGCTTGTACATGTCTGAGGGGTTGAGATATCCATGATTATAATCATGCAGCTTCTGAAAAAAAACTCAGGGGAATGTATATGACATAATTATAATCATAATCTTATATAAGAAATTAGGTACCCAAAGCATAAAACAAAATAGCTTGCATGGAATTGGACAGTCAGGCAATTAGTATGCATATATTGATTACCTGTTATATGCCAGGCACTTTCAAACCAGGGACATAATCAATACAAAAAAAATATTTGAAGGTACCACATACACATAAGATTGAGTCAGGGAGATGGGATTATGGTAGACTCTTTTACTTTTATTCTCTCCTAACATTTAAAAAAATGTTATGGTTTCATAATTTAAAAAAAGGGAAAGAAATATTTGAAACAGCATACTGATAAAAGTTGCAAATGCTAATTTTGTGAACTTCATCCCAAGCACTGCTCTTGAGCAGACTCTGAATACTATCTGATTTACCTCTGTAATGATGGTATTATCCATAACATCACTCCCATGTTATAGTGGAGAAATTATTTTATATCAAGCCCAATGACTTAGAGCTCGTTCAAGGGAGAACTGAGGTCCAGAACGTTGTCAACTGCTACTCCAAACATAACACACAAGGGTACATAACACAATTATGCGTGGGATTTCCTACAGTATTTCCTTGATACTTGGCTTTTGGAGCGGATGCCTCCTCAGCTATCTTGGAGTGTTCTCTGCTTTTCTTGTTTATCACTTTCCCAGACCCAAACTCACAGTTGATCCTCAATCAGCAGATGAATAAAGCAATTGCACTTTGATAAGAGAGGCCAGGAACTGGGTTGTCTGCTTCATTTCTCAGAAGTGTCTGTCAACCCTGTGGGATTTTTATGGAGTTTTTGCTGTATGCCTACCATTGCAAACTGAAACACATGATGCCAACTCAACTCATAAGACAAGCAAACACATAAACTGGGAAGACGGTGATAAAAACAGGAAATAACTTCACCCTGGGAATATTCCAGAAACCAAGTTTGAATAATTGCTTCATGTTCAGTTGGACACAGGTTCACTCCCAGTTTGACTCACACATGTAAATACTCCTGACTACCTTATGACTGTTAAACACACACACACACACACACACACACACACACCCTTATCTTTTCAAAATGCTAACTGTGCAGCATGAATCAGTCAGTCTGAACTTCAGAGCACTGGGTCCTTCATCATCAACCTTGACTCCTCTCTTTGTCATCCTCACATCCAATCTATCAGCAAACCCTGCCCTGCCACCCACTTTCTAAATTTGAGACCTGTTCTGTCAGTTTGAGTAAATGTTTCATGTGCACATGAAAAAGTATATATATTCTGCAGTTACCAGTTGCTTTGTTCAGTAAATGTCAGGTCAAGTGTGTTAAATAACGTTGGTCAAAATTTTTCTATTCCTCTTGATTTATTTCTGTTGGTTTGCCCATTATTTACTGACAGAGGAATATTAAAGCCTACCATTATGAATGTGGATTTATCTATTTCTCCTTTTAGATCTGATTGCTTCTGCCTTATACATATAGAGGCTATATTAGAAAATGTTTCTAGATTTAGCATTGTTCTATCTTTCAATGGTACTGACCCTTTTTGTTATTATAAAATACCCTCTGTACCTATTATATTGCTTCTTACCTTAAAATTGACTTCATCTGGTACTAGAGTAACTAATCAGCTTTCTTTTGATTAGTGTATGCAATATATTTTCTCATCCTTTATTTTCATCCTGTCTGTACACTCATATTTAAGGTTTGTCTCTTGCAAGCAGAAAATAGGTTTTTAAAATATTTAGTATGATAATCTCTCTTTTCATTTGAGTATTTAGTCCATTTACATTTAATGTAATAATTAATGCATTACTAACATAATACTAACACATTATTAGCTGTTTCAATTAGTTCCACCTGTTGTGAGTTCCATTTTCTTTCCTTTATTATGAACTTTTACATTAATGACATCTTTTTTAGGTCATTCTCCTATTAGCTTGTTATTTCCATATTTTGCATTACTGCTGCTATACATTTTATTTCTACATATATTTTAAACCCCACAAGACATTATTATTATCTTTTAATGCAGTCAATATTCATTTAGATTTAACAACACATTTATTCTTCTGTTGCTCTTCATTCTCTCCTAAAATTTTAGTCGTCCTTATGAGATTATTTTCTTTTTGCCTAAAGGACTTTCCTTAGTCTTTCTTTTAGTTAAAGTCCACCGGCAATGTAGCCACTCAGTTTTTGTTTGTCTGAAAATACACTTATTTCATCTTAAATTTTGATGGATATTTTTACTGGATGTAGAATTATAGGTTGGTAGTTATTTTCTTTCAGGTCTTAATTTTTTTTCTTTTTGGTAATGTTTATTTTTGAGAGAGAGAGAGAGAGAGAGAGAGACAGTGCATGAGTGGGGGAGGGGCAGAGAGAGAGGGAGACACAGAATCTGAAGCAGGCTCCAGGCTCTGAGCTGTCAGCACAGAGCCCGACATGGGGTTTGAACCCACAAACCGTGAGATCTTGACCTGAGCCAAAGTTGGTGGCCCAACCTACTGAGCTACCCAGGCGCCCCTCAGGTCTTAATTTTTTAAAGGGTTTGTCTTTGGACTTCCATCAGTCCTTCTGAAAAAGCAACTGCCCATCTCCTTGCTGTTTTCTATCGAAGTGGAGCACTGTGTCTCTCTTTTAGGATAACTTCATGTCAATTTTCTTGTCTAGCTTTTGTTTGTTCCATTAGGTGAGATGGTCTGCAACTAGCTATCTGGACAGTTTCCCAGAGAGGAGTTTTACATATTAAATGCCTTTGGTTTTCCTTAGATGATGTTGGAGCTAGCGGCTGGAGGTTGAGGGAACGACAGAAGATCAGAGGGAGAGAGAGGTTAAGATAGACAGAGTAACTTTACTTAAGAGGAGTGGACCCCAGAAGATTAGCAGATGTCTGCGACTATAGGAAAGATATAGGGGACAGAATGGCAATTTATGAAAATAAATGGCCCTAGAATCTGAGAGACTATGATGGCCAATATTACATTTTATTTCTCTTTATTATGTTGTACTTCCCTGAAGTAATGGAGATTCAGAGAGGTTAATCAACATGCGTAATCTCAGATAGCTAGTACCCCTCTTGAGATTTGAACCCATGCCGGTAGGCTCTAGAGCCCACACTTTCAATTGTTTGAATGTTTATTTTTGAGAGAGAGAGAGACAGAGTATGATGAGCAGGGGAGGGGCCAAGAGAGACAGAGACACAGAATCTGAAGCCAGCTCCAGGCGCCGAGCTCTCAGCACAGAGCCCGACGCGGGGCTTGAACTCATGAGCTGTGAGATCATGACCTGAGCCGAAGTCGGAAGGTCAACCAACTGAGCCCCACCCAGGCATCCCCAGAGCCAACACTTTTAACTTCTAAGCTACAAGACCAGAGCCTTCTAAAGTTATCTGATTATAAACCAAAGTGAGAAATACCTCATGAATCGATATGCACATATTCATAATCAAAACTTTCACTAATCAATATTATCCATATTATGTGTAATACATCATGAAATATTCTATTCTATTCTAGTCCTATTCCATTCTGTTCGGTTCCATTCTATTTCATCCCATCCCATTCTATTTGCTGGGTCAACATAAATGGGTGGGTCCCCCATTTCAGATAAAAATCACTGCTGAAGACAATGACTTACCTTAAGGATTAGTAAAATACACAGCTCTGATTTGCTGGGGAAAGTTCTGAAAGCAAAAAAGCCACTTATCTTGTTGTTCAGAGATTTTAACAACAGAACAGCTTTGGGTCACCCCCTTCAGATTCTCTGGTAGGCAGCCTCCAATAGGCATGTTAACTTTCTACTGGCACTGAGCAAGTGAGGACATTATTTTGCTTGTTTGGGAACCCATTTTAGTTCTCTCTACACAGCACAAGGGCTGACGAGGTCACTCAGTAAATGTTTGCTGCCTGAGTCAAGTAAAGGGTCATCTCAGAGTTTTTCTCCTCTATTCTCTTTTTAGCCCTGAGTAAAGAGAGCTATGCCATCTCACTCTGGGTCAGAGTCAACAGTAAAAGAATCTCCTAGAATGGTCACTTTCCCAAAGTTGCCGTTTTAGTCTGCTGTGGCACCGAGGGATTAAAGAAAAATTACCACCCCCCCTCCCTTTCCAGAATTTCCTGTCCTGTCTTGTGGTTGACTTAAAATATTTCAGCTCCCACCTCCCTCTTTCTCACCATTACTTCTTCATGGTTAAAGAGGTTATAAATTTGCAAAGGAAATGATTAAGCAAATCCAACGCTCTTGGCCCGGGACCTGATTTTTCAAGGCCCCAGTTTTGGAGAGCTGAAGAAATCTGTGTGATGAAGGGTTTGCACATGAGTTTTTAGCCTTAGTCAGGACTGGGGCATAGTTTCCTGTTTTTGTACCCTCAGAACTGCTAAGCTCCTGGTGAACAACCGGCCATCGGAGATAGGGAGGGGGTGGGGGCTTCGGGGAGAGGGTTGGGAGTCCAGAGGGGAGGAGAGAGTTATTCCTCCGTCAGCTCTGGCAGAACTTTAGTGAAAGTGGAAAGATTTTTTTTTTTAAGGCAATGAAAAAGAGACTAGAGGCAGATTCTAGACATTGAAGTTGAGGCTTTGAGTGGTAAAGAGGGGAAGAGACAAGTTTGAGCAGGGCTTTTAATGGGCTCCCAGATACTCAAAGAACAGTCAGATCTCAAAACGTTCCAATGAGCATGAGCGTTTATTCGACACGTATGCGCCAGGCACAGTGCTGGCTGCTTGGCGTGGAGTAGATCATTAAATCCACTTGGCATCTCTATTTGATGGATGTCAAAGCGAAGTTAGACAAGTTTAGTGAGGTGGCGTTACTGGGACCATTCACAGACATGTTCATTTCTTTAGATACAGGATGGGTGTGGGGCCCTAACCACTGTTGCTTTTCTCATTTTATTTTTTTCTTTCATAGCAGGGCTTGAGGTCGTGCTGGGCATTTGCCCGTTAATGCCTCTTTCCATGTTTCCCTTTGAACTGCATTTCCCAGGTTCCATTGCCAACTGGATTCTAGTTAAGTTCCAAGATATTTTTCCTCTGCCCCTCTGTCAGCCGAAAGGCAGTGCTCCCTGAGAGCCCCACTCCGGTCCCAGCTACCCTCAGGCAGCCTCTCCCACCCCTATGCGGTGCCCCGCCCCCCCCCCCCCCCCCCCCCCCCCCCCCCCCCCCCCCCCCCCCCCCGCCCAGGGTGTCCAGATTCTCAGATTCTCTTGCTTTGGTAGTATTGCCTCTTCCTTCTGTCTGTCTGGCCCCCATGGTATGGCGGCATTCTTCTTCTGTGTCTAATCTCTAGGTGGTCTCCTTGTCACGTGCTTCCTTTTTCAGCTCTGCCAGCCCCTATAAATTCCCCTCTATTGAACCACGTGGCAAGGGACCCTAAGCGAGATACAGATGTTTGTGCCTCAGACACCGGACCCTGAGACAAGAGCTTGGAGGCAGGTAGTTTATTTGGGAGGTGACCCCAGGAAGCACAAATGAGGGAGAGTATGTTCATGAGTGCGTCACTACTGTGAGCAGGTAGGATTCAGTTTTGCTGGGGACCCCTGGGGGACATTCAGCAGACACATCAAAAGTGTCCCTCGGAGAGATGGGGAAGCAGAGATAATTATCTGCTATCTCCCATCCCCCATTGCTTGAAAGCTGTCCCTTGGGGCATAAAATTTTAGGCATTTCCAGATTGCCCCGCAGGTGAGCTGAACAAGTTCCCCTAGCGCCTGGAGAAAGCCACCAAAAGGAAAAGCCAATCGTGGAGGGAATTCTGAAGTGGGCTGAAGAGAAATGAGGCGGACCATCCACCCTGTCTGCTACCATGGCAACCTAGCTACTATTATAAGAAGATACAGTCAAGGAAAGCCAAAGGCAGACTCAAGTCAAATTCTGGGGAATTTCTAGAATTCCCCAGAAATTCTACTTTACTTGAGAATGGGATGGCCATCAGGGAAAAGTCAGTGTTTTTCTTTTTCTTCTCTCCTCCTTCTTTTCTTTTTTCTTGGATGAGCCAGCCAGCCAACGCATTGCTACGATGGGGAGAGCCTGGCACACGGTTTAATCCTAAAGATTGGGTGGCTTTGAGCCCGTGAGAGTGAAGCCACGTGTTCTACCTTGGGCAGATACCATCTGTCTCCTCATCAATAATGCTCACTGAGCACTTATTATTTGCTGGGCACTCTACTTACAAGCTATCCACGTGTTGTCACACTTACTCTTCTCAGCAACTTTCTGAGTTAAGTACTACTCTTATTCCCATTCTACAGAGGAACAAATTAAGGCTCTGACATGTGCAATCACTTGCTCATAGTCTCCCAGCCCTGGGTCATAGGTGCGGATCATCTGGGTGGATCAGGGGCCAAATTCCAAACCCACGTTTATGACACTTGGAAATGAGTATTTAAGCACTCTTGTAGGGACCAGCCCCATTTCGAGGTTTTATCTAGATGGGTATTTCTTCTGCTTTTTGAAGCGACTTAAGAAGAAAATGATTACATTTTGTAACACTGAGTAGAGAGTTCGGGTCACGTAATGAATATTAGTCAGGTTGAGTTTATGTTAGATCCTACCTACCGCCAAAATACAGGTTGGATTCTGCCATGCTCCAGCTCCGATATTTTCTTCCCTATTTCTCAGAAGTTTAAACTTCTTCCTCTGGGCTCCTTGCTTCATGACCTTGATGATCTGGTCTGTGCCTCCTCTCCAGCCTCCACTGTCTTATCTTTCCTCCCCATGGCCTCACTCTGGCCACACTGAGCTACTTGCCGTTGTCTCTGTAGACCCTGGGCTTCGGCACTTCCTGTTCTGCTGGGAACGCCTGGCCGACTCTTACTCATTCTTTGTGAATCAGCTCAACTGTTACCACCTCAAATGGCCAACCTCCCTCCCCTGGAGTCTTGTAGCAGTGACTTCCTCTGAGCTCCACAACACCCTACCTTTACTTATCACACATTGTATTGTTATTGTCCTTTTGCCTGCCTGTCTCTCCCACAGACATGGAAACATGTCTTTGGGAGCTTAGGTTGGGTTTCAGCCTTGACTCTGACATGTGTGTCCTTGGGCAGCGTTGCGTCTCCCCTCTGAGCCTTAGTTTCCTCATCTGTAAAATGGGTAGGAAGCAAGGCAATTTATGTGGCGCAGGACATCTGGCATCTAGTAAGTCCAACGTTAGGTACGCATCTTCCGGGCTAATCTTTTTAAGTTGATGATCAGTGGCGTGGCAGCTCTACCTAGACCCGTGCTTTTCAAATTTCCACCTGGAGGACTTGCTAAAACACACAATGCTGGGCCCCACCCTGAGACTTTTTGATCCAGCGGGTCTGGAGTAGGGCTTGAGAATTCGCAGCTCTAATTCATTCTCGGGTGCTGCTGATGCCGATTGTTAGGGGACCACGCTCTGAGAACCACTAGCCTAGGCAGCTGGGGAGGGTGGATGTCTGATTAAAGTGATCGAACACTTCGTGCTGAAATAAACTCATACCAGAGCGTAAGGCAACCCACCGCCCAATGGGTGTGGCCATAGGGTATCTATCAATTAATACATCCATTCAGCCAATATTTGTTGAGGATCCACTGCATCTAAGCATTATGCCAGACATTGACGACGGAGCCGTGAGTGAGACAGACATAAAGTCCCTGATGTTGATGAGTTCGGTCTAATGGCCCCGTTCTGGAGGGCAAGGCATCATAAATGCACATGTCCCATCAGTCGGAATTGAAGGGCATCCTCGGTCTGAGGAGTGGCTAACTTTAAAGATACTGATGTCAATAAGTGCCTGTTTATTGCATCACTGGAGTTGCCTCTAAATATCTATTTCACCGGGGGCGCCTGGGTGGCTCAGTCGGTTGAGCGACTAACTTCGGCTCAGGTCACGATCTCACGGTTCGTGGGTTCGAGCCCGGCGTCGGGCTCTGTGCTGACAGCTCAGAGCCTGGAGCCCGCCTCGGATTCTGCGTCTCCCCCTCCCTCTGTTCCTCCCCTGCTCGTTCTCTGTCTCTCTCTGTCTCCCCAAAACAAATGAACGTTAAAAAAAATCTATTTCACCAAAATGATACATCAAAAATTGATTATGCTAATCCCAGAATCCCCTGGTCTGGAACTGCAGCCATCACTTGGCATTGATCTTAGGGTGAAGTCAACCCATGGAACATGGCAGAGCAGAGTCCAGAGAATCAGAACTAGGCTATGATACAACATCGGAGAAATGAAATGATAAACATCCTTACTGCTATTATTATTATTAGCCAGTGGGAATGGGAGTTTTCTGCTACTTGGTGCTGGAAGTTCCCTATGACATAACAGCTCTCCTTTATTAGCTCTTTATTATGCACCAGCCGCCAGCTCCGCAAAACAGGCACTAAGACTGTCCCATTGTTTAGGGAGGAAACTGAGAAGTCAAGTCACTTGCCCGCTAGTTGTGTGTAGAGACGTGAGAGGTAAGGCTGTGTCGTGGGGCATGAAAAGCTGGTGAGGGTAATTTATATGCTTTGCAGTGACACCAACCTAAATGGTTTGCAATCACAATATCCTTTCTTAAGCCTCTTTCCAGACGAAGCTGACAAGAATGGAAAAACCAACCAACCAACTCTATCTCTGCCTGGCGGCCTGGGAATCACCCAAGGCAGTTGACTTGCCCAGGTTGGCCCTCTTATTCTAAACTTGACTGCTTTCTAGAAGTTCATCAAAAAACACATTCTTAAGAGCTGTTTTGGCCCGACCTCCTTCCTCATTAGGGAGTCAGGGAAAAGAGCTTGGCTGGAGATGGTAGCACCCTATGTTCTAGAACTCCCCCATGTGGCCAGATTTAAACAACAGCATCTGTGAGTGAGAGCCCAACGGGAAAGCAATGAGCTCCTTCAGTGGCGACCATTGGCAGAAAAGCAGCTGGGGGCCATTTTGTCAAGAAGTACTCCTTTGGAGAAAAACAAAAAACAAAAAAGGCATACAGGTGCACACCAGTGTCCTCATAATAGACTATAACAAAGGTGGCAATTAAGTTCCATTAGGGGCAGACAGCTTTAAATTAGATAATGTATTCAGAAAGCATTCTATAAACTGCGGAGTGTGAGAATGCGAAGCATTATTATTATTATCCTTATTTCTGCAAAATTGCCCGGATTGCTATGCCTGCCAAGGCCAGTTAAAGGGACAGGGGATAGAGAAGACCAAATGAGTAGCTCTCTGGGGAGAGGAGACAGAGGCGAAAGGGTTAAGCTCCCCAGAACACCAATGTATGCAAAGGGTTAGATCCCAACCGGTTTTCAGGCCAGCGCTAAGATCTGAATTACAAATTTACAGAATTTGCTGCTCAGTAATTTTTTTTTTCCTCCCCTAATGGAGCCTGTTAATTTCCAGTCGGCCACTTCGTGTTCACTGATGGCATGAGGAAGGTCTAGCATGCGGAGACGTATTTCTACTCCCCGCGCGGACCCCCTTTTAAGAAGGCTTCAAAAGGGACACGCAGAGGATGCTTAAAACCCACCCTTATCATTCTTGCCATTCTGCAAAGCGCATGCCCTGCGTCTGCGGCTTGGGTGAGTTAATAATTGAAATCATCTTCCTTTCCAAAATTGTCTTTAAAGTAGGAAGGCTAGCTGATTTACCTTTTTGTGGCTTAAGATCCACGTGGGACTATTTGGCCTAAGAAGTGGCGTTTGTCAGGTCCGGATTGTAGAAATCTGTTCCCTTCTGGGGGTGGGGGGGGCAGTCGGAGAAGGAGCCAGCGGGACACAGATTCCAGTCTCTTGGAGTCTGATTTAATGGGGCTCCATTGCCATTGCCTGTGGACTGTTTGCAAGCAAACAAGGACAGTCCAGCTCAAGCGTGTGCGTGTGCGTGTGCGTGTTGAAATCCTGGGTAGCTTGCTCCAAGAAAAGAGCAGGGGGAATGCAACAAAAACCGAAGAACTTAACTTTCTTTCTCTTTTCCCTCCGTTTTTGGCATTTCTTTAGGCAGGCCTCCCCTCCCCCAGATGATGAATTCGCGAGGGACCTCACGGGCTGCTGAGAACAAGCACGCTTTTGAATGAACTCTTTTACGGATATCAGTCCAAAAGTCACCATCAGCTGCAACTGAAAAGCAGAGTGGGTTTTGTTTTTGTTTTTGTTTGGTTTTTGTTTTTGTTTTTTCCCCCAGTGGCGGCCATTTCGGCTCAAAAGCTCAGTTCTTGGAAGGGCCACTTCCTCTTGACACTGGAGAAGACACACCTCCCTGTGCACCTAAAAATAAAAAGTAAATAAATAAATGAGTTTGTAAATTTTTGACGAGGTCCCTCCGGCCCCTCCTGCAGGCCATAATTCCCTTTCAGTTTCAGAGAGTGTGTTTCGCGTCTCGACGTGCACAGCTCTGCCTTCCAAGTGGCCCTTCTGGGCTCCGCAGTTTGAGGAACTTGGGTCCCTCAAGGCTCTTTGAGACCCGAGAGCCTTCTCCTGAGCTCATCTGGGGAGTCTCTGCTCTTTTTCACGGGAGTTCAGCGGGAGGCATGGAAATTAGTATTGTCTGTAAACGCACCAGGAATGAGCTCCCAACTAAAAAACAAAACAAAATACACCACACCACACACACACACACACACACACACAAAGCAAACCCTCAAAACCCAAAAATGGGGTTTTAACGCGCTTCTGAGGCTACTACTAGATTTCAAATCTCCCAAATAAGTCATTTTCCGAGTCTACTCTGGCTTCAGTTTTCTTGCCTTTTAAAAATGACAATAACAAAAAAACCAAAGCAATTTCATTAAAAGATTGCTCTCTCTTTTTTTTTTTGGCCAGGACGATACGAAACTGTTACAGAAAGTGTTGGGTTTGCAGAGAGGTTCTCAGCAAAGAACTCATTTAAGATTTTTTTTTAAATCCAGGGAGGTGGGGGGGATGGGAGGAGGGCTCCTTCTGCATTAGTGACTCAGCCCTGCCTGGGGGCATTTCTCATCAGGGCAAAAAGCCCCTGTGCCCAGCGAGGTGAAACTTGCAAATGAAACTGTCACCTTTCTCAATGGACGACTACGGCCCAGAGCTCACCAAAGGTCACACTAGGCGCCCCCCCTGGCGTTTGGGGACAAAGGAATAAACAGCTGCCTGGCCCTGTGTTCTATGATGATGTTGGTGGAGGAAAGTCACCCAGCCAGTAAGGGCTTCCCCAGAGGACTTTTTCCCGATTTGCGCCAAGTTAAGCATTCAGACAGGAGGCGGCATGAGGTCATTCTCAACCGGGTGAGTCACAGACACTGATCTCCAGGTTGGAGCAGCAGATCCGAAGAGGCTAAAGGGAAAGCTGCAAGGAAAAGACCTCTGATCTTTATTTGAAACCTAGCAATGGGCATCCACGCTGACAGCTAGCTGGCCACAGCAGCAGCCGACGCCACGCCCTCCCCCCCCATCTGCTTTTTTAGAGATATCATTTTTTTCCTGAATGCATTTTCCAAGTGCCTTGTTTTTTTTTCTTTTTTTTTTTTTTTGGCCAAAGCAATGGTTTTATTTTCCTAATGTAAGACTTGTCAGAAGAGCATGTTCAATGTTTACTTCAGATCAACGCGTGACGGCTTTGCACAAGCCAGCGCGTATGTGCGAATCTGTGTTTGCTACACGTGCCTGTTTGTATGTGTGATTATGAATATGTTCATGAATTTATTCCTGTATGTAATATAGAAGTATGAATGTGTGCATGCATTTGTGCATTTCTGCATGTAAAGCATGTTTATATGTATGGACGTGTCCCTACGTGGGAATGAACACATATCTGAATATCATGTGCATATCTGTAATGGACTCTGCCCAGCCCCTCTCCTCTAGCTGTTATGGGATCCCAGCTTCTCAGCTTAGTGGGAGCACCGGGCCTGTCCCACCGCTTCCCAGGGTGGCCCGTGACTCATCAACAAGGGTACAAAGGCTGACCCCCTTGGCTCAAGATAGAACCCAACTGCAGTGTGCAATTCTGGCTCCAGAGCCCCCTGAGGGATCAGGATGGAACTCAACTCCAGCTGAGACCAATCCTTGCTCAGCTCCCTCCCCTGCCCTGTTGTTCACTTCCTCTCCCTCCCCCCTCCTGGTCCTCCCTGGACCAGAAGCATGTCACATGCTTCTGAATCCCTATCTCAGGCTCTACTCCAGGCAGCCTGGCCT
The DNA here is from genome assembly GCF_018350195.1 of Panthera tigris. Taxonomy (NCBI): domain Eukaryota; kingdom Metazoa; phylum Chordata; class Mammalia; order Carnivora; family Felidae; genus Panthera; species Panthera tigris. The sequence goes on along the minus strand of NC_056662.1, from coordinate 8,446,882 downwards.
AAGGCAGGACTTTTATGTAAGTGGGAGTGTGTGCATGCAAATATATGTGTGTGCACATTTGCATGTGTACGTGCCCATATACAAGGGGAAAAATCTAGGAGCATCTGCGAAGGAAAACAAAATGGAGGAAGAGCACTGATTTCATGCTGTGGAAGATGAAGGTGTCTCAGAGAGGACAAGAGACCTGCTTTAAAAGTTGAAAATTAAAAGATGCTTTAGATATAAATGTATTTTTTTTATTAAATCAGAAAAAGAAAGGTACAGTATACATGATATCAATCAATCATATGCTACTTTGAATTACATTTTAATAGACTCATGGTCCTATTTACTCCTCTGTACACGTATTAAAAAAAAAAAAAACCTCGGGTATTTGAATAATCTTCTGGAAATTTTTTATTAACTGGGGTTATGGGGAGGGTTTTATCGGAGCACATCCTGAAACATTAGGAAATTACAGACTTTGAGATAAGTGTCAGACAGAACAGATGAAGGAAGTCCCTCAGCCATCTGAGAAGCATTAATAATGTAAGATGCGGAGACCAAATCTTTGCTAGTACAGGACGCAGGATTAAAACGGAGACCTCGGTGCCCCCTTGTGTCGCAAAGTAAACTTGCAACTTCATTTATTTTGTGCCTTTTTTTTTTTTTTTTTTTCCCCCCTGAAGTCGTAATCCTTGCCCTCATCACTGAGCACAGCCGTCTTCCCAAATCATTTCAAACCCTCTGCGGTCAATCTTTTCCCCCTCATCAATAACTTTCAAGGACCCTATTCGAAAAGCGACTCGTATTCATTCCTTTTCCATTCCCCACACATTCCATTTCAGGAAATTGGCAACCTCCCGGCACAGAGCCCATGTTGTCCCTCCTCCAAATGTGAACTTAACCGGATTTTTGTCTCTCCTCTTGGAGCTCAGAAGAGGAGCCTGCACGTACTACAGAACTTAATTCCCTCTGCAACTTACTCACCACTGCCACGTTTCGTAACTTCGCCAGGATGCATTCCTCCGCCCCCTCCGCTCTCTGCTTGGCAACCTTCAACTCTTCTGACCTAACCGGTTAACCTGCTAAACCATCTTTACGGTCATTTACCGGAAAAGATTGGACCCGAGACGTAAATAATACACCTCAATATACAACAGCTCAGGCTTAATTTGTAGGCAGAATTTCATTTGATGGCCACGAGAAGAAGACTATGTACATGGAGTGGGCTGGGGGAGGAAACGGAGTAGGGAGAAGACATCTTGGTGCAGGACAACTTGGTGGGAACTGTAGTAATTTGTTTACTTGGTTTTACCAGCTGGTCCGATGGATACAGGGTCTGTCTGCACTTGAGCGTCCAACATCCGCTTTGGTCCCTGGAGAAAAACAGAAAGAAGTTGCACCCTAATGAAAGGCTGAACCATCAAGGGCAACGACTGCCGTCTCTTTAGCGCTTACTCTGTGCCAGGTGTTGAGCTAAACAAATGCACTTTTTTCATGAGTCGTGGATAAAAGAATGGCCACCAGTCAGATGTTGCAGTGCAATGCCCAGTTATAGTCTCTCTAGCATTGCGAAATCTTGGAGAAATTACTTAACTCTTTTTTTTGCATTTAGTTATTTGAGTAATCTCTGTACCCAGTGGGGCTCGAGTTCACCACCTCGAGATCAAGAGTTGTGTTCTCTCCCGCCTAAGCCAGACAGGCTCCCCTTATCTACCTCTGTAAACTCAGCTTCTCCATCTTTAAAATGGGGACAATACAATGTCTCAGAGGGTTGCTCCAAGATAAAGTGAGTTCATACCTGTGAGGTACTTAGAACACTACCTGCGCTGTGAAGAACGCTTCACAGTTGTGTCTTGCTTTAGTTACCCCGTCCGATCACTTGTGAAACACGTTGCCCTGCCTAACTTTTTATGAAACATAATCACCGTCTGAAATGATTTTATTATCTATACCCTGATATCTGTCTCCTCCACCTGAATGGAATAAACTCTGAGTCAAGTATCATTATTACTATTGCTATTATTATTATGTTACCTTTTCTGCCCAGTATAATGTATATACAATAAAATCAACCTTTTTGTGTACAGTTCTGTGAGCCTTGACCAACCCAAATAGTCATGTCACGACCACCAAAATCAAGATATAGCGTAGTGCAACCACTCCCCAGATCCCCTTTGAGTCTCTTTGGAGTCAACCCCTGGCCCCAACCCCCAGACCCCGGCAACCACTGATCTGTCTCCATCCCTAGAATTTTGCTTTTCCAGGACATCATATCAACAGAATCAGAGTACATAGCCTTTGAGTCCAGATTCTGTCATATAGCATAATGGATTTGCGATTCATCCATGTTGCTGCATATATAAGGGGTATTTTATTGTTGGTCCTGTTTTACAGTATATGTAGTATAGGCCAATGATAGTGTAATATAGGATAATATATATATTTCAGTAAGGTGTATATATGTGTGTGTGTGTATATATACATTTATATGAGATAGTGTGATATAGCAAAGTATATATAGTTGTATAGTACAGTGTAATATAGTATAGTATAATACATACTATAAATAATAGTATAATAAAGTATATATAGTATAGTATATATACATAGTACAAGCTAGTATTATGTAATATAGGATGGCATAATATAGGATGGTGTATATTGTAGAGTATGCATATAATGAAATCTAGTGTATTAAATGTAGCATGGCATATTATAGTATAGCATAGTACAAATAGTATAGTATATATTATATAATACAGATGACATATATAGGGTAATATAATACAATAAATATAGTAGGGTATAGTGTATGTAGCACCGTGTAGTATGCAATAGCATATATACTACAGTATAGTATAATATTGGGTAGAATAGTATAATATGCTATTATAAAGCATATTTATGTATGTATATAGCCTAGTATATGTATATAGCCTAGTAATACACATAGTATCATGTCGTATAATGTAGTATAGTAGAGCATACACAGTCTAGGATAAGATAGTACAACACACAGTGTAGGACAATAGTGTAATGGTATCGTGAATATAGCATGGCTTACTAATATAGCATGGCTTAGTAATATAGCATGGCTCAGTAATATAGCATGGCTTAGTAATATAGCATGGCTTAATAATATAGCATGGCTTAGTACAGTGCAACAGATAGGATGTACACAGGGTGCGTATATGGTGCGTATACAGTACAACGTACTGCGGCATATGTTGCATAGTGTAATGCAGAGTAGTACAGTGGAAAGCATGTTCTGTAGAGAATGCAATGTAGTGCAGTTTACCGCTGGCATCAGATCGCTGGGTTTTGAAGTCCAGATCGGCCACTTCCTGACTGCTTGACTTTGGTCAAGTTGCCTTAACCCCGTGCACCTCAAGTTTACCAGCGGAGCTTCGCAGGGAGGCCGTGCAGAGGAGATGTGAGCGTATGCGTAGTGCTGTCGCACAATAGGTGCTATAAAAGAGTTACTGTGATTGCTTTTTGTTGGATTCGTTCATTCACGGGACAGCACGTATGGATCACCTACTCTCTGCAATACGTCGTGTCCGTCTGGGAAGACGAAGAGGAGAGGCCAACACGGAGTAGTGAAAGTTGGGACTCAAAGCTCGAGGATGGCTCCGTCCCTCTCAGGTTCCTGACCTCTGATCAATCCCTTGTCTGTGAGCCTGTTGTCTCATTCGTGAGGCCACCCTGGTCCTCCCAGCATCCTCTGGAGCTGACCCCATCATCACTGTCACCATCAACTCAAAGGAGAGAGCTCAGTGAGCTCAAGTCACTCGTTTTCCACCAGGAAGTGGTGGACCCGAACTCTGTGTCCCGTGTGCCCGAGTCCTGAGCTCGTGTCCTGCACTCTAGGTGGCTCCCAGCCAGGCCGTCTGCCTTGAACCGTGAACACCTAAGTCACAAAGTTGCTGGACACTTGGTGGCCTCTCACTCACCTGCCTCTTTACAGCCTAGGGAGGGGCTGACTGAAGAAGAATCATAATAATCATCATAAGAATAAAAATCGCTGTTCCCCCCTGACAAATTACAACATCCCAGGGATGGTTCTAAGGTTGTCATATCTGATCTCATTTCATTCGGGCTAACTCTGTGACCAAATCGGCCCGTTGATAAGGCACCTGAAACTCAGGAAGGCGACTTGTGCAAGGTCACGCGGCCACTGAGTGGTAGAGCTGGGTGCAAATCCAGGGACGAGCTTCTCGAGGGCTGGACTTAGGCTGGCCCTGGGGAAAATGATCCCTTCTGTCGCCACGTCACCCAGCATGCCCTCTGTTGTGCTGCTGTTTGTCCTGGTTCACATAGGCCTCCCCCATGACACTCAGCCTTAGCCTCCAGAGGTCCTATTCCTTCAGGTACTGAGGGTCTTTTTAAATTTTTTTATTAGATTTTTTTTAAGTTTATTTATTTTGAGAGAGAGAGAGAGAGCACGTGCAGAGGAGGGAGAGAGAGAGAGGGAGACAGAGAATCCCAAGCGGGATCCGTGCTGTCAGTGCAGAGCCCGGTGTGGGGCTCAAACTCATGAACTGTGAGATCATGAGTGGAGCCAAAATCAAGAGTCAGATGCTTAACCACCTGAGCCCCCCGGGTGCCCCAGTGCTGAGGGTCTTGATGGGCTGAGTCTATCAAACTCAGCTCGCTAAGTGGCTGTCTTGAGCTGAACTTGGCTTGAAAATGGGTTATGACAAACAGATTTTCTTCTTTTAGGTTTTAAGTTAAATGCTGACATTTAGAGATTAATGCCTTGGAGCACCTGGGTGGCTCGGTCGGTGGCCCGTCTGACTTTGGCTCAGGTCATGATCTCCTGGTTTGTGAGTCTGAGCCCCACGTCGGACTCTCTGCTCTCAGCACAGAGCCCACTTCAGATCCTCTGTCCGCAACCCCCCCCCCCGCCCTTCCCCAACTAGTGTTCTCTCTCGCTCAAAAACTAAGTAAAAAACATTAAAAAAAATAAAAATGAAATGTTTCACATTACCATCCGCACTTTTGTTCTTCTCTCTTGAAAAGCGAGAAGACCTGCCATATTGGACCCATAAACCTGCAAGGCGATAAATGACTGGGACCGAGGGGCGGTGCCCCCTTTTAGATGGGGCACCTGCTTTTCCAGTTGCCACAGACCCCTCCCAGGTCTCTTCGCTCACATACGTTCTCCCTCTGGCCGCCTCAGGCATGGACTTTGGCGATCAGAGCCCCTGGAGGCCACCTTTGTCCTGCCTGGTGTATCAGGACGGTACTTCACGGTTTACAACCAGCCGAACCAAATCCACTGCCACCGGGTCCCTCTCAGCAGCCCGGTGAGGGGGGGCAGTGATTAGTAGCCAGTCTTACAGATGTGCAAACCGGCTCCAAGATAAGCCAGGGCCAGCTTATGTAGCAGGACTGGCCACCTGGACTGGGAATCCGGACCTCAGATCACCTGTCGTCCAGGCTCCATCCCGAGCACCACTGCTCTTTCCAAGCCCTGGGCGGAGTAACGGAGCTAATTGTCACAAGTCTCAGTTCAGCCTGTGCCCAGGCAACGATGACAGGTAGGGGCCCCTGGGGAACGAAGAGCGGGCCTTGCCTTCTTTCCAATCCCCACTGCCTCCTCTGTAAGACATGCAGATGGGACGGCACAGAATCTTCTAACGCTACATAAAGGTGTCTCAGGGGCTCCCACAGGGGCAGAGATGGGGGGGCCACCAGCTAGGGGGTTCTTGGGCAAGACGGCGTGGGGAGGCCACTCCCCCTGCAATCGGGGCTCCGTGTTGGTCAAGTAGATGTGTTTCTATGTCCACACGTATGTGTGTATACACCCACATGCACACGCACGCACACGCGTGAAGGTTCTCAGTTGCTTTGTGAACGAAGTCCCTCTGCTCAAAAACCAAACGCTTGCAAACAGCTGCACCTGCCGAGTTCTAAAGGCTTCCTTCCAGTTCTTTTCAGACGTCGCCTGAACTGCTCAGGAGGCTGCTCCCTGTTAGAATTCAGGCAGCATGCTGGAGGAGGGGGAAGGAAGGAGCCGAGCAGAGACCACCTCGCTGGGAGGGCACAGAGCGAGCAGGGATTGGCTGGCGGTGAACTTGGGGAACTGACTGGGGCAGATGGTCTTGGGGAGGGAGAGAGAGAGGTGGCAGTGAACGGAGGGAGAAGGGAATGCAGGGAAAGGAGTCCTGGGGGGGGGGGTTTAAGGTGAGAGCCATGTGGGCTGATGTCCCCCCTTTGCTGGGGGTTAAGCTCCAGTCCACACGGAAGGTCCCATAAAACTTGCCAGGGAGATGAGAGCGTCTACTACAGAACTCCTGCTTCGTGCCAGGTGCTGGATCCAGTAGGGTGTGTGCATGTGTGTGTGTGCGTCTGCGTGTGTATTTATGTTTATTTATTTATTTTGAGAGAGACAGAGTACACGAGCGGGGGAGGGCCAGAGACAGAGGGAGAGAGAGGATCCCAAGCAGGCTCCACACAGTCAGCACAGAGCCCAACGCGGGGCTCAAACCCACCAACTGTGAGACCATGACCTGAGCGGAGATCGAGAGTGGGACTGACTGAGCCACCCAGGCGCCCCCCGTAGGGCATATATGCATTTGATTCTGATGGGAACCCTCAAATGGTAGCTGTAATCATCACCTCAGTTTTGCTTAAGGGACACCGGAGGCTCTGAGGGGTTACGTGATCAGCCCAAGGTCACACAGCCAGGTAGGAAGTGGTAGGTCTAGGACTCGAGTAAGTGAAGCTGCCTGTCTTCACGGCACAGACTCCTCGGCACCGTTCTGTCCTTTCTACTGTCCTACGTGGCACCATTGGCACTTTGGGCTGGATGCCTCTTTGTCATGGAGGGCTGTTCTGTGCACTATGGGACATTTAGCAAGGTCCCTGGTCTCTACCCACAACATCCCAATAGCACTGACTCCTAGTTGTGACGAGCAAATTGGTCTCTGACGTTGCCCAGCGTCCCCCACAAATAAAATCACTGATTCAGAACCATTGGATGAGAGCCATCCTGTCACGTCCAGGGGTGCCATGGGTAAGGGGATATGCAGAGAACACCCCCATGAGCCTCCGACCAAAACAAAGAAAAAAGAAAGAAAAGAACCCCCCCAAAAAACCAACCAAAACCAACAAGAAAGACTGGGCCCGTGAGCTCAGAACCTTTCTAGAACAACACCCTCCCCATGCCCTATGCCGCCCTGTGCGCTGTGGTTTGGCAGGGAATGGTTCAACCAGAACTTTGGGTAGTAGTTGTTTGGAAATGTCTAGAAAAGTGCAATTAGGGTTTACACTCCTCTCCAAGGAGCGAGAGCTGAGAATGGAGACAAATTTTCCAGCAAAACCACCCAAAGCACGATCAATCTTTTAGACACCCCCTCCTTTGGTGGTTGGTCTCCTTCACCTCTTAAGAACTGGAGAAGAGCTTTTCACTGGAGACTTGGGGGTGACGGAGGGACTCTGGGCCAGGCTTCCCTTTTCCAAACAGCCCCAGAGCTTGACTTCGGGCATTGCCTCACATTGAGGTTCTATACACACACTGAGTGAGACCAGATGGAAATGTGATGGCATTTATCTTAAGACTTTAAACTTGGGGCCCGAGACGCTGCATTTCTAACAGGTTTCCCACAGATGATATTTGGAGACCAAAGCTGGGCCCAGGGGAACCATCGGACTCTCCAGCCTCCATCTGTCGGAAGTCATCAATACCAACAGATATTCAGGGACCAGGGCAATCAGGAGCGATCAGTTGGTCTCGGGCACGTCCTAGACCATGTCCCTACCCCCAGCTCTATCACGACATGAAGGTTACCCCAGTGAACCCCGGCCCCACGGCTACTCTCAATGTTATTTCCGTGCCCTCCTCTATGGGCTCCAGCCACATTCCCGCGGGGTCTAGGTATGACTCCGCATGTGGCTTCTGCGAATGGATGCTTGATTACCGCGCTTATCATTCGATTAATGACCTTTAGACTCTCCTTGTTTGCCAGGACTTATATAATAAAACATTTACCAGCGTCGTATTTCACTTCATCTACACCTTCATCCGTTCAACAAACACTTACGGGGTGTCTACTATGCTCTACCCACCACGCTGCAGAGGACAGCACATCTGGCCGTGACAGTATGGCCACTGCCCTCCCAAGGCTAACAGTCTCGGGCAGGAGACGGAGAAGAACCGAATAGACACAAATAACCCAAAGGTTAATCGATTATTGAATGTCTGGCCTCTGCTCACCCCTGTGTAGGCCTCTCTGGAAGGAAGGGGCTAATTTTTGGTCGCCTGTGGATCCCCAACACCCAAGATCGGGCTCACAGCAGTTTCCTGGTTTAAACACTTCGGGTCTCCCTTTGGCCACAGACCAACCCTGGTGCTCCTTATCACCACCCGTGCCTGCCTCCTATGCTCTCTTCCAGCAGACTGAACTTCACTTCCGTGCTGTCTCTCCAGCACCCCCACGCACCTGCTGTTCCATAGGCAGGAACGCACTGCGCCTTCAGACCTCCCCTTGCCTCCTCCTGCACAGGCTAATTTGAGGCCCCACCTTAGAGCTCACCTCTTCTGAGAAGCCTTCCCCGATACTCCTTTCAACCCCAAGGCAGGGCCACATCCTCATGCTCAGGTTCCCTTCACCTCCTGGCTCTCCCTGCACTCAGTACCCCCGCCCCCATCAATCCACACCCTGCAGGTGGGTGACGTCTGTGTCCACCTCGCTCTGCGTGCCTAGCACAGCACCTGGCACATAGAAGGTGCTCCGTCAGTATTTGTGGGACCAATGTCCAAGCCAGTCCCTCCCTGAAGGCGGGCACCACACTTCCGGCCCAAGATCCCAGAAAGAAGAGTCGCACAATCCACCTACCAGGCCCTTAAAGAAGCCGCCGAGGGACTGTCGCCGCTTCTCCGGTCTCTTCTGGGACTTGTCCCCGTTCTGCAGTGAGTTCACCTCCACCACGGCCGGCTCCACACACTGGGCGGGCTCTTTGGCATCCTGCTTGTTGTTCTTCTGCTTGTTCCCCTCAGCCGCCACCTTCTTGTCTTTGGAGGAACCCTCCTTGCCCTTCTGGCCCGCCCCTGCCGGCTCCGGCTCCGGGGGCGTGATGACCTTCTCCGCGGAGTCCGATGTCTACAGCAAGTTCAAACAAAACGCATATTTAGTAGCTGCAAGACAAGTCTCCATAGCAGGTGAATAAACGTGTCAAAACGGAGGTGTTCAAGTGTTGGAGGGTGTCTACGTTTTCATGCATCCTGGACGAGATGGGGGAAAAAATTAAGAAAAAATGTGCGAATCCTCATTATGGTTCAAGGTCACAGTAGGGGATGTTTATTTGTTTATCTAATAATTCACTCACTAATTTATGCTTTCCCAGCCAGTATTCTTTCCTCCCTCTCCTGGGACTACAACTTGCGTTTTCCTTGGGGAACCAGGATTCCCTTTCCTCTCTTTCATGTCAGACAAACTTATTCCACCCCTGTGGCTGGGGCCTGGCGATATCAGAGCCTTGCACGTGATTGGGCTGCTGTGATTGGTTCAGAGTGGCTGAACACACATTCGAAACTGAGCCAATCGCAGAGCTTTGCTAAATCAATCAAGAGAGAGGTCTGCCCTCTTTCCATTGGGTTTGAAGGTGTAGCTTCCAAGACCAGCACCATCTCTAGGGAAAAAAATCTGCTTGAAAAGGAAGCCAATAGGAAAGCAGAGTTGAGAGATGGAGAGAGAGAGAGAGAGAGAGAGAGAGAGAGAGAGAGAGGAAGAGTCTATAAGCTGATGGTATCACATATGTCCCTGGATCTAGCTGTTCCTGAAGCCCTTTTGAGCTTAAGCCAGCTTTGAGAGCGTTTCTTCCACTTACAACTCTTTTCTGGGTGATGCCTATTCTTTTCTTCCTGATTACGTCTATCGTGGTTTCTGGTGTGAAAGTGTGCTTTCACTTATAAAACAGTGGTGAAAGAAGAGGAGTGTTTTATTTTTAGTTTTGAATGTACAGCTTTCATGCTACAGAGAAATTTTTGCAATCCTGCTTGGTTCCTTATAATTCCGAGGGAGGAAGCTGTAAAATCCAAAATTCTAGCAAATGCTAGGTAAATTACAGATAACAAAATATCTGTGAAGTAGAAGCCTTTTTCCCATCGTTGGGGGCCACACAGATAAAATAAAAACATGCCAGAGGCCTGGGGTAAGAATAATCACATGGAGACTTTACACCCCCATTGGGAAAGCGACATAAGAACTATTTTTCTAGCGTAAGAAAAACACCAGTTCGAGCAACGCCGGCTTTGATGTTGGGGAGAAAACTGGAGTTGGAGGGGATTGTGGCGACTTATCACATGCCCTGTTTAAAGGGGCAATGGCTGTTCCGACCCAGCCAGATGCTCTACAGGATTGCGGCCCTAGTGCTGTGAAATCTTCTATTTTTCACATGGAAACTTGAAAAGGAATTGTTTTAAGGCCCTTTAAGGGCCTTCAAAAGCTTTAAGGCCCTGGGAATGCAAACTGGTGCAGCCACTCTGGAAAACAGAATGGGGGGGTCCTCAAAAAATTAAAAATAGAACTACCCTACGACCCAGCAATTGCACTACTAGGCATTTATCCTCGGGATACAGGGGTGCTGTTTCCAAGGGACACATGAACCCCCATGTTTATAGCAGCACCATCAACAGTAGCCAAAGTATGGAAAGAGCCCAAATGTCCATCGATGGGTGAATGGACAAAGACGATGTGGGATATATATATAATGGAGTATTACTCGGCCATCAGAAAGAAGGAAATCTTGCCATTGGCAACTATGTGGATGGAACTGGAGGGTATTATGCTAAGTGAAATTATCAGAGAAAGACAAAAATCATATGACTTCACTCATATGAGGACTTCAAGGTACAAAACAGATGAACCTAAGGGAAGGGAAACAAAAATACTATAAAAGCAGGGAGGGGGACAAAACATAAGAGACTCATAAATATGGAGAACCAACAGAGGGTTCCTGGAGGGGGTGTGGGAGGGGGGATGGGCTCAATGGGTCAGGGGCACTGAGGAATCTACTCCTGAAATCATTGTTGCACTACATGCTAACTAACTTGGATGTAAATTTTAAAAATAAATAAATTATTTAAAAGAAGTTTTAAAGCCCTGCTCACAGAAAACCACAGCCCCAGCACCCCCGGGGGCCGCATGGGACACACAGAATACACACTCACAACTTATGATTTGTAAAAGTTACATATTGTCCCCCAGTTAAAAAGTTCTCGGACAAAGTTCCCCCTCAGTATCAAGTGTAGCCCTGAGAAATAAGCAAGAAGAGAGAAGGTTGCCCCGTCCCCAAAGGCTCCGTAGGTCGCAGCCCCGTGGAGGGCAGGATTCCTTGGAGAAAGGAAACACCCAGGGCATCCCAAAGATGCTGAGCGATTCCGTCAGACCCCACGTGCCAAAGTTGTAGCAAAAGTCAAGACACAGATGTCCAAGGGCAACAAAGCCCCGAGAGCAGGTACCCTTGCACAAGGAGACAGAAACGCCCACCGTGATGCTCTTCAGAAAGGCCACAAGCCACTTGCACACCGCGTTGACAGTTTTTGTCGTATAGAAGATTTAAGATCCACTTATTGGCTAAGGGCTTAGCGTCTGCAGCCGAAAGCACACGGTGGGCTCTGGGTCCCTTCACACCCTTGCTGGGTGACCTGGAATGAATTGTTGGGTCTCTCAGCTTCCTCATCTGTGGGGCAGTCACAGAAGACATCGTACCTCATGGTGGCCTCATCGTACCTCATGGTGCGTACCCAGGCCGACTGAGAAGAGTCCGTCATCCCAACCCAACGTTGTCCACGGTGATCCTTCCTGACAGATTCTTTCCGTGTGGGTCCGAGAGCCGGGGGCAGACAAGGGACTCGGCAAATGTTTGTTGAATGGAGTGTCCCTGGGCCTCCCCAACCTCATCTCTAATCCCTTTTTCCTCTGTTCCTTCTGCTCTGACCACATGGTCTCCTCTTCTTCCGTGAACAAGCTTATTCTCAAAACGGGGGCCTCACATTTGCTGTAATTCCTGCTCAGGACGTTTGCAGGGCTTGACGTGACAGCCACTTCTTTCCCGTCAAGTCTCAGCTTAGATGTCACCTCCCTGGGGCAGTGGCCCCTGTTTAGACAATCTACCCCTCTCTTACAAAACACGGCTGTGTTTCCTTCATGCTTGCATTAATCTTGGGGGTTTCTTGGCTCACTTGAGAACGTTCCGTCTGCCTCCCTCTGCTGGAAGGGGAGATCTGGAGAACAGCACTCTTCTGTCCTCCATGGCTTTATCCCCAGCACCTCGTCTGACACACAGTAAGTCTCCACCAAAAAGGGTTGAATGGATGGCCGGCAACTTGCCTTCCAGATGTTTCTACACTATTTCCCTCGGCAAATCATTGCGGGGTGGGGAGTGAGAAGTGGCCGCACGTCAATAGCTTTCACGGGACATTGATTTTTTTCAGGAGGGGCGCTTTCAGTGGATCAGGTCCATTTACCGCATAATTACGCCACTGCTATTAGGGCTTAAATGTTCTTTTTAATGGCTTAGACACTAACTCCTGGAAATAACAGATGGCTGGTTCCTTATATTCAGAGTAAGCTAAGAATCTAAACTGTGCGATGATTGCTTCATCATTAAATGTAGATGATTTAAAATCTTTGCTTGGGATTTGACTCTGTCTCAGGATTTATCACACAAATTATTCTCATCTGAGTCATCTTGAGTGTATCCTCTTGTAGAACTGAGTGACACTGGCTGGTAGTTGGGGGACAAGGTCATGGGAACATCCCGTTTGATTCAGACCCTGAGGCACACCTCAACTGGGAGTTGCCTTGGGCTCCTTTTCCTAGAATCATCACCCGAGACTTTTCGTAACTCTGAGAGGACAATTCTGAAGGGAACAGAGAATGTCTCTTCCCATCCCCCAAATTAAACAAAGCATTTATCATTCTCTCAAGGATCACACATCCGTCTCCTCAAGTCTGCATCCAAGACGATCGGCAAAACTGTTTCACGTTCACATTCTAGACAAAAATGTACAATTATGTTTAAAACTTTCATATGGAATAAAGTACATGTATTGTGTTTCCAAGATAGTTAACTCGAGGAGTGTTGGGTTCCCAGTGAGGTCCGGACCCAGTGGGTCCGGAGAACACGTTTGGGGACAAGCACAGCAGGAAGTTGAAAAAGAAAAACAGAAATACTTTGAATGCAGCAAAAAGCAGTATATTCCCTGTTGGAATATATAGGATAATCCAAGTATTATGGTCATGGAAATATAATGAATGGTAGTCGCTGCTGTCCATTTGCGTGTGTGACAAGAACAAATACTGTAGGGTGGTAATTTCTTATCAGCCGCATAATAAGTAACAGTAACAAAACAATAGCAACTGCTATGGCTCCCCAGACTGAAGCCCTAACCCCCAGGGTGAAAGTATTTGGAGTAAGAAAGTAATTAAGGTTAACTGGGGTCAGAAGGATGGGGCCCTGATCAATAGGATTAGTGTCCCTATAAAAGCCACCATGTGAGGACATAGTGAGAAGGCGGCTGTCAGAAAGCCAGGAAGGAGCTCTCCTCACCAGGAACCAAACCATTGCTGGCATCCTGATCTTGGATTTTCCAGTCTCCAAGACTGTGAGAAAACAAATTTCCGTTGTTAAACCACTCCATCTATGACAGTTGGTATGGCAGCCCGTGCTGATTCGCACGGCCACTAACATTCATCGCGTCCTCCGCGCTGACTCATCTAAGTATGACAGTGCCGTGAGGCAGCGCTTTTCCTAGCTCTGTGATATAGGTGAGGAAACTGAGGCACGGAGACATTGGGTAATTTGTTTTCAGTCACACAGGTAAAAGATAGCAAAGCCAGGGTTCAAACGCAGGCAATCTGAGCCAGCAGCTCTGCTCTTAACCAGTTCTCTGTGTTGCAAAAATTAGTTGAAGGATACTTGTTGAGATTTTCGTGGAGGTGTGTTTTTAAGTGAAGAAAGAGTGCAGGTTATAAAATAGGGTATGGAGCATGAGATGACCCCATTTAAAGAAATGAATATGTGGAGTTATCAACATGTCTTAGCTGTGTTTCTCTAGAGTGGAGAAAATAATGGAAAAAACCACCCGATCCCATGTTTCTTCACTCGTTTTTCAAAGAAATAGCTCCTACTATATGCCAGGCACCACGCAGTGCGATGGAAAATTAGAAGAGGCCCCTCCCTTGCTCCAGACACAGAAAGAAAGGGGTAGAGGAGACGGATAACGAGTAGACAGATGACTTACTACAACGTGTCATAAATTCCACGAAGTAAAAGAACAAGACACAACAATGATGGGTGGAAATAGGACATCTCTTTGAGGAGGGGACATTCAGGCCAAGACTTGAAGGATGGGAAGGGGTTTGCTCTGTGGAGAAGAGGTGGAAAAGTAAGTGTTAAATAAGAAATAGCTGAAAACTCGAGCCTGTTCGTGCATGTGTCTGTAGAGCCCAAGAGAGTGCCTCACGTACAGCAAGCGCTCAACCTAGAGTCGGTAAATGAGCCGCCTTGTGGTTGAGAATTGCATTGGGAACTAGGCTAGAAAGAAGTAAGGGCATGCAGGCTAACCCCACCACCGAACAGAGTTGACAGGTCACTTACTTGACAGCTGGAGTCTTTCCCATTTATTTCTTCTGAGTGGGTGATCCCTTCATCCCCTTTCACTGACTAAAATAACAAACAGACAACGGCCTTTCAGCTACTACAAGCACAGCAACATGGACAAGGCAAGGGGAGTTCTGGAATGGCTGACCTCGGTCATTCATGATTGAGATGCAGCGTCAACTTCTGCAGTTGGAAGACCAACTAGACCAACTGAGATGCGTGATTTCCATGTGGCTTCCAACCAGAGTCCGATTACATTCGAGTGTTGGCTTCCCCAAATCACAACAACAACGTAGGCCTTAAACCCTGGGGTTAGGGAATTCTGGGGTAAATAAATGATGATCAGCGTGCTAATGTTGGAACCAGGAGATGGCTGAATGTATTGAATGAATGAACAATTAAACCATTGGTAGGCTTTTCTTGGTAACACATAGGTGGTGATGTTTCCTTGTGTTTTTTCCTCTAGCAGAGACATGGGGCATGTGGAACACCCTCTTTTCCATTTTAGTGACCCCTGTGGCCTGTGGCATCAGTGACAGAGCTGGACAGGCTGAATTCATAGGTTTGGCTCCTTAAAACTGACTCTCGGCGAAAGGCTCTAAAAGCACGTTCCTGGGACCACAGCTTTCAGCATCACTTGGGAGTTTGTTAGACGTACCAATTCTTGAGAACCACTCCAGATCTACAGAGTCAGAAACTCTCAGGGCTGGGGCCGAGCCACCTGTATTTGACAAGCCCTTCAGGTGAGACACGTCTCAGTGTGAGCATCACTGCTTTCAGCTAACTGGTATAGACAAACGCCGACCAATACTGGGGACTGCAGGTTCAACTATGGACTCGGTGATGCTCTGTGCCCGATGCCCGATGCCCGATAAAGCACCTAAGAAATCCGGTAATGAACTGCTCCGCTCTTATCAACAATTTTGACTCAGGTTTCATTCCCACATTAAACCACTAAGTCATCGCTAATCATCTCCTCCTCCCCTGCTGGAGGGAGGGGGTGTAGGAAACAGGTTAAGCAATGGGGGGCAAACAGGAAGACTTCAGATCCCACTGTTAACTATCTTAGCTGTTCTGCCAGCAGATGGCAAGGATCCATAACACCTGCATCAGAGAACAGTTAACAACATCAAAGGCACTCAAATAATTTTTTGATCGATTAATATTATATGCCTCTGTCATCTGGGGTACGGTAGTCCTATTAGTAAAGATAATAAAAATTGTTATTTATGAAAGCTAACTTTTCCTGGAGTGCTTACTAAGGGTTAGGCGCTCCAGTGAGGCAGTAACCCACACTGGTTCATTTATTCATCATGCAGAGCCTCAAGATAGAGGAATAGTGTTCTTTTCCTCATTTTATAGTCAAGAAAATGGAAACTCAGAGAAACTAGCATGGGTCACGGAACTAGCATGTTAGGGAGTCAGGATGTGACTCCGGGCAATCACTCTATTCCACCCTCTTAACTGCCTCCCCTATAAGGCAGGAGATACCATTCAATGAACCCATATGTATCGAGCGTCCACTATGAAGCTCCCCAATTTAGAAAAATGGCAGGAGCTTGGATAAGATGCGGGTTGACGAATCTCCAATAGGGAGGTCTGTGGGACGTGCCCACCCTCAGAGGTCAATCATGCTCATCTTTAAATATTACTTGGTACTGCTCTGATTCAGTAGTCCCACTAGGACCGTCAGTGGTTTCACACAGAATGGGAATTTCCAGGTCCTTTCCTACCTCAGAAACAACCTTTACAGAGCTTGGCATAGCATAGAACCTTGATGCAAGCTTTTTAATTGGTTAGGAATGGGAGCGATCTTTCTTCAGCCTGAACCCCTGGGATCTGGAAGTTCCAGATACTTTTCTTAGGGACATTACCTCATGGGCTTCACCAAGGTGTTCAACCCAAAGGCAAAGAAAGATCTGTTTGTCCTCTACATAAACTTTAGATCCTTGTAGATGGAAAGTGGGTTTTTTTTCTTCCTCTTGAGTCTTTTCCATTGCTCTACAAGGGCCAGTTTTGCTTGAGAACATGTAGAAAAAGAAATGGAGTCTCTTGCTTACAGTTTCTCTCCCTATAAACAGTTCAGTCAGCCTCCTCACCCCATCCAAAGGTTTTACCGCTTTGGGATTTCCTTTGCCTCCAGAATTCAGGCCGTCATTAGGAGCCCTTCCTGCCCAAACACGTTCCCTGGCGTCCTTTGAAATATGGAGTCACAAATTCATTAGTTGGTCAGGTAATTCTGAATGGCAAAAACAGGCAGCCAAACACACAAAGTGGCTTTTTAAGCTAAACCTGAATGGACATTGGGAGGCACAGCCCTGGTGCCACCTTTCCTCCCTGAGAGAGACACGTAACTTCTCTTCAGTGGCTTCAGTTTGGTATCTGGTAGGTCCCCTGCCAGCTTAAGGTTTTGATCTGTTTTCTTTCCATCCCTTTCCTTGCTAACCTTTGGAGGAGAAATTGGATTGAATCAGGAAGCTTTCTTGGCAGCGGTGGGTCTAGGCAAGCGTCCTGAAAACAGCCCCTCAGGCTGCCAGGGAGATCATGGCAAAGAAGTTCAGTTTCTTAAAAAAAAAAAAAAAGAAGGGAATACCTCAAGCTTTTCTATGGTTTTTCTGTTTTCTCTCATTTTGAGGCAGATAAAGCTGTATTAATCAAAGGTGACCATATGGTGAGTTTAGACTAAGGGTCTTATTCGGTCCATTTGAGGTACTTTCAATAACAGCAGTTAAGAACAATTTCTTTCCTCCCTCCCTCCCTTCCTTCATTTTCTTTCTATCCCTCTTCTTTCCTCTTTGCTGAGTCCTCTTTCAGAGACCAATTCAAATAGTTCACTTTGGGCTTTGTAGTCCAAAGACCATAACCACAGATGCTCATTTTCTCCAGCTGTCAAAAATAGAGCTACTGTTGAAAGGAACCCCACATTTTTTCAGGGACTATCTATCTAATACTTTAAAGAACAGTTTGAAGACCACCAAGTAATTTCAGATATTTTCTAGTTCAGTACCGAGCAACTTTCTTCCAGAACTTTATTTTTATTCATGAGAGCCAAAGTACAGCACCTTAGGGCATCCAGCCTGCGGTGTTGAGATGGAATCTGGTTGTGACATCCAAGCTTTGCATAGTAATAAAGTCATTTTTATTTCTTTCACCATGTCACGCATTCCTATAGCTTGATACTCTAAGGAACATTTGAGGCATCTCCAACATATATTACTTAGTCAAAATTCTAGTGGAAATGTTTGGTGGTCACTTCACATTTTTTTTGAAAGGAACACAAGTGTATTTTGATGGATCTCTAATCCCACTGAAGTTGAGATTTAAAAGAATTGGGAAGATGGGGCGCCTGAGTGGCTTAGTTGATTAAGCGTCTGACTCTTGACTTCAGTTCAGGTCATGATCTCACCATTCATGAGTTTGAGCCCCGCATCAGCTCTTCACTGACAGTATGGAGCCTGCTTGGGCTTCTCTGTCTTCCTCTCTCTCTCTGCCCCTCCCCCATTCATGATTGATCTCTCTCTCACAATCTCTCTCTCTCTCTCAAAAAAAAAACAACAAAAAACAGATAAACATTAAAAAAAAAAGAATTGGGCAGATATTTTAATTTAGTGTGAGTCTATCAGCAAGATTGTTTACTAGCTCTGCCTCATTGGAACAAATCTAAGGAACTACACCGGCTAGAAATATCCAGAATCAACAAAGGCTATGTGTCCAACCTTTGTGTTTTATCAAGATGCTCACTTGAAACGGAATTGGACAATCAGACAAAATTACACGGCCAAGGTAAATTCTCATTCTAATGACAAATATATTCAGAAAACGTACATCCGAGCTTTATGCAAATCATGTATTAATTCTCCCCTCTCTTGCCTTGTTGTAATTTCAGATAAGCCCAGCACAGAAAGATGTTTCCCCAGGAAACACTACTAGGAGAATCACAAAAACGGGGTGATGGTTGTTCTACCTCCTTTTACTCTCACAGAAAATCACTTTCCAGGAGCACAGGAAGCCGCAATAACATGAGTATAAGAGTAAGCTTTAGAATGAACAAAAACCTGAGTTTGAATTCTGGCTCTGCCATTTACCGGCTCTGTGATCCTGACCAGATCACTTAAAACACTCTGAGTCCTCATGCCCTTCTGAGCACAGAGGGGCAGGAATGTGTTGCACAGAGTTTTTACATTAATGAATGAGATAACGCAAGCAGTGTGCTAGCATAGTGCCGGCCATGCGGCCTGCACGTGATACATAAACAGCAGCCATTCTTATTAATTATTATTATTAACCGAGAGTGCCAAATGGCCACAGAATCCCCTTTAAGGGTAGGAAGGAATGCCAGCTGCTGTGGAGACAGGAATTGCCCACACAAATGCTACTTTCAGAAACCTTTTCTTGAAGAGAAACTGTGTGTTCATAGTTCAATACTCAGGGAAGAATCTGAGATCAAGAACTTTAGCTAGGAGACTGCTGTTTTTGGTTTTTGTTTTTGTTTTTGTTTTGTTTTACAATTACCATCACAAACCATCCCCTTTTTCCTCCAGAGGGTACATTTCAACAGGCTTTACTAGATTTATAGATTGAATGTAAGCCACAAAAGACCATTATTGCGTGGCTGTCTCCCCCTTCGGTCTTACATTTGCCCAATATTAAGGCTCATAGTCTTAATACAAAGACTTCTTACAAAACTAATGGTCTAAAGAAAGAGACAGGAGGATTAAATGAAACAGCGTGTGATAATGGTTTGGAGGAGGAAAAGCACTTTTCCAGGACAGGGTGTTATTAATATTGACAAATTATAAATCTCTATCTCTGTATTTCTATCCACCACCTTTATGGTTTCATCTGCCTATGAGGTTTGCGGGCGCATGAATATAATTCTCCACCCACTCACTTTATAAAAATACATTGTCACTTCAAATACCCAATCTCTTGACATACAGTTGAATTAATACATATAAGGATCTTGTCCTATGTAGGGCACGACAGATGTCTTAGCTATTTCTTGCAAGTATTTTGAAAATCTGTAGGAGCCCATTGGATTTTTGTGAAGTGGCATATATCTACGTGTGTCAAATGCAGTGCAAGGACTTTATGTGACTCTGTTTATTTTCCCTGAAGTATACTTATTTGAAAAATGATATTCTCTTCATTTCTATTTTTACAAGAGGTTAATTTCCGGAAAGAAAAACATCTCTTAGAAGTGAACTGGGCAATGCGCTTAGTTTAAAAGAAATATGCAACCATGAGTCACATTGCCATGGCGCAGCAAATCAGTTTGACACATTCACTTATTTGGCTCAAAAAATAAAAAATAAAGAGCTCAGTGATGAGTCGGATGTTGTCTCTATTTTCAAGTCCTTACAGCAGGGTTTGGTTTGGATTTACTGCATAAATCCGCACTTCAGATTAGTTTGGAAGTCATGAAACGTTAGCTAAAAGTGTTTCCTGAAAACGATTGCTGAAGCCAACAGCCAAGATTGCATGCTGTGGGGATAATAACACAGAGGCATAAAGGTAAGTGTACAAGGATGTTCACGCAGGTCCGCAAAGCACCTAGATCATGTGTGTGAGACACACGGTGTGTGCTCAGTGCCTATGGCCTAGGATTAAAATAAACACCCATTTTCCTTATTAGGCCTTATTCTCTATGAGGACAGGGGCCACGTCTATTTATGGTCACTGTTGTATCCCGGTGTCTAGAATGTAGGGGGTACTCAACAATTATTTGCTGAATAAATACATAAATGAAGTCCCACAAGTGGGAAACAAATCAAATGTCCATCAAGAGAGCAATGGTTAATCTGAGTACGAGAAATCTAGACGATGGGATTCAGTGAAGTTGCTGTAAAGAACGAGGTGGCTTTACATTGGGGATGCAACCCCAAATACCCCCAGGGACAGGGACAGTGACATAAATGAGAGAGCTGGGCTGGGTGTGACAAGAGGAAGTGACGGGGATGTGGTGAGCTGGAAAGCCATGTCTTCTGTGTATTTGAATTATTCACAATGATAATATATTGTTATAAGGAAAACAAAGCAGACTGCAAGACAAAAATCATTAGGATATCTGGAATTTTTAGGAAGAATCCCCCAAATCATGGAAGGTTTGGAGTTCAAACCTTAATAGAAGGGAAGAATGTTCAGGCTTCCAGACATAACTCTTTCTATGCACGGTAGATACTAAGAACAATGGACGTTATAAGACCTGATGCTATGAATCCACTGAGGGTTGCTGGGGAAAAATGTGTCTTCCTCTACTCCTATCCCTGTCCTAGGGAGAATTAATTAGAAAAGACTCTTTTGTTTCCAGTTTGTTCCCCTAACAGTTCAGAGGTACCCAGGTTGTATTGCTAGAAAATATCCCCGAGAAACCTCTAAAGGATAGCTCTGGAGGATGAATTTAAGTAATGTGAGACCTCATTAGAATTTAAGGATTTGTTTCGAACGGATGTAGTGAGTGGTTTAGATGTCTTTCATGCCTTATTTGGAATCTCTTGCATTTTCTTGTCTTTTAAGTAAAGAAGTCTCAGGTTGGTTATTTGGAAGAGAAAATCATGCTCTTTGCTATCGGGGAGGTGGGGGAGGGTATCTCTCAACTCCATCCAGAAATGGGAAAGTTGGATCGCTCTCAATGTTATGATGAGCTATTTGGGGATCCCATTTGTAATGTAGATGGGTTGCCAGAAACGGGCCAAATGTTCTTTTCTTTCCTGACATAGCATAAAAATTGGTTGAAAAATCTCAGATCTTGATCCCCATTTTTAGCGCCAAATTGCAGAGTAAATGACAAGGAATGTACATGGAGTCCCAGCCATACAGGCTGATTGCTACTTACTGTATACTTCCTACTCTCTGAGAATCCACTGATAAGAGAAAATGAATCCTGTCAACAATTTCTGGCAGGGTTCTCCTTAATATGCCTCAGCTCCCATTGGCATGGGTTTTGCGTTGTGCTGTGTGGTGCTGTGTTGTGTTGTGTTGTGTTGTGTTGTGTTGTGGACCAGAAAGAACTTCTTAACAGGCTGAGCCTGTGAAACCAGAGAGTTGCTTTCTCAAAGGATTAAACTCCCAAAGACTCCTGAAAATAACGGCACACTATAATGAAATTCTTGTTTTTCATTAAAAGAGAATTAAACCAATGACCTTTTACATGGGTTTTTGTTTTTTGTCTTCCAACCAAGTTGGGTTTTGTTGCATTATATTATTTAAGTTCTTGGATGTTTAGTTATTTCATGTACATGACACTTCATAGACACCAAAACACGTCTGCCCACATTCTTTCCATTTTATACAAGCTAAAAGCACGGAACGAGTTGTACGTGCTCGCTATTAGAAATTATGTTGCCACTTTATAACTGGAACTATTTATAAATCGGCTTTGTCCACATTTGTGTGACTCACATGTCACTTTCAGAATTTTTCTAACGTCAACATGTAACTTGGCCTATTTATTACCTGGTCCTCTAAACAATGCCTTATGTTCTTTATGTAAATATACGGATTTTCAAAGGAAACAGCATGTCATTACCATAATGAGAAAAATAATATCATTTGCCATACACAGAAGGAAACTTTAAAAATAAATTAAATTAAAAGTGAACAACAATACTGACTTCCAGGTAGGTGCGGTTGGCTACCACAGCTCAGGACCCAAGGCCAGCTCTGTCTTTGTTAAAGAGGGAGTTGGCAGGAGTTAAGGAAAGATTAAGGAATATTAGCAATAACCTGAGACTTTCTCTGTGATGGAGTCAGAGGGATGAAAGCGAATTTTCAGATTCCACTTATATCCCATCTACACCACCCACAGTTGTGTCTCACCCCACCTACGATGCGGGTCCTTCGCTCTTGGAAGCTGATCTGGGTATTTCAGGTTTCCTGTGCTGGAAGCAGGTGGCTTACCATTTGTCTGAGAAACGCCATCAGGGAGGTTCTTGGTGGTCTGGGGTCGTCTCTTTTGAGTTTTACTTCTGTGGGTTCAGGTGTGGTATCTCCTTCCTCGTTGAGATCCACCGTTCGTAAGGCTGATTCTACTTCCTCGGACTTTACAACCTCTACTGGTGATTCACACACCACCTGGATTATTTTGCCAGGTAATAAGACAGTGAATAAAAAGACATTCCCCAAAAGAGGCTTTAGAAAGTGGGGTCCTGGTCACCCCTTCTTCACAGAGTAGCTACAGGTTTGAGCCAACGATCATTTCTACGCAGGCACATCTTCCAGAAGTAATGCTCATGTCATATAGTGGGCTTTCTTTTTCTTTTATATTTATTTATTTTGAGAGAGAGAGAGAGAGAGAGAGAGAGAGAGGGAATGCCAGCAGGGGAAGGACAGAGAGAGAGAAGGAGAGAGAGAATCAAGCAGGCTCCTCCTTGCTGATAGCACAGAGCCAGACTCGGGCTCGATCTCATGAACCATGAGATCATGGCCTGAGCCGAAATCAAGAGTCAGATGTTCAACGTACTGAGCCACCCAGGTGCCGCCATATAATGTGCTGTCAAACAGCCAACTTCTAAAAAAATGCCAAATCCACTGACTTGGGAGTAGCGAGATTCCTCCTGCCTGAGGTTCAAGGCTTCGACAGAAAGCCCCTCTTGGGGACTGCCGTCCATCACATGCTCAACGCCCCTCCCTTCCAGGAGGCCCGCCTCTTTGGTCTGCCATCAAGGTGACTTACACCTAGCCTGTGTAAAAATCAGGAGTGAATTGTTTCCTTAAGGGTCCACCCTCAGAGACGGTGACCGTGACATCTCCCATCACGTGCCCTACATTTACCTGCAACTGTGGAGAATTCGTCGTCTCTGCGGAAAGGATAGGATGAAAGCCACACTGGATTGAACAGACTGGGCTTCCTCCTAAACTTACTTCCCACCCCACCCCAGGGCCGGTCATTTGCCATTGTTTCTTTACTGAAATTCACGCTTTCAGAAGAAAACCAAACTTGGCAAGAAAATTGGCCAAGTTCCTTACGGCCCCCAGAGAGGTACCTAGTGAGCTCAGTGCCCCCTGGATGTCCATGGGGGACAAGGGATGGCCAGCAACGCGGGGTTTGGATGGAAGATCCCATTCACCTGCACTCTGATTCCAAATTCCGTTTTTTGCATCGCCTCGCCCCATTTGTGCTGTGCCCCAGTCACATCTGGAACAGTTTCTGCTTTCGCACTGATCCCTGCAACAGATTTAATTGGCCCTGAGAGGGCTTCATAATTTCTTTTTTTGGTTTCCTCGGGCAGGGGCTGGCAAGCTACTCCCAAATCCAGCCCAGAGACTATTTTAGTACGGCCCCGAGCTACAAATGGATTTTACATTTTTAAGGGGTTGTAAAATGCTTTTTTAAAAGATGAAAAAGTAGGCAACAGAGACCACATGTGGCCTGCAAAGTCTGCAATATTTACTGCCTAGCCCTTTGCACAACACGCTTGCCTTCCCCTGCCTCACAGACAGTTGCTCTAGAGCCAAAGTTATCTGTGCATTTGTCTTTGCTGGTGCCAGGCGCCGTCCCTTCCTCGGAATCTTGTTCTTGCTGTCAGGGAGTTGGGGGGAGGCAACTTAGGTATTTCTAGAAACACAGCATGCCTGTGGAGAAATCATCTTCCTTCCGTTCATCCAGAATATACCATTGGTTTGCCCGTGACCCCAGGGATCCAGACTGAGAAAGACCCTGAATTTCTGCACTGTCAACCGAAGCAGGGAGGTGCCCGTTAACCAATCAGCATGAGGAACCAGCCTGAAATATGCAACTGAATCACAGCCGTCTCTCCCCGCCTTCCATTTCATAACACATCAGCATGACTTCGAGCATCTTCCGTCTGTCGACAAAGATATGGGGAAGTCATCAATCGACCTGGGGAGTCATCAGCTCGAAAGTCTGAAGGACGCAAAGCAGGGGAGATCGGCATGGATTGACCATAAGAGAGCAAGGAGCTGCAGGGGCTGGGGTGAACACAAGCCAAGTTGTCCCATCTTAAGACATAGGAAGAATGAAAGCACTGGACAGCCAAACAGCAAATGTTTGGGAAGAGGCTTCTCCTGCTGCAGGGCTGCCTTGCCCTGACCCAGGCCCATCTTGGGAAACCAGGATGAGATTGAAGCCAGGTGACATACTGGGAGTGGTGGTCAGACGTGGTCATGGGTTTCCATATCTGGGCCTGGTTCAGTTCAGTTGCATTTCTGAAAAAGAACCTTCAGCCACAAGGGTCCCGGGGTGACCCTGACAGGCAGGCAGTCTGACCTAGTGATCACGAGATCAGCCTGCAGTGCCTTCCTGGCTCCAAGTCTTGACTTCACCCCTTACGGAGGCTCTAAACAGAGGTCCCTACTCAACATCCCGACATTGAGACGATGGGGTTTCCATCTTTTCGACGGGGACAGTATACACATCAGAAAGTGGTTTGCAAAATTAAACCCAGGAAGTGCACGTGAAGCTCTTAGAACGGTGCCTGACACATAACAAGCACTCAGTTAACGCCACTGGCTGTTACTTGAGCTATTATGAGAGCTGTTTATTTCATGGGCCTGAATAATGTGGAATCACCTGCCATGCACATGCCCATTTTTTAGAGATGATATTAATAACCACCTCTTACCATGCCTGACATCGTGCAGAGTATTTTTAATATATTCCCCCAGTGAATAGTTATTGAATTATTAAAGAGCTCAGAGTAAGATAACATTGTCCCTATCCTATAGATGAAGAATGTGAATGACTGAACGGCTTGGCCAAAGTCATAGCACAGGTAAGTAGCCATTTCAATGGGGATGGAGTTGTGGACCGGTAACTGAATACCTAATATGGCTTAACCAGTAATGATACAGAACCAGTTTGAAAGTAGGAAGTTCTAGGATTGGTTCTATGGCTCCACAATGTCTTTAAAAACATGGGTTCCTTCTATCCTTTGGTTCTCCCATCTTTGGCATGCTGGATTTTCACTCTTTTATTTGTTACCTCATGGATGTATAAGTAGCTGCCACAGTTCCAGGCATGACATCCTCAACCCAATGTCTTAAAAAATGGAGGAAGTTCCCAGCAAAAGCTTTCCTCCAAACGAACGTCTGTATTTTGATTCCCTACCTTAGCATACATTGCACTGGCCAGAAGTTGTCACATCCTTACCCCTAGACAAATTGTTGTTGAAAAAAAAATGGGAGTACTGTTTTAGACTAATAATGATCAAATACTTTGTGGGTATGGTAGTTGCCAACCTTGCCTGAGATCATGGGGAAAAGGGTGGAGAAATGGGAAATAACCCTGAGGTCGGTAATGACCAGAGTCTGACTCATTGAATCTGGGTTCAGAATTATTCTGTCTCTGAAGCAGCAAGTTCCTTTTTTTGTATGTAAGGGCCTGGAGGGAAAATTACATAATAAAATAATCAGACTGTATGGTAACCTCATCAATCAACCTTTCGATTGCCAATGGTTTTCTTGCTGGGCCTTTACAAATGGTAAGTGGTATCAACTCATAAATCCTAGGCCAGAGTCCATTCTTCAAAACATAACTATTTCGGTAGGTGAAAAAAAAAAAAAGGCTGATGTGGGCGATACTTCTAGAGAGTCCCATTAGCTTTGAAGTCAGGCCAAGAAATTGGCTTTCAGCAGCCAAGGAAAATCCACCGATTTCCAGTGTGGAAATCCAGAAGGATTTGAGCTGAGTGAGGAGCTAATTTGCATATACAGACATAGAATTTGATTTTTGTCCGGATAGTTTTCCAATATCCTTCCAGCCAAGGCTTTGGAAGAAGTCGCTCCTTCTTTAGAATATATAACTGCATCTGCACATTTTAATTTGGGGCATGACGGATGCGGTGAAAATCAGATGTGTGCTATACTTCCGCGTGGATTGGCTTGACTTCATTAGGGGATATTATACTTTGCATGAAGACGGCTAGTGCATTTAAGACAGAGAACACACATTTCTGCAAGTTTCCACTTTTTGCCTCAAAGATTACACCATCGTTACTCTTGGCATTTGGATTATACAGTTTTCACTAGAACTGCGAGTTCTGGAGACTGATTTACAGCAAAACAGATTTCTTCCACCTAAACTTCACCCATAATACAAAAATATTGATATTAACAGTTGTTACTTTCGAATCTCTTTAAGATGCTGTCTGATTTAATTTATAACACGATTATTTGATTACCAAGACTGGGCGAAGATTTTCTTTTTCAACCCAGGAACTATTCTCCTTCGTTCTCTTCATGGAACCCCCATTTTGCTTTGGGGGAACAATACGCCCTAACTGTAAGACTGCATAAGTGGGTTGAAGTTGCTTGAGCAGATCTAAGCCAATCCACATGGTCTAGCTCATTGGCCATATGAGTTTAGGGATGGGAACATGTGGCAGAATGTATTATTTTCCCAATTTTTCACTCTGGCTTCCTGTACAGCGCTTATAGATCTGTGCCCATTGTTGTGTGACGTGCTTTGGCAAATGCACCGTGAGCAGATGTGATGGAAAGCCGGACTGAGCGGAAGGTCTCAGAGCCCTTGCATGGTTCACCCCCGGCACTGTCTTCCCTTGGTCACTACAATTGCACATCCTTGTTGAAGGGGCTGTTTTTCTCAGTCTAGATCTCAGCAGGAAGGAGCCACATGGATCAGCCACAGAGAACCCACAGCTGCCGCATAGCCTGAATGAGGAAAACAAGAATCCTTGCTATTGAAAGCCACTGCAGTGTGGGGCTTCGATTTTGCACCAAAATCTGGCCAAAGCTGATTAATAGAGCACGTGAATCCGTGTAGGTCCATGAAGGAGAACAGATTCTAGGACAGGCAGAGTTTGTACCGGACCAATCTCTCCTTTGCTCAGAACTGGGCGACGTGCCATCGGAAGGTGGAAATGTAGGCAGGCCAGGAAGGCTGAGCCACAGGAAAGCCCCGAATCAAGACTTATTTAAAACCAATTCTGCTTCCCAGTGATGAGTGCCAATAAATTCCTTTTCAAAAACAAATCCAGATTGGGTTGGGTTTTCTTTCACTTGCAACCATGAGGTTACTTCCTAAGAGAGGTAAAAAACAGAAGTACCTATTTCCTTGATGGTATAGGTCATTGGGAGGGAAAGATTTTTTCCCCCATTAGCTAGCACATTAATTGAATTAAGCAAGGGCCAAAATATTCTCAGATGACAGAGGAATGATTCTTTAGTCTCTGTAGCAGATTTTATTTCTGATAGGACCCGAAGCACATTCTAGGAAAAGCGCTAAACTTCCACAGGTTTTTAAAAAAGCAAAACAAAACAAAAACGAACCAACCATATTCTAGCCAGACGTCGCTAGATAGGACTCTCATAGTATGGTTAATCACACTTAATAGTTCTGTTTTTAACTGTACGTTGTTTTGATTAATGCCATCTCTCTTATTTGGGAGGAGGAAATTAAACTAATTATTTCATGCATGCCTTCACTCGACGTGGGCACTTAGGGATGTGTAATTGCTCGAGGAAATACAATCTCTGATCACTGGGAGCACTCACTCTACGCTGCCATTGAAGCGGGGAAGCAGCCACAGGTGATATGCACATGAATGAGTGTGGTTGTATTCTAATAAAACTTTATTCATAAACAGTAAAATGTGAAGTTGGTGAAATTTTTATGCACCACCCCCCCCCCACAAATATTATTCTTTCAGTTATTTCAATGATTCAAAATGTAAAAACCAGGGCGCCTGGGTGGCTCAGTCGGTTAAGCGTCCAACTTCGGCTCAGGTCATGATCTCGTGGTTTGTGAGTTCGAGCCCCGCGTCGGGCTCTGTGCTGACAGCTCGGAGCCTGGACCCTGCTTCGGATTCTGTGTCTCCCTCTCTCTCTGCCCCTCCCCTGCTCTTGTTCGGTCTCTCTCTGTCTCTCAATAATAAAGAAACGTTAAAAAAAAATTCCAAATGTAAAAACCAATTTTAGCTTGTGGGCCCTACGGCAATGGGCTGGAATTGGCTTGTGAGCTGCTGTTTGCAGACCCCTGAATTACTGAATGCTTTCTGTGTTTTGGGCACTGAAACATGCACGTTAAATGCATTGTTTGCTTAATTCTTGCAAGAACCCTAAGGGGTGGGTAATATCATTGTGGGCATTTAAGAGATGAGTAAACTGAGGTCCAAGAGGGGGCAGAGTCTGGGGATAAAGGGCCCAAGAACTGCTTTTAGCCTCATCCCTCCAACTAACAGGCAGACAAAGAAATGCTGGAGCTTAAAAACAGAAATGTTCTTTTGAGGGCTAAGTAACCTAAAGCCATTTTCATAATGCATCTTCATTTTCTTGAGAAAATATTTTGCTTTCTTTGACACCTTCAGCAGATCTCTTTTGGCATCAGTAATTTGACTTTAGTTTACGTTTATATTTCTGTTCCGAATTTCACATTAGAAAAGGAAAATACTTCCTCTTTGTCAGAGGTCAACCCTGCATTGATGCGGGGTTCCTCAAACAGGTAATGGCACACAAACATCCAAAACGAAGTTTCTCTCCGAAAAACTCAGAACCTCAATGCTAACTGATGCCCCAGGGTTAACCGGCAGCTTTTAAATGTAAAGTTCATGGAGGAAAAGACTCACACTGTTCCTCCTCACAGGTTGCTGAAATAGAGGCTTTGGCTCCGTAGAAAATAGCTGGTAAATTCATGAGAATTTTTGGGAATTATGAAAGATCTGGGCTTTGCTGAGCTCATAAGTTTGACTCATAAGAGAAGGGGAAGAAAGAAAAGAAAGAAAGAAAGAAAGAAAGAAAGAAAGAAAGAAAGAAAGAAAGAAGAAAGGAAGAAAGAAGGAGAAGGAAGGACGAAAAGAAGGAAGGAAGAAAGGAGAGGTGGGGGGAGGGAGGAAGGGAGGGAGGGAGGGAGGAAGGAAGAGGGAGGGGGGAGGGAAAGAAAAACAATTACAATAACAAAAAAGCAGATTTGAAAGACCTTTCTCCTAGCAAGAATTGTAACAACCATTCTAATTTCCATCCCACATCACAGACAACATTTCTGGAACAGACTTGGATTTTCAACATCAGTTCAATGCCAGCAATTAAATAAAAATGAAAACACAAGCTCTCTCCAAGGCTAGCAAACAAGAGACACCTAGAAAGAGCCAAACATATTTTGCTTTGGCAAAACGATAATGATCGGTTTCTATCTTAAGGAGCTGTGAGCTCGCTTATCCCCACTTGTAAAATTTTCCAAGACTGTACTCCATTCAGAGCAGAAAGCTGCTGACTCATGAGGACAATTGATTAATCTCCCTGGAAGATGTTTTTGGAAAACTGCATTTTTGCGGTGCCTCTATGGAGCCATCCCCTTTAGACATGAACGCACAGTCTGGAGGGTTTGGACAGCGAGGTCCAACCTATGTCTCCCAGATGTAGACCCAAGGAGTCGGTTCTCCCGCCCAAGAACAACAGTCTTAGCATCAAGTGCAGCAAGATGCTCTCATGCTTGACGCACCTATCTGTCCTGGGTACCGCCCACAGTTAGTAGAGAATCTGGGTTGCCATGGAAACAGAGAGCGATCAAGATAGAAGAAGCGTAGGGGGCAGCATCACTGCCCCTTAAGGAAGTGGAAGGATGGTCTTAAGTGTGATAGACTCTTTCAGCCCCTGGATGACGACAAATTATAAAAACGCATGCTCTGACTTTGTGATTTCGTTTGTGCTGATTTCATAGGCATTGCAAATATTCACCCAATGTTATCCCCACCGGTCCCTAATCACATGAAAGGCTGAAAGAGTCTACGGCAGATGGGAGACACTTGGGGCAATGCAAGAACACAGGACCCCAGAGCTGAAATGCCCAATGGTCCAGCATGCGGAAGATGAGAATGAAATGGTTCTGCCATTTAACGCATAACTTACATTCTCCTCTGCACCTGCGGGGACTGAATCCTCTTTAACTGACTAAAGGGAAGATAAAAACAAAAGTAAGAGTCAGAATGTTACCAAAAAATGGAGAGTTCTTTGGGCCAACAGCCCTCTGGTGCCATTCTTGGACACTGAATTGCTTACGCACACCTGGTTCCAAAGAGAACTTGAGAGAGACTTACACGGGATCACACGGTACAGCAAGATGATAAATAGTTACGTATTTGAAAATGCAACGAAGGGAAAATAAATACCCAGACGCGGCCAGGACACGAATGGAGTGGGGGAGAAGCGTTGCTACAGAAAACACAGACCACAGCCTCGGCTGTGGGTCAGTGACACGTCTGCCTTAACATTTTCTGCTTGTTGATGAAAATCACACAAGACACAGTCGCTGTCAGGTAAAAACAAATGAGTCGTTCAGGAAAATTCTGGCAGTTAAGTCCAGAGACATCCATCCCATGGTACACATAGAGCAAATAGGTGGTGAGGTAACGAGCAGGGTCTTTGGCCTTATCCTGACCGTAGTGCAGTGGCCAGCATCGGTAGCTGCTTCAGCCCTCAACATAGGCCGGTGGCATCATATGCCAAAGTTGAATCCGGCTAGAACCCTTCTCTGGAGGCCCAGAAGGCTGGCGTCTAACACACCCAACTTCAAACACTATTCCTCCCTACAGTAATTCTGTCATACGCAGACTGCCTCAAGGAGGGGAGCGATTGCCCCAGTGCTGTCAAAGGTCGAGGCCACCATTACATGACGACCGTTTGCGAAGCTTCAACTTTGGAGATGATCTTTGCAGTTGTTCTTAAATTTGGCAGGGAGGGGTTGTGGTGGGGTGATGTTCGCAGATCGCTTTGAGACCCGCTTGGCAGATCTGGACTCTCTTTCCAGAAAAATAAACACGAACCAAATATTTTGCCCATCATTTTAGGGTGTTCATAGCTGGATTCCAGGCTAAGAACTCTTCCCTATGTTCATTTTGTTCTAAGTCCTGTGTTTATTTTTACCTTTAAACTATGCAGGAGGGGGGGAGAAAGGAATCCACCTTCCCAAATACGTCTCCCTGTGCCGTGGACACGGATCGTACACCTGCATCTACCTTGTATGTGCAGGGGCTTTGTACACACCATCGCACTGGAAGTGGCCCCAAGCGGTCAGGAGGGTGATCGTCATTTACGTAGACAGAAATGGAGCCACAGGGAGGCGAAGACACTTGTTCAAGGTGGTACAGCTAGGAAGCGGTCGAAGTGGTTCCAAGAGCCAAGTTCCAAGACCCTCAGACGTCAAGGGTCTGAGTCACGCTTTGTAGTAGCTGTGTGAGCTTCCTTCTCCACGGCCAGATTTGCTTTCTCTCTAGATGAGATGTTCAGCTTGGGCCATTTATCAACAGTAGCTCTACGGAACCCGTTCTGTGAGCCGAGCCTGGATCTCACGTGTAAGGCGTACCTGCACCAGCGCTCAACACACAACGACAACTGGAGGCTTCAGGCAGTGTCCCCCTTTCCTCTTTACGTTTCGCGCCGAGCAGAAAGCCCACGGGCAGAGCAACCAGCAGCACCGAATTGCAATTCGCTCTTTCCCACGGCCAGGGGGTCCGGTGTGATAGATGGAAGATGAGAACGAAAACTGGACGGTGCTGCTGATGCAACGGCTCACTTCAAAGCAGACGAGAGGGGCTCTTTCGGCGCAAGTCCCATTTCTGCAGGCCGGGAGGTGCTCGTTGGGTTCCCAAGCTCTCCGGTGAGAAGAACACAAGAGGGTGTGGGGCTAATCGGGAGCCACATGGAGCGCAGGACTCCCATTCAAATCTCAAACTAGAAACTTCTCATCTCCTTCAATGAACTGGGCATCTGGCTGCTATCTGCTGAGCCTACGGACTGTCCAGCCTCCTTCACCATCCCAACCAAAACCCACTTTGAAACTAAAGGATCCTGCTTGGGCATTTATATTGCTGAGAACGAGGGCCTAAACGGCTCCTGAACTCATCAGTATAAACTCGCACAGCAAAGGATCCCGTCCTTTGAAGAGCACATTCGTGAAAGGATGTTTCTTTAAAATCCTGTCACATGGTAGCACTTAAGCTAACAGACATCCCGTGGCTAGCAGGTCTTCTGGAAGCATCATTTTGATCATGTGACAGCTGTTCTGAGTTCACTGGTTTCACAGTGGCCCTAAGACCTTTCCTCAAGCTTAGACGTTTCGGCCCGCCTTTCAAGTGCTTCCATAATTGTCCGGCCATATGCCAGACTCTCTTAACCAGGATTCCCGTGGGTTCTGGGATCAAATGCAGGCATCTGTGTTTGAAGTAGATAACTCAGAGGATCCAGAGGATTTTCAAAGTCCTCTCAGTCTCTTTTGACCTACACCGACTGCTCCCTTTTCTAAACACCCACAGCATTTGTAACCTGCACCCCACACATTAACACCGGATTCCAACATCATCGTTTTGGAACAGGGCCAGTCACTTTGCATTCGTTCTCCAACTCAGTCCTCCCACTAACCACAGAAAGTAGATGCCACGGTCTGTCCCCAGAGCTGAGGAAAGTGGAGCAGGGGGGATTCAAGTCACCCCATCACATTCAAATGGCCAGTAACTGTCAGAGCTGAGATTTGATGATGTGTCTCTTTGACTTCAGGGCTCCCATTATTTTTCCCACACCATCGTTCCTCTCCTCCAAAGGAAAGCAGGGAAAGCTGCTTTCCGGGCTAAGAACTCTTCCCTATGTTCATTTTGGTCTAAGTCCTGTGTTTATTTTTACCTTTACACTATGCAGGAGGAGGGGAGAAAAGAATCGACCTTCCCAGATACGTCTTCTTGCGCCGTGGACACGGATTGTATACGTGCATCTACCTTCAAATACCCATTTGAAGAGATTTCAAATGCAGCATTTACTAATGGTGCACGTGCACACACACTTGCAAGTGCAGGCATGTGTATGTGCCTTGTTCCCCCAAATGGACTTTAGGTGTTTCGACAGCAGTACAAACGAGCCTTAGTCTTGTTTTGTGCCTTTTGTTGGCATCAAACGCCACACATGGATGTTTAGATCATCACCAGCAACTGTTCACACCTGAAGAGATGATAAGACTGTTCGTGGAGCCCTTACTATGTCCGAGGGTCTCTCTGGGTACAGTTATCGGACTGTCACAACAACACAGTGAGATGAACACGTCCCTACTTACACAAAGGAAAACAGAGGCTTTCGGTGGTCAAGCAATGTGTCCAAACTTTCTGATTCTGTCTGTTGTGCAAGACTTGCCACGTACAAGAAATTTTCAAGATCATCTATTTCCTTTCAAGATCAACCCTTTCCTTCAACAGATGAGGAAAAAGAAACTCAAAGAGGCTGAGTAACTTTTGGGAGGTCACAGAACAAATGGTATACCAAAGACCCCAGAACAATAAAGGGCATAGGTAGTCCAGTCACTGGATTCGAAACAGTTTTTGGCAAACATGACATCATTTGAAATTAATTTTCTCAAAGGTTATTTTTGATATTTTTGTTTTATAATAAGAATGACTTTCGCAATCAAGCCTATAAATCAAAATAACTTATAATCTCATATCCACAGCGTGTTAGGGGAGAATTTTATTTCTGATGCTCATATTGTGGACGCACACACTTCAAAGTCAGTTTGTGTAAAAGCTTCTCAGTTACAAGAGGAGAAGAAAGAGAGCTTGGGTTAGCGGAAATATCAAAATTCTCTAGCATTCCTCTTTGTTTCTTTTCCAAAAATTTTTACAACAGTGATTTTATAATCAAGTGCTTTCTAATTTAAAGAAAACAGAGGTCTTCATTTTGTTTTCTACTAAAACATACATCCCCCCATGAGATTTTCAGCTACACAAGGGGACCAGTCTGTTCGCTCTATCTTTCCAATGCCTTAGCACCCAGCACTTAGCACAAAAAAACTCAGCACAAAGAAAGAAGCTAAAAATACTCTTGCATGAGTGAATCTTGCCTGTGTTTTACTTTCATCTAGAGCTGTCTTCCTGATTAGGTGGAAGAAAGAAAAACAAGATTTACCGGTGACTGGGTTTTAGTGTCTCTTCATTATTTTTATAATCTACTCAAGAAATAAAGCCAGATAATCGAGGAAAAGGAAAAAAAACCAATGAGACTGACCTATATGAAATCTGATCATTAGGGGGATGAATGTCAACTGGTCCTGTTTTTTCCTCAATGGAAATAGCTTGAATTTCAAAGAGGAACCAATATATCCCTCAGAGACCCCAAAGATAAGGAAAAATAAAGTATTTGAAGCTCAGTAGCTTAGCAGCTTCTCCAAACCGGAGGGTATAGAAAGATGAAGTGTGTCCCCTCCTGAACACGCAGGAGATAAATGACATAGGTCAGAAGGACAATTCATTGGCCACCTTTTTTTTGAAAGTTTATTCATTTATTTTGAAAGAGAGAGGGCGTGTGCATGAGCAGGGGAAGAGTGGAGAGAGAGGGAGGGAGAGAATCCCAAGCAGGCTCTGTGCTGTCAGTGCACAGCCTGACACAGGGCTTGATCCCACAAACCATGAGATCGTGACCAGAGCTGAGATCGAGAGTCAGAGGCTCAACCGACTGAGCCACCCAGACCCCTGTCATCGGCCACTTTTGTGCTAGGCGTGGTGTTAGGGGGTTTGCGGGCATTCTTTTTATCTAATCTTCATTTCTCCGTCTAGGTACCCTTATTATTTGCATTTTACAAATTTTGAAACTGAGGCTGCTCATCCAGGCTCATCGGACCCAGAGTCAGATCTGTCTGCCGCCAATCAGCGTTCCTCAGACTTCCGTCACTTGCCAGCCTCCTGCATGGTCTTGGCCACATTTCATGTACCTTCTGCAGCAGCCACGGAGTGTGCCGTTTCCCTGCTGAGAGAGCTTCCCGCCCACACCTCTTCGGCATCCACTACCGAGTGAAATGTTGAGGCCACGCTCCCAGGCAATGACTGAACATGGCAGGGTACTGGGCCATTCTTGCTCAACATACGACTCCTCGTGGGCAAGCTCTGCTCTGGGATTTCCCGTTGGCTCAGCGCCACCCTGAGTCCATGGCTTTTCTGACCTTCTCCGCCTTCCTTCCCTGTCTCTCTTCTCCTGTGTCAGACCCTCACTATGGTGTGAAGTCTCTCTCTACCTACTCCTATCCCCTGTCCTTTATCCTTCATGCCGCTTGCCTCCAATAAATCTACTGCACATCAATTCTGTCTCAGTGTCGCTCCTTGAAGGATCCAAATTTATGATCAGGTAACAGTTCCTTTTTAATAGGATTGCTTCTTAAGCTAAACATCTATAGTCTCACCTTGAACAACATATATATTAAATCTTGAGTTTAATGTGCTGGCTCAGTTTTTCTAATGCACTTTAAATATGTATAATTGTTTAAATAAAAATGTTTGAGTACGGGTTGCCTAAGTCATCTTCCTGGCCACCAAACTGCACGTCTGATTCACTCGGGAACTGTTCCCTGCCTTGTATTGGTGATAAAAGCTTTTTTAAAAGTAAGTAATTGGCGGCTGGGAAGGAAGGAGACCAGAACAGGATGCCAAATGACATCACCCAAAGTTTTCATTAAGTATTAGAGTTTGTGTTTTGGGCAGGACCCAGAAGAAAGATATCTGTGCAACAGAAAACAAACAGGGAAGGGTTCCAGAAATCCAGCTGGATTCTGGACCAAAGAATACAACGAACACCACAGGGGCATCTGTATTAATCACCTGCCTTGTATTGCGTGCCAAGTTTTGCACGTTTTGCGTGGATGTTTTGATGAAATTACTAATTAGATCTCTTTCAGCTCTATGAATTATATTCCACTGTCTCACCCACGGCTTCTTGCTCATCCTTTGGCCACATTTAAAAGAGGCAAGAGTTCTGAACATGTGTGGCAGCTGGGGTTTGCTCAACAACGATGATCAAGGAATAGCTCTCAGACTGACTCAGCCCCACCCACCACACTCCCTTGCACGCCACCTTAATTCTAGAGGGAAAAAGATCGGACGGTGGTGTGAATGCCCCTATCACAGAGCACGCTGTGTGCCCTGCCCTGGTGGAGAATGGTGGACACCTTGGTTTTCTAAAAGGAGAGTGAGCCTTAGTGGTTCCTAATGACAGATTATATCTTGCAGGGGAAAGAGGGAGGGAGCCCAGAGGTGGTTCAGCTCGCGGGAGTGAGAGTGCTCGGAGGAATCCAGGAAGAAGCCAGACTACTAAGCCATTTTAGTAAGAAAATGAAGTCACGAAATACCACAACTGCCTGTCATGAGCCGGAATAACTCCAAGAATGAAAAAATCTGCTTGTTTATTTCCTTTCCTTTCCCGTGAAACATATGCACATGACACGACAGGCATTTCATTCTTCCCAGGAGTAAATTACAAGTCTTCAACTCAATGGCTAGTTGAGTCATTTGGGAGAAGAAAAATAAACTGCGTGCTTTGTGAGCACATGAATTGGCCCAGTTGAAATAGTTTCTCAAGTCTTCCTAGCCCCAAAGTCTCCCCAGGTCTTGAAAATAGAACTTACCTTTTTCCAGAACAGTTTGCTCAGAGGCAGAGAGGTGGGTGCCCCCTTTTCCTTGGGGGCTTCCTTCGCTGTTTCAGAGGATGTAGGATTCTTGGCCGTCCCTCTGGTCTCCTGGGATATAAAGTTAGCTTTGTCTGACTGGACGTCAGGTGACGGGACAGGTGGCTTTTCAGCACCCTGTAGAGTAAAAAAAGAAGTAAAAATTAAAGTGATGTCAGGATTCCAAAAGCGAAAGGGTTCTTTTTTTATAAATACAGGCTGGGGTTATGCATGTTAGTTTTCTTTTTCACAATTTTCTGTACTTGCAAATATTCTATGTGAATGTGGATTTGTGTTAAAATTTTGGAAAAAGTCAAGTTATTTTCCTTTTGCAAAAAACGATACCATGTTCTTGTAAGTCAGTAGGGATCAGGGTGCTCGTAGGAGGCACTTTGCTGTTAGAATGTTGTTAGTTCATATCGAGTGCCCTTCAAGTGGTTTTGATCATGTTCCCACCAGTAAAAACATCTTGAAGAGGCACCTCCGATACATCCGCGTTCCTATTATAAACGTATATTATTTCACTAGTCCAGATTAGACATTAAAGGAGGTATAAGGGACATAAAGAAGGTATAGGCATAAGGGACATAATCTCCAACTTGCAGCTTTTAATAAAACTTAACTTTTAAGAAAAGGTACCTGTGCCAGGCACTGCTCTAAGGGATTGAATGTACTAACAATAGCTCTATGAGGAAGGAACTAATTACTATGTTCATTTTACAGTGAAGGAAATGTTGGTCCCAGGTTGTTAAAAAAAAAAAACAAAACTTCCCTACGACTACACTAAAAAGGGGGCAGAGTTGACATCAAAATCCAGGGAGTCTGATACCCACACCCAAACTCTTACCAGCTCCCCTATAATACCTTGCCTCTAATGAACTAAGGTCTCCCCACTCCCTGTGCTATCGTATGCAGCCAGGGAGAAAATGTCTAAAAAAAAGCTTCATGGCCAGAAGGTGAGAATGACAAAAAAATTGAGAAACACATCTACACCCATCAGTTTCATTGGGAAACTGATGGGTACTCCTCTTCTCTTTACATTGGGAAAGTACCCAGAGACCCTTGAAAAAAACATCGCAAGAGGATAACTCTATTACATATAGAATAATATAACTGTAGTATATTTGTGTAATTGTTTGTTGAATAGGCACCTCCCTGGCCAGACCATGAGCTCTGAGGGTAAGAGCCATTGCTTTGGTCAGCATTATATCCCTAGCTCCCATCAGGCCCAGTGTCTGGCATAAGATAGGCATTAAATAAATAGCTAAATAATTGTCTAGAAAGGACTGGAGAGCAACGCCTACACGGGATCCTGTTATGTTGTGTTTCTACCCACCCTGCCCCTCCTTACTGGGCTATGGGGTCATAGGCTACCAGTAGTCTTTTCTCCTTGCCGACCCATCTCCTCACTTCCCAACGAAGTGCCCCAGATGGCGTTCTGCCAGCATAAACTGAATTAATACTCTGTCTGCATTATGGAAGAGATTACAAAAACTCTGTGTTTTTTAGAGTCAATCTCCTGGATGGATTCAGATAGGCCAAATACAGCAAACACTCTCAGTAATGAGAATATAAGATACCCTGTCCATTTGCATTTCAGATCAACAAAGAAAAAATTCTGAGGCATCAGAACATAGGACCCCGGGACATATTTATCTTTATACTAAAAAATTATTTGCTGTTTATCTGAAATTTGAATTTGGCGGAGTATCTGTAGGTTATCTGGCAACCCCACGTATGAAATTCTAACATTAGATTTGGAGATTGCATTTCAGATGACCTTACCTTCTTCCCTAATATGTCTTCACATCTGGGTGTGGGAGAGGAGAGGGGTTAGTAAGATATAAACATTACACTGAAGTGGAAAACAATGACCGTATGGCAGAGCTTATGAATTAAATGAGCCAGCTACTAAAATTTTAGCTGCCCTGCAGAGAGGGCGGACATCAGGAAAACCTGAGTGGGGAGAGGAGCATTCCTGGGCATGGCAAAAAAAGTCCTAAAACAATGCCTTTCTTTGTGTGCATGTTGTCATGTTCAATGTTAGAAGAACATGTGAAAAAGTTTGATTCCGAAGCATAGCATGTGACGAAGCCAAGAGAAAAAGATCCTGATTCAGCAAAGCAAAGCTGACGCTCTTATTATTTATAACAATAAGCTTATTTCACTTATTAACTCCTGGCCTCCCTACTTTTTTAAACCAAGAAAAAAAAATTTTTAAGAAAATTCTTCTTACAGAAAGAAAAATTGAGATACAGAGAAATGAGTCTAGGAGTTGATCACGACTGGTAACCACTGCATTTTTTTTTTAAATAGCAAAACCAGAAGACGATGTTTAATCCCTGAATTTGCTTGGATTTCCTCTTTTCTGTCCTGGGTTCCAATGAAATTGAGGGTGAGTGGCACAGCTCCTATAATCATGCCACAATCTGGCTGGTTGGTCTTAA
Source organism: Panthera tigris (assembly GCF_018350195.1). Classification (NCBI taxonomy): domain Eukaryota; kingdom Metazoa; phylum Chordata; class Mammalia; order Carnivora; family Felidae; genus Panthera; species Panthera tigris. The sequence goes on along the minus strand of NC_056662.1, from coordinate 8,407,456 downwards.
TGGCCCTATTTCTCTCTCTGTTTGGATGACAAACGAAGAAAAAGGAGGTAAAAGCCAGTAAGTTCTACCAAACTCCTGCAAAAATGAGAATTGAGAACATTTGAGAGTTATCTCCTTTACTTTTACACAAAAAATAGACTGAACGTAACTCAAGGCAAAATCTTACAGTCCTTGTGTTGGCATTACAGAATCCCAGGGAGGGGCACCTCTTCTTGCCAATATTTCCCGAATCCTATCTTTGCCCGAAATGCAAGGCAGTGGCAGGATGTGAGACCAATGATCGGGGGAGAAACCTTAGGAATACTGAACTTGGGTGGTCCCCTTTGTGTGGAGGAAAGAGATTCTGGAGACATGAAACTTTGCTGTGCATGAAATGAATTTCCTAATGAAATGCAGACATGAGGGGAAAAGTCATACATTTTGTAAACTTTCAGGGCCCCCTCCTCACAGAAGCTCCGGGTGGGAATTCAGCTGGATTGCTTTGCGTAAGGTCTATGACACATTTCGCTAGCAATTACCAAATTGTCTCTCACATAGAGTAGCACCACTTTTTAATCTCCCCCCCCCCCCCCCCCGTAATTTCTATCACTCCACCCTCTCTGTCTTTACAAAACAAAATAAGCCTGTACGGAAATTAAAGCGTGGCTTTATAACACGGTTTGCTTATGCAAAAACAGATGCAGCCAGGAGATCTTTCTATGGAGCCTTTCTTTGCATACACCGTCCTGGGACTCTAACATCCAGCTGGGGAAGTTTTTTTAACAAGTTCATTCAACCTAGTGGAGAATGGTTGATGTTTTAAACACATGTCCAACGAATGGATAAAGAAGATGTGGTTTATATATACAATGGAATACTACTTGGCAATGAGAAAGAATGAGATCCTGCCATTGGCAGCAACGTGGATGGGACTGGAGGGTATTATGCTGAGTGAAATGAGTCAGGCAGAGAAAGACAGAGACCATATGTTTTCACTCCTGTGTGGATCTTGAGAAACATAACAGAAGACCATGGGGAGGGGAAGGGGGGGGAAAGAAGTTACAGAGAGGGAGGGAGGCAAACCATAAGAGACTCTTGAGGACTGAGAACAAACTAAGGGTAGATGGGGGGTGGGGGAGAGGGGAAAGTGGGTGATGGGCAGGGAGGAGGGCACTTGTTGGGATGAGCACTGGGTGTTGTATGGAGACCAATTTGACAGTAAATTATATTTAAAAAAATAAAATAAAATAGATAGATAGATAGATAAATAAATAAATAAATAAATAAATAAATAAAATAAACAATGCCCAAGCATGCTGGCCCAATTCAGGGATCTTAACTGATGGTTTCAGATGAACACTGGTCTCTTCCTAGAAATTGAGAGTGAAATCTTCACAACTAACTTCTATGTTGTCCTCACTTTCCAAGGACATGGAGATAGAAATTGCTCTGCCTTCATTCACTGTCTCGTTCTGTCTGGGCTTTTATTTGGGCTCAGGATGAGCTTGGTTAATACTGAAAATGGAGGGAACAGGCCACAGAAAGACAACGTTATTTTCTTGAGGTTAGAAGAGTATTTCCCAAAGCGTAGGAAGCATACCATTGGTGGCATCACAGGTAATTTTAGATTGTGCAGACATGTAACGCTTAATAACATGAAAATGGCAAAAATACTTTTCTTTTTTCAACTCGCATTTAATCGTCCTGAGAACATTCGGGGAAAAGCTCGGTCTGGTGCCGGTGTATCTTTAACATTTTTCTATTGCTGGCAAATTGCATTTTAATGGAGCTAGAAAGGCATTGGATTCGGAGCTTAACACAAACAAGGTAGCTAAAAGGTCATTATTTTTTAATTAGCCATATTAATGGTTACCTCTTTGTGAAAAATGACTCCAGTTTTCCATGTATGATGTAATAAAGGTTTTCTTTAAAGATACCTTTAAATAGGAATTGAGTCCATTTTAATAAAAAAGATCAACTGAACCGTGCTAAATCTGACAAAAATGATTACGATGGTTTGCATACTTCCGACGTTTGGGAAACACGGAGTTAGAAGGATCATTCCAGAACCCTGGTCCACACTAGGAAGAAACGAGCCAGATGTTTATTTATAACTATGGAGATTTAAAATAATCATTGAAATTTGATTCGCAAAATCTTTAATGCCCTCTAATGATCCCAATCATACAAGGCTGTCTTCCCTGAAGCAGGGCTGAGGGGACATAGGACATGGGACAGCCACCTGTACCATGTGGTGAAGACCAGGGTTCTTTTTTTTTTTTTTCTTTGTCATTTAACAAGATACAGACCTTATGCCTAAAGAATTTCCTAAAGGCGAATCCTAGCCTGGGGCTATGCAGGGGCTTTTTCTTGGTGGCTTTAGCTTGGATCTCACAGATCTTCTGCCCAGCTTGTCCATCACAGACACTTTCTGCTTTGGATGCCTTTTGGGCAACAGCGGTCACAGCTTAGAACTTTGTTTTTAGACAAAATCCATTTTTTTCCCATTGTTCTTAAGTGCATTGAAACGCTTTGACAATTAACTGCCGAGACAGCACCCCCCATCCCCAAACCACAACATTCACATCACGTGAATGACTCTCTTTTCTTAAACGCTCAGAGACAATGTGCTGCACAGTATATTCACAGTCCATTTCAAGCACATCTTAGTTTTCATCAGGGCGACCTACTTAAATGACCCAGATTAACACGACTTGCTAAAGACAAGGACCGGACATTTAAGCTCCGTCTATATGATATAAAATATTCAGATTTAAAGAAGATACACAGCCCCTACTTGACAGCACTAAGTATTTAAATGCTATTGTCACATGGGAAGGAAAAAAATACCTGAAGACACCCAATTTATTTTTGCATCCTGGAGTCAAGGCAAACACTGCCTTGAGTGGCTTCCTTTCTCCAGACGATCTTTTATTCAGTATTAGAAACCTCAGGGAAGCAGTATCATCCATAAAAATTTCAGCTGACTTCTAGACGAGCAGATCTCTCCGGCAAAAAAAGTGTCTACTGTGTGCCAGTCCACAGAGCCAGAGTGGGGGTGGGGTGGGGGGAGATTGGAACTGAAATAACCCAGCGACAACCATTCAGAATTGTTGACTCGAGTTACAAATGGCGGGGGATTTTGTGTGGGGCGTGTAGTGTGCTAAAAACCGTCTGGGCCAGATGGGAAGATGGACAAATGGTGTAGATGTTTCAAATGCAAGGATCCAAGAACTTCAGTAGAAAGGATGTTAAAAAGGCAGGTTTGTATAAAGGGATCTGTTTGTATCATAGACAACCTACATTCACAAAACTCTCTTTTGAGACTCAGTTCTACTAGCAGTGACCTTGACCTCTCTGGGCAGGGTAGTGAGATTTTATCAGCTATGTACGTGCAGTTGGGACCCATTCTGGGGTGGGAAGAGTCTTGTTGTATGAGCAGCGGAAGAGAATTAGCGCCATCAGGTCACTTGAGAAGCCACACAATTCGCCCACATACCCCACTGTTTTTAGCCTATTGTGCTGACTATGTGACTTTAAACAATGCAAGACACGGAATCAAAAGAGAAACATTTGGACGCAACTATTCATTGAACTTGACCCTAGCTGACTTGCAGCAAACGACTAATTTTAAAGGAAATGCATGTAGATGCCTCATATATATATATTTTTTTTTCTAACATAAGAAGAACATTCTGGAAGGACCAATCAATACAATACAAATGTAATAGTGGTGGTTCAATACGTCCTGCAGCAATTATGGAAATCGTGATCACCTGCATTTGAATAGAATTCCGTGGTTTACCAGGCATTGTCATATTTTCATTCAATGCTGGGGGATGGGGGGGAGATGGAATTTTTGTTGTCCTGATTTGACAGACGTTGAAATTTGGATTCACATAGGTTAGGATCACATCATACAGCTACCACATAGCAGGACCGGAGCTCAAACGCAGGTCTTGAGATAAATTCCAGGATCCTTTTCACAACCTGTCCCCTTCGAAAATTGGTAACAGATGTTATCGGGCTGGCCACGCCATTTATTTGGTCCCAGTGTCTTTCAAAGCCGTTATCAAAAGGAGGACCCAAGACACTTATCTGTCACCAAGTTAAACTTTCCTCCCGATTCCCGTGAAAGTTAAACCATGTGTTCCATTAGGGATAATCAGTTCTGTCAAGTGTAAAGGAAAACATCTCTAGAAAGTAGTTGATCCAAACAAAATTTATTTTGAGGGGAATTGGTTGAATCTCTAGGAAGACAGGAAAAAACTCGGTCTCTCTAGGGCATTCTAATTCTAAACATTCCTTCCTTTGGCAAGAGTCCAATGGTGACTATTTCATTTCACCAAACAACTGCCTTTGTGGTGATTTATTCTTTTCAAATTACATGAAAGACACAGAATGTATTTTTTAGAAACCGGAAATATGGCAGCTTCCTTCTACTTCCAATTGAGTCTCATTTCTTCCTCATTTCCAGTGGCTACTCCATACTCTGTACCCTATTCCTATATTCCTTGGGTCTCTCTATACACAGCTAACAAGACTAACATGATATATGGTTACTGGTATTCGGTTCTTACTTTATATAAGAAACTGGTTATTGTGACATTATATATCCAGAGTTAGCATATATTTCAAGCTTTCCACTAAAATTTTCATTAAAATATCGTTGACATGAATGAAATGTTTTAAAGACAGTCTAACAGCACTTTTCAATTACTAAATATATAGGTAAGTATACACGTGCCTACACACACATGCACACACGCAAAACTCAGGATGCGAAACAGCAGACACAAACCCAGACCCAACTCTACACACAAACCCAAGCATGAACACCCTTCAAACTACCTACCGTATCTTCCAGATCTTTTTTTGTTTCAGCTTTGTTAGGTGAAACCTTAAAATGTAAGAAAACCAAATATTAAAACTCATAGCTAGCTCATTAGGTAAGGTGATTTGATTTCATAGATACATTTTTTTTTTGTCTTTGTTTTTTTTTCTGGGGGGTGGTGGTAAAATTCACTCTGCTGGTAAAGAATGTAATGAGAAGTCCTTTCCAGTAGAAAGGAGTTCTACCAAGTTCAGTAGAAAACCACGGACTTCTGGATAATTTCTAGGTATAGAAAAGCTAAAATACATTAATATTTTATAACGAAATGTATCAGATCTTACACATTCACTAAGGGCTTGGCCACATTCAAAACTGCCTCCTGGAAGGCCACGGATTTTCCATGAATTCTACCACCAATCCAAAGAAATGCACAACCCTTTGGTGTTTGTGGCACGTTCTGTTGACTTGTTTTACCTTTTGAAGTTAGTCTCGGACTTTGGAAATAACTCGAACACACCTGCAGCTGTCTGTTTGATCATTCATTCATTCATTCAGCCCTCTTTTGCATGTCTGACATGTGACTGTCTGTGGCTTCCTTGAGGAATCAGAGATAAGCAAGCAATACAAGACACGGGTCCTTGCCTCTATGCAGTTAAAGTAGATTTAGAGGTAACAAGATAGGGAATTATTTCTATAGTTTTATCAGCCATTTGGGCGGCAAAACTACGTTGATAGGTCCACAACTCAAGGAGCTATTTTCCAACTATGTTTATGATCAGTGACCGTAAGACTTGAAACTACTGTAGAGTTCCATGACAACACAGCTCATGTCACACAGTTTGGGCACCCAACGTTCATATCGTGGTCCTCAGCTCTGATGTGCCATGATCCCCTTGCAAGGCACCTCTTGTCCCCATTCTCCAGTGTTCCAGCTGCACCATCATGGTACCCCATTCAATACAATGACATCCACGTACGTGTTATTCTTAGAATTAACCAAACTTTTGAGCAATGGGATTGAGGAAAGAGGGGGAGGAAAACACTTACCAGAGTTTTAAAGAAGCTCATGATGGAATTACGATTCTCTGTTGTATCTGTTGCCTGGGGGTCCTCCTTTGCAACGTCCAGTTCCTCTGGGTCCCCAGGGACAGAGCACCTCACAGTCGGGATCTCTTGTCCTTCCTTCCCCTTGCTGTCAACTATGTCCTAGGTGTCAAACAGAGTCGTCACAGTTTCCACTTGTTGAATGTGGACTCTCACAGCAATATTTTCGCTTCACACCCCTCTCTCCCTTACCCCCTAATTCCAGCCATACTTCTTCTGCCCACGGGGATGCAGAACAATCGGGAGCTTATGAGAATCACTCTTCCTTCCCCTCCTCTGCTTTCTAACATATTCAGCATTTGCAGTCAGTTGGAGGGACATTGTTTGGAGCCAGAGGGGAACAAACACAGCAGGGCACGTTGCATCCCCGAACAAAACCTCTTTTCTCCCAATTCTACAAAGAGGCTGTGTATGATGCCAATATTTCCCAACTCCGTGGTCACCTAGTCTAACGATCCATACGTTAGCCCCAGAGACGCCTCCATTTGACTTCCCACAATCTCCACAGTAAGAATCATATCAGCTTTTTAAAAGTACCGTTGTTTTATTTTTTTATTTTTTTAAAGTTTATTTATTTTGAAAGAGAGAGAGATTGAGCGGGAGAGGGTCAGAGAGAGAGAGAGAAGGAGAGAGGGAGAGAGAATCCCAAGCAGGCCTTGCACATTCAGCATGGAGCCCAATGTGGGGATCGAACTCAAGAACCATGAGATCGTGACCTGAGCTGAAATCAAGAGTTGGATGTTCATCCGAATGAACCACCCTGAGGCCCTTACCCCTGTCCTCCTTTCCCCATCTCTACAGCCGTGACCTTAGCCTAAGTCAGGTTACTTCAAACTCATTCATTCTTCAGGCTTGATCTCGAGTTTCCCTCCCCCTCCCCCCACCACTGACATCTCTCTGGGTCTTGCCAGCCACGACATCTGTTTCCTTCTCTGAGTTTCTGTGCCCCGTTCTCCTCTGCACTCACTTTGGATGCAGGTTATGTACGTAAGATTAGCCTAATGCCAGAGGCCAGGCCAGAGTAGCCTGCATTAAAAATGGGGCTTTTGTGGGACGGCTATAAAAATACAAAAATACATTTTGATGAATATTTTAAAAGGTAATAATAACACACGTATCCTGCAAGGTTTGGCTCAGCCCCGGCACACTTTCTAAATGGAGAGGTGCTTCTCGTGAAATGTCTCATAAAGAACTAGAACTTTGTAAAACTGAAAGCAGATAAAAGTTGTGGCCTTGACAAGCTTGTTGGGTTTTCTAGTTAATTCCAGGCAGAAACTGTTTTGCTTTGGAAGAGAGGCTCTTTTGAAAAAAAAAAAACAGGTTTCACGTGAGTTGGATTTTTTTATTCTAAGGTATAATGTAGTGATAGCAACATTATTTATTCACTTGTTAGGAAGGATGGTTGAAAATGTTGTTTATAGTGGATGAGTGGTAAGATACCTACAGGTACGGGGATTTCATGTTAGGTGCTACGCACGCGCACACAGAAAGTTATTGTTTTGGTGTGCTTTAAAAAAATGTTATTCCTGGCACCAGACCTTTGGTACTGTGGATATTTTTGCTTAGGTGAAGCTGAGTGAAAAGAGATTAAAAAAAAAAAAGTTAGTTAACATGCAGTGTAGTCTTGGTTTCAGGAGTAGAATCCAGTCACTTACAAACAACACCCAGTGCTCATCCCGACAAGCACCCTCCTTAATGACCATCCCCCATTTAGCCCATCCCCCACCTCCCCTCCAGCAATCCCCAGTTTGTTCTCTGTATTTGAGAGTCTCTGATGGTCTTCCTCCCTCACTGTTTTTATCTTATTTTTCCTTCCCTTCTGTTATGTGCATCCGCTGTGTTTCTTAAATTCCACAGACGAGTGAAATCATATGGTATTTGTCTTTCTCTGACTAATTTCGCTTAGCATAATACCCTCTAGCTCCATCCACGTCGTTGCAAATGGCAAGATTTCATTCTTTTTGATTGCCGATTAATACTCCATTGTACATATATACCACATCTTCTTTATCCATTCATAGTTCCTCTCGAAATAACACCAGCATTCTTCACAGAGCTAGAACAAACAATCCTAAAATTTGTATGAACCGGAAAAGACCCCAAATAACCAAAGTCATGTTGACGAAGAAAACCAAAGCTGGTGGCATCACAATTCTGGGCTTCAAGCTGTATTACAAAGCTGTAATCATCAAGACAGGACGGTACTGGCACAAAAACACACACATAGATCAATGGAACAGGATAGAGAACCCAGAAATGGACCCACAAATACACGACCAACTAATCTTCGGCAAAGCAGGAAAGAGTATCCAATGGGAAAAAAGATGGTCTGTTCAGCAAAGCGTGCTGGGAAAACTGGACAGCGACGTGCAGAAGAATAAAGAGAAAATTTTAAATAAAACTTGAAACAAAGAATATTATACCAATAATCCAACAGGTGTTTTGGGCGATGAGCCATTTTGAAAGTGGTACAAGGAATAAATCTAATTGAGAGGTGTCCCACTGGGTCTGACTTACGGTGTTGCCTAGGACAGAGTTATCTCCGTTCAGTCATGTGCTACGTGGGGGAACTTGGACTGTGCCCAAGCTTCAGAGAGACCACGGAGGGTTAGCATGGGCTCTGGAGCTGGCAGTCCAGACACTCCCTGCTCCACCAGATCTATAGTTGCCTAAACCAGAAAAAATGAGCACAGTCAAGAAAGGACAATGGCACCAGCAAGGCAAAAAGACCAGAGCCCTTTTCTCTCAGTCCTTCCTCCCTGAACTCACACACCTGAGGACAGAGAAGTAAGAGAGAAAATCCTATTCCTTCCAGATTACTAGTCCAAGGTGGCATCAGAGCTTGGCTCCAGAAAAGAAAATGGATATGAGATTAGAGTTCCCGAATGGGACTGGACTTTTGAATCACTGCAAGGTTTGGGATCTATGACAGCATAAGAGTTAGGAAGGAAACTATTTATCGAACGTCTACCGGGTGCCCCAAATGGACACATTCGCTGGGAATACAGCCGTGAGGGAGACACACACAGCCGTGTTCTCAGACAGCTGACATTCCAGCAGGGAGGCAAAGCAAAACCCAACAAAAAGACAGAGGGACCAATAAGTGAACTTCATGACTCAGGAAGTGAAGACTGCAAGAGAAAACATGAAGAAGATCAAAGAACAGAGGGTGAATTAGTCACTGGGTGAAATCCTCCAAGAAGGTTATGTGTGGGGGTGGGGGAGGCATCTATTCTGCCGGGGGTGGGGGGTGCTGACCTCCAGGTTAGGTCAGCTGCTCTGAGCCCCTCTGGCCCCACAGCCCATGGGCTCCCAATGATCCTCACAGTGAGTGAAAGAGTCTGCATCTAGAAGGGTCTGCCAGCTCCCAGATGGGCTCTTCCTGCAGGGAGGAAGAGGCGATGATTCTTCTCCAGGGAACACTTACTGAACTCCCTGGAAATAAAAGGGAACACAGTGAAGTCAATGAAGGGGAAACGGGTTGGTAGAAGGTCAAGTGGTGCTCATGGGTCGAGGTGGTCATCAGGGAAAGCCCGCCATGATGGCTACCCTCTGAGGAAGGCAGCAGATAGCCATTTGTACCTCTTTGCCCAGGACAGAGCAGTCTGAATGGAGGAGACACGGCTCAACAGAACTCCAGGGACGGACTCCAGGAGTCCTCCAGCTTTGTCCTCGGCCCCATGGCGTCTTCTCCAGACGTCTCTGAAGATGCTTCCCTCAGCCTCCCTGATTTCCCCGGGGGCAGCAGTGTCTCAAGTCTTGGACAGCAGCTGAGAGATGAGACCCCGTAGACCCTCCTGCTCAGTGCGAGGAGATGGTTTGTCTGCCAGGGGCTCTTCCCCAGTGACAGCTTTATGGCCTTTCAAATTGAAATCCTCGGCTTGAACTTGAGCCCTTCTCTTGAAATAATTTTTTCTTCTTAGCCTGGCTTTTAAAACAAACATAACTCTGCTTCCAGAAAGATGGAGAATACGAATGTTTCCTTATCCTCCCAGTAAGCAAAATGGAAAACCCAATCCCTGCTTTCTCTCTGCCAGGTGGACAGGGGCAGGTAGACCAGCTACAGACTGGAGGAACCATATGGTGGGGAGTTCCTGGTATTTCTTTTTGCCTCATAGATTCTAGACCTGGAAATGGAGCCAGCAACCTGGAAATACCAGCAGTCACTGACCCCACCCCACCCCCCTCCAAAAAAAACCAAAAAACAAAAAAGAGAAATGCTTACAAGGAGGCAGAAAAACTAGATCGCACACACATTGCTTGCTGGTGGGCACATAAAATGATACAGCCTGTCTGGAAAAGGGTTTAGCAGTTTCTTACTCAATACACAGCTACAATACAACCTAACAACTGTACTCCTGGGTTTTTTCTCACCAGTAAAATAAAGACATATATTCACAAAAAATATATGAAGACATATATTCACACTTGCCTCCACAGGAAAGTTTATAGCAACTTAGTTTGGAATAGCCCCAAACTGGAAACAACCAGATGTGTTTCAATGAATGAACCGTTAAAGACAATGTGGTCTATCTGTAGCATGGAAGGGTATTCAGCCATAAAAAAGGAAGGAGAGGAACAGTATCAATTAATAGCGTCCGTGACCTTGATGAGTCTTCAGAGGATCCTGCCTGTCCCAAGAGTACACACACCATTCTAGAAATGACCTAACTATAGAGAGAGCAGATGAGTGGTTGCCAGAAGTTAACGGAAGGGTGGATACGGTAGGGAAGGGGATGAGCCTATAAAAGGGCAACATGACGTGTCCTTGTCTTGGTGGGAATGTTCTCCATGGGATTGTATCAATGCCAATATCCTGGTTGTGTTATTGTATCATAGTTTCACAAGATGTTACCACTGAGGGACCCTGGATGAAGGGATTTCTTTGTATTACTTCTTACAACTACATAAGAATCTATAATTTCAAGATAAAAAAAATTTAAGTATATTGTTTTAATGTTTATTTATTTTTGAGAGAGAGAGAGAGAGACAGAGAGTGTGTGTGTGTGTGTGTGTGTGTGTGTGCATGAGAGGGGGAGGGGCAGAGAGAGACAGACACACAGAATCCAAGGGAGGCTCCAGTCTCTGAGTTGTCAGCACAGAGCCTGACGCGGGGCTCGAACTCACGAACTGTGAGATCATGACCTGAGCCAAAGTCAGATGCTTAACCAACTGAGCCACCCAGGCGCTCCAAGATTTAAAAATTTTTAAAAAGCATTGTAGGGTAGTTCTGGAAGAGTAAGAATGAAGAACCAATAAAAAGTCCAACAATTCTGGAATAGATCGATAAATTAGCATGTGGCATTAACATGTGAGATTAACCTCTAAGCTACATTAGCCTACATTTCTACATGTAGGAATTAACATATGTTCCATGTGATGGAATATTTTGTAGCCATGAATTCTTTGAGGAACGTATAATGAGGAAAAGAAATGCCTATGGAAATAATAAAAATGACCAAGCTTTATGTGTCCAGCCCTAAGAAACTAGTTTAAAAGGCCCCATTTAGTTCTTACGATTTCATGAAGTATGTACTATACACATTTTTTTTTACTGATGAAAAAATTGATGCATGACAACAATAAATAACTTGTGTATGGTCATAGAGTAGAGCTGGAGTTTGACTCCGAGCCCAAATTATTCCAGAAGCAAAAAACGTGTAGGCTCTCTTCTACATTGCCTTAAACAACTCCCTTTCTTCCGGTGTTTACTTAAATATCTTTCTACCAAGGGTTTTCCTATTTTAGTTTCTCTCGTCTATTTCTTTTCCTTGTTATGCAACACGACTTACCCAAAGATATGTGAGAATTTAGCGTATGATAAAAATGACACCTCAGATCTCTTTGAAGTGAAGGATTGCTCAATAAAAGAGAGAGGGACAACAAGGTGGTCATCTGAAAACAAATTAACACGGTGTCCTAACTCAATCCTATACCAGGACAAAATCCAAATGGATAAAAACACTAGAAGAAAACACCAAAAAAAGTATATATTTTATAATTTTGCGTTGAGAAGGCTTTTGTAACTATGACTCAAAATCCAGAAGCCATAAAAGGAAAGATTGAGATTTAAAAAAAAAATCCAAATGTTTGAAAACATTCCATTGGGAGGCTGGTTTGGGAAGCAGGCACTGTTGTAAGTGATGATTGGAATATAAATTAATTCTGTCCTGATTGAGGGCAATTTGGCATTATCTATCAATATGTTTTTTAATTTTTTTAAATTTTTATTCATTTTTGAGAGACAGAGCGTGAGTCGGGGAAGGGCAGAGAGAGAGGGAGACACAGAATCCGAAGCCGGCTGCAGGCTCTGAGCTGTCAGCACAGAGCCCAACTTGGGGCTCAAGCCCACGAGCCATGAGAGCATGACCTGAGCCGAAGTCGGACATTCAACCGGCTGAGTCACTCAGGAGCCCCTACCAATAATTTTCAAAAGAACGGACTCTTTTCTCTAGCAATTCCACTTCTAAGAGTTGACTCTAAAAGTCAGTTCACACACGTGTGAATACACAGAGGCATGAGGCCGTTCACGGCAGTGAGGCAATTAGCCAATGTTCGGAAACCAGCCCAACGTCATTCCCAGCGTCCTGGTGAAATAGATCATCGCACATCCACACAGTGGATTACTACACAAGTGTTAGAAATGGGGAGGGTGTACAGATATTGATACAGTGTCGACTGGGGAAAAAAAAGCGTGGAATAGAACAGAGTGTGTATTATATTATTTTCTGTGTAAAGAAAAAGGAATAAGAATTTACGCTTGTATTTGCTTACGTACATCCAAAGAAACCCTGGAAGGATACATTCAAAAATGCACACAGCAGTTATCTACAGGAGTAGCACTGGGACACAAGCACACCGTCTTACAATTTCTTATTTTGAGCCGGGTATGACCTATAACAACCAAAATTAAAACGTAGACGACTAATACCAAATTAAAAAAAAAAAAAAAAAAAAACCCAAACACTCAGAGGGTGAAACTAAACACAGTTGGGAAGATGATGCCTCAAATATTGAGTTATTTGTGGAATGATCTGTGCTCCTAACTACGAATATGTCTTTGCTATTCTCATCAGGCCTCCAGATCATTCTCAGCACCAGACATTTTAGACCAAAGCACAAACGTTCCTCAGGAAATATCTGGAAACTTCTTTCATACAAACAGGTGTTCGTGCTGTCAGCTTGTTTTTCATCCGTGTGGAAGAAGCCTAGGTTCCCCCCTTGCTGTTGCCTTCAAAGGGCAAACAGACAGGAACACTAGTTAAGTGATCACAATTTGTCATGTTGAAAAATAATGCCGCCTTATCATAATTTGATTGTCTATAATAAAACCCATATGGAACTTCTGGCACCTTCCTTCAACTGTAAATTGTCAGCTGGATTTCAGCCTCTTTAAGCAAGGCCTACATCGTCAAAGTGAAAACATAAGGCAGAGGGGTGAAGGCCATAAAAGCCTTGTCTGGAGCCATTAGTGATAAATGTCTCCCTCTTCTAGCTTTACCTCTGACGGCGTGTCACTGGTTTCGGTTCGAATGCTGTACCTGGAATCGGCACTTAGCGTACAGTTTAACACAGGAAAATTTGTCTGGAAAACACCGAATGGTACAGAAACCCATTACTCCATTCCTTTCCATCTGTTAGAAATTTGAGCCACATGCTGCCTAGGATAAAAGGGAAAGGTCTCTTTCCTCTCCCACTTGGATGCCCCAACAGCACAAAGGGCATCGTGTGCCAGGCAGCAATGGTCTCCAGACCGTCTTCTTCTGAGAGCCCCGTCACCTGCATGGAGCCATTGTCAGACGGAGGGAGAAAAATGGAATGTGGTTAATTCTTGAAGGTAGAATTTATCTTGCCTTTTGCCTAAAAGGGAAAGCGAATGAATCAACAAGCAGGAAGGAACTGCAAAACCGAAGTCTACGGAAAACGTTTCCGTGGAACTTCAAATTTTCCTAAGCCAATCGGGGTACATATATATTACATATGTTATATACGTCTATATTGCATATATTATATACGTCTATATCATATACATTTCCTTTGTGTTATTAGGAAGCTCCAAGCCACCTAAGGAGAGTTTATCATTGTAGCTAATTTTTATTTTTCCCACTATTCCTGCCCAAATGCACATCAGCTGGTAAAGAAATGCCTTCGCACCGTTTGAGCTTTGGCAAAAATAGGGAAAGAACACAGCGCCTAAGGAATGCTAATCATGGAAGGGCTTCAAAGACTGCCCATCCGATACCGCAAAATTCCTCTTGCTCATCCCCTACTGGAGGTTACTACGCACTCGTTGTAAGCGGATTTAATAAGTGGGGGTTATTTCTGAACAAGGAATTGGCACACTAGCTCTGAATTGCATAGTTCCGGAATTACCGTGAAGAAAAAATAACCTAGTGGAAACTGTCACTACCAGCAGCCTTTCTCCGGCTGTGGTGCAACCCCGGGGGGGCCTCAAGCCTCACAGCGCACCCTAGTGGAGGGATCGGGAAATTTCCTAGACTGTGGTCCTGTATAACCTTACCAGGCAGTGCATGTAGATGAGAGGAGTAAAAATGTAAAGTGCACCCATCATCCCGTTACTGAAAGCGACAGACTGCTACTCACAATGTGCAGTTTTTTTCATTCCACACCCCTCTTTGGGTTCCGGAAGGACGAATATGTGTGGGCAGGCGGGCACACATGCTTTTTACCCTAAGGGGATCTTTTCCTATTTTGAAACCCGCTCTCCTCGTTTAACATTGCCCTTCACAGGTCGCCCATTCCATCTCTATGTCATGCCGGCCTTTGATGCCCAGTGCAAGGGTGTGCCATAATCAACAGAACAACGCTTTTACTGGATCGTTTCGACCTTCCCAACGCTGCCCTTATAGACGTTGCTGGAATTAAAAAAAGAAAAAAGTCTTGTGGATAAAATTTTGCCCTTTTTCTCAATACATTCCGAGATGTCAAACTGCTCATTCCAGACGCACGCTGCTTTGAGACTTTAAAACTGTGTACTGTTAAAGTGCCGTGGTTGAAACAAGCTTCCTAATGATCCGGGGAGTTGATTAAGAAATTATCAAAGATGTCAGAGGGCAATATAAAATAATATAAAAGTATGGAAACGTGAAAGCTGTCTTTTCTTTGTCTTCTGGCATGTTTTCGAAGAGGAGAATTTAAGCTGCATGACACAGATCTAAAAACGTTCCGCTTATCCACTTTCCAACCCCTTTTTTGGGAGAAGAGAGGCAATATTGTTCATTTTATCCGCTTACACTAATTGAATCGGGCTAGGCTGGACCAGCTATCCAGCGTGATGCTCTTTATTGTAAATTGTAAGATCACCACCTGCTTTAATACTCTGTAGACCTAACCTCAGGGTATTAAGAACTCATCTCGTATCTCGGCAGCAAAAGCCAAACACAGCACCTATACGTAGTACAGCCTCATTAATCCGTCGTGTTGACTGATGCAGAGATATTGTATTTATAAGATTAAATAAAGTGGTTGTGTATTGTGGTCAGAGACGGAGGGTGGAAAGAAATCTATCAAAGAAAGCAATTCACACCTGCTTGCTGTGAATAAGGGTTTTCCATTTTCTCTCTCAGAACTTCTCTGTACTTGAGGGGTAAGTGAATTTGTCAACTTGATTTCCAATGGCAAGTGAA
The DNA here is from genome assembly GCF_018350195.1 of Panthera tigris. Lineage (NCBI taxonomy): Eukaryota > Metazoa > Chordata > Mammalia > Carnivora > Felidae > Panthera > Panthera tigris. The sequence goes on along the minus strand of NC_056662.1, from coordinate 8,391,892 downwards.
ATGTGGGTAGAGAATTAAGCAATGAAATGGTCTTTTCCTGCTTCTCCTTCTTTTCGTCCTCAGCAGTCATTGCTTTGGGGATATTCTTAAGGACGCACGACTCGGCATCTGCTTAAAGGCCACTGCGTATGATATAAAATGGAAAAATACATTTGCTGTGGGCAAAGCGTGGGTGGGGAGGGATTCCCAGGGCAAGTCACATCGGGCAAAAGGGATTTGTGGAAGATTCTTCTGTTCCACGATCAGTTTCAACATGTACAAGTTCCAGAGTGATCGTGGCATTTCATATTTATTACAGGGAAAACATCCAGCTTAAAAAAAAAAAAAAGTATTTCAAAATCTAAAAGCTAATGACCCACAGCCTAGAATATGTTTGTCATCTGCTTAACAAACACTTCTCAGTAACAAGAAAACTGTTTTGCATGTTGCCAAAATTAGGTTGTAGACCTAAGAATGGTTTGGCCTTGTGCAGAAAGAGAGAAAAAAAAAGTCCCATCCTTTTCCCTGAATTTCTAGATTAGACCAAACTCCTGGGCCCTACCTCTACCCGTTTAATCGTCAGCCACCTCTCCAATCTACTTTCTGTCTCAAAACGCTACCGATTTAATTCACAGCCCTTTTTCTACCCTTGGAACTATCTGCTTGTTTATTTTCTTATTCGCTCTTGCTCTCTTCATTGGAATGAAAGCTTTCGTGAGGTACACCATTCTATCTGCCCTAAAATCACTCCTGACACAAAGAAAGTACTTGGATGTTTGTTGAATGAATAAATGAAAGCATTCACGCTTCCTGTTTTTATTATACCACACCTGCCTCTCGGGCTGGATTTAGAGTTTATTAACCAGACGGTCACCTAAGTAGCTTTATTTACTTAAAAAATGTTTTTAATGCTTATTTATTTATTTATATTGGAGACAGAGACAGAGAGAGCATGAGCAGGCGAGGGGCAGAGAGATGGAGACAGAATCGGAAGCAGCCTTCAGGCTCCGAGCTGTCAGCACAGAGCCCGACGTGGGGCTCAAGCTCAGGAACCGTGAGATCATGACCTGAGCTGAAGTCAGATGCTGAACCGACTGAGCCATCCAGGTGCCCCCCTAAGTAGCTTGAAATTGTGATAAGTGCTAGGAAGGAAGGAAAGTGGTCTGTGATGGAGATATTTCACTTTACTCTCAGCCCTACCACAAGAAAATAATAATGTAGGTGTTCTAGCAAAGGACAACCCCCACGCCACACTGTTGGGAACAAGGGAGGGGTGGGGACTGGATGCGCTGGAGAGTAAATGTCCCATCCCCAGGGGCAGCCACAACTCACATTCTATCTGAGAACACAGGACGAAACTTCCCACTTCCCAGAAAGGTCCGAAACATGGATCTGTGTTCAAATTTTATCATTTTAAAATATTGTCAACTTGATCAATTCGGAAGTATTATCAATAAATGAAAATATTACCCAAAACACTGTGAGATTCACATAGACTCTATCTCTGGTTTGCGGCCTCCAACAGGAGGCCATTTTCCAACTTGGGTCTACATGCCTAGCTCAGCATTTCTGAGAACAGTCCCTCGAAAGTTCTGGCCAGCTGGTTAGAGGACTAGTAGTTTTATGGACAGTTAGGTTGGAGAAACTCTCAGTTAAACAAACTGAATCAGGTCTGCTTGCTGCAGGACCTCTCAGGTCTTTAGGAAGCTGATATCCATTGGGAATCTTCAGGAGAGAAGATAAGGCAAAGAGTATTTTCTTTTTTCCTTTTCTTAATATAATTTATTGTCAAGTTGGCCAACATACAGCGTACACCGTGTGCTCTTGGCTTTGGAGTAGATTCCTGTGATTCATCACCTCCATACAGCACCCAGGGCTCATCCCAACAAGTGCCCTCCTCCTTGCCCACACCCATTTTCCCCTCTCTTCCACCCCCCATCAACTCGGAGTTTGTTCTCTGTATTTAATAATCTCTTACGGTTTCAGAGACGGAGGCAAACCATAATAGGATTTTCTCAAACTCTTTGGTGGTGAGCCCTGTTTCTAGGCACATCTCATTGGACTGATGTTGCATAGAATTAGAATTAACTAATGTCCCAAAGTATTAGCTTCAGAAATTTTTAAAAATATATTTTAAGCCCCCTTTTGAGGGCGTTCAAAATGTTCACAATGTTCCCTGTTTTTGAACTTCTAGGCCCAGTGGCTAAACGTGTGGGTGCTGGTGGTGAATTCCAGTTCTGCTCCTTTCTACCCGGATGATCTTCTGCACGATATTTCATCTCTCTGTGAGTTAGTAAAGGCTCAATAAACTAGGACTGCTTGGCTGCCTTCGCTGCCTTTGCTGCCTTCGCTGCTCCTTCGCTGGAAGGAGCGAATCAGACTGGATGACACCAAGGGGAAAGCTAACTCAAAATCTGTTTTGCAAATTCATTGCAAAACACCAGTCACTTGATATCCAACCATGATTATTAACACCATAACATGTTAAAGACCGATTTAAAAAAACCAAATAAATGATACAGTTACGCGATTCTACATAGCTTATCTCAGTGAAGGCATCTATATCCTGCATGCATTTGAAGTCATTTCCTCTTTCAAGTTGTGTCAGGCAGAGCTGATAATGAGAATATATTCCAAGATTCTTTGCAAAGTGGTGACATGATGTGCACCAGCTTTATTCTTGTTAGGTTCACCTCACAAACATTGCTGCATGCCAACAGGTGCCAGGCATTGAGAATAATACCAAACTGCCTAAGACACAGTCACGTCCCTCAAGTTCACCATCTCTGTATATGAGAAGGGTGATTACGGTAGAAGAAATTCTTTCGGACTTCGTATTGTGACCATTAGTGGATTGGAAAACAGCTTAGTGGGTCAAGACCAGCATTAAAACCATCAAACAGCAGAGCATTAGAAAAGAATACAAGGGGCGCCTGGGTGGCTCAGTTGGTTAAGCATCTGACTTCGGCTCAGGTCATGATCTCGCGGTCCATGGGTTCAAGCCCCGTGTCGGGCTCTGTGCTGACAGCTCAGAGCCTGGAGCCTGTTTCAGATTCTGTGTCTCCCTCTTTCTCTGACCCTCCCCTGTTCATGCTCTCTCTCTGTCTCAAAAATAAATAAATGTTAAAAAAAAATTTAAAAAAAAAAAAAAAGAAAAGAATACAAAATGCCAGCATGTGTTGCGTGCTGTAAGAACAGCACTGTTCTGTGCATTCTTTGCTGCATTCATGAGCATGTGCATCAGGTCAAGGTGTAAAATCTATTTCTTCCTGTGGGTCATGGTCAAATGAGGCAGTTGAGCAATGAGTGAATTCAAGTAAATTACCCTGAGGGCGGGAGGCACCGGAACAGTCTCTATCGGCTCCGTTCACGCGATGATTTCCTGATATAAAGTTGGATCGAGAAAATCTATCTGGTTTCTATTGATGGCAGATCATCTCTGCTGAAGAGTCTGTTCGCTGCTGAAGAAACTTGACAAGCCCCGCCTTGTACCTTGACACAGATATGTGACTGGATCTACCATCGACCTTCGGAAACTTCTCTTCCCTTTCATAGGACACTATGACTGTGTGTGTCCACTACTTGGACCTCTGGCAGCCATCTAGACGCCACAAGTGACAAAATCTGTGTACCAAGCCAATCATACATGGCAGGCGCTGGAGACTGACTCATGCTAGGGCTAAGGAGATGTCGAACCAACGTAAACCCCTTACCTCCAGAATTCTTATTATGCTCAAGAAATAATAAATTCTCCTCATTAACTATGCCACTAGTGATTGGGTGAGCTATTTCTTCTTTTCTTTTCTTTTCTTTTCTTTTCTTTTCTTTTCTTTTCTTTTCTTTTACTCACAGCCAAAGGTACCTGAAATGATATACTACTCAAAGTCCGTCATACTGGAAGACCATTTGAGCTATTTCGTAATTCTTTATTTCTAACTTTCTGAGGACTTAGAAAACATACTGTTTTATTTAGTCATTGCTACTGACTGCCCGTGTCATCCTCTATCCTTTACAATACCCCCTCAGGCACTATCTTCCTCTTCTGAATGAAAGCACCAGGTTTTGAAATGACTGAGTGACACATACTTTGGGAACAGATGGCTGCCAGTGGATGATTATGGTTTTGCCACTAACTTCACTTCTCTGAGCTCTAGCTTCCTCATCTGTTAAATGGTAATAAAAATATCTACTTTGGGGTGGCACCTGGGTGGCTCAGTGGTTAAGCATTCAACTCTTGACCTTGGCTCAAGTCATGATCTCGCAGTCTGTGCGTTCGAGCCCCGCGTTGGGCTCTGTGCCGGCAATGCGGAGCCTGCTTGGGATTCTCTCTCTCCCTCTCTCTCTCTGTCCCTCCCCTGCTCTCTGTCTTTCTCAAAAATAAATAAATAAACATTAAAAAAGTTTTTTAGACATCTACCCTGTTGTACTGTTATAAGAATCAAAGCAGATAGCAGATAAAATATGCAAAATACTTACTACACAGCCTATGAATAATGAATTGTTAAAAAGTGATTATTTAAAAAGGATTATTTAAAAAGTGATTGTTAAAAAGGATTATTATTAACTCCACCTCACAGCTAATAAGTGGTAGAATCTGAACTCCTTTCCGGATCAGTCAAGGTCCTAACACTTGCACATGACCTCTGCTGCTGAAAACATTTCCTATCAAATGTTTTGTGGTGCTAAATCCATGCAATTTATAAACATTATACTAGTAGAGCTAAAAACCCTGCTTACTCCGTAATTTATGTAATTTAAGGTGGATTTTCCCTCTGTACTGACAAAGTCTTTGGGGTGGATAGTTCTCTTTGCCTGTTGGAATGGCTTGGCCTTGTGGCTGACAGGTAGGCCAGACAATAAAAAACCACAGCTTAAACCTTGGAATTAGGTGAGTTTTAAATTTTTAAATTTGAGACTAACTTGTCATTTGCAATGTTGCACACCCTAACATTTAAAAAAAGTTAAATCGAAATATCCTCAAATGAATATTCAATTTCACAGAGTCACAACACTATCGCACAAGTTTCAAAAAAATGGTAAAAACATAATGTGGAGCGTGGAAAGTATGGGCTTTGGGGTTGGGCAATTCTCTTTAGCTACGTAGCTTGGAGTCAATGATTCGGTTTCCCTAGAGCTTGGATTTCTTCATCTGGAAGATAGTAAAGATCTAGAAATTCCCACTTAAGCTCTGATGTTTCAAGATGATCCCTTGGGGGCACCCGGGTGGCTCAGTTGGTTGAGCGTCCGATTTCGGCTCAGGTCATGATCTAGTGATTTGTGAGTTCGAGCCCCGAGTCGGGCTCTGCGCTGACCGCTCGGAGCCTGGAGCCTGCTTCGGATTCTGTGTCCCCCTCTCTCTCTGCCCCTCCCCTGCCTGTGCTCTGTCTCCCTCTGTCTCTCAAAAATAAATAAACATGAAAAAAAAGAAGATGATTCCTTCAAAGCGATTTTGCAACAGAATTTGACTTAACCTATAATATAAAAAAGAAATACTGGAGGATTCATGTCACCAGAAACCACCCAGGAGTGGGGACATGTGGTCAGCCTCATGGAGAACTTGGCACTTGAAGGTGAAGTGAATTTTAAAAAGAAAAAATGTTTTTAATGTTTATTTATTTTTGAAAGAGACAGAGACAGAGCATCAGCAGGGGAGGGGCAGGGAGAGAGGGAGACACAGAATCCGAAGCAGGTATCAGGCTATGAGCCATCAGCACAGATCCCGATGCAGGGCTTGAACTCACGAGCTATGAGATAGTGACCTGAGCCGAAGTCAGATGCTCAACCAACTGAGCCACCCAGGCACCCCATGAATTTTTGATAAAGAGAGAGAAAGAGAGCCAGGCGGAGAAAATGCAGAGAAGCAGGTCACACGTGGGCCGTTCTGACTGGGTACATTTAAGAGAATAGTGGGAAATATAGTTGGAAAGATAGGGGAAAGCTGGTAGAGACCCTTGAACGTGACACTAAGAAGCCACAGCTTGTAGGCAAGGGCATTGAACTTCTATTGTTTCTAAAATAATTTTACAACTCCTGCACCTTTTTGGTTTTTAACCCAAATCTGGACTTCCGCCTCTGGTGATTTCGCTTTCAAATTAGACTCACCTGTGCTATCTCAGTGAGGTTTGGCCGAGGACTACGGAAGGGCAGAGTAAAAGACAAAAATGTTGATTAATAGGTGGGGGGGGGGGGGAAGAAAAGCCATGATATTAATAATAGCTGAATTTTCTTTTCTCAAAATGCAAGATCTCTGGGCTAAGTTCACTCCACATGGCTTATCTCATTTAATTTTCACAAGTGTGAACGATGTGAAATTGTGCTCAATACGATTATTATTTCCATTTTACAGATGAAGAAACCGAGGCTCAGAGAGGTGTAGTCACTTGTCCAAGGTCACACAGTCAGTAGGCGACAGAGGCCGAGTTGAAATGTAAGCTGCTTGATTGCAAGGCTTCTTTATACCTGCTTTTTACACCATGTAGGATTCTGGAAATCTTGGTTCTTTCATTCCACTTCTACCACCAAACAGCAGTGGCAGGATGGAGTGTCCATTAAGTGAAATGAGGAAGCCTGTAGATTACACAGGTAGGCATGTTGTTGCTTGTTGTTGGGTGTGAATGAGGAGTTCAGTTTTGTACACATGGAGGTCGGGCGAATCTTTGAATGGAGATGTCGAAATTCAAGAATATGTGTCAAGAGGCAGCTGGATATTTAAGGCTGGACTTGAGGAGTAGGTGTAGGCTACAGACATGAACTTGGGGCGCGTCAGCAGGGGGCTGTATCTAAACCCTTGGGACTCTACGGAAATAACTGTAGTCAGAGAGGATGTCTAAGAATTCAGCTCTGGGGAACTCCAACGTTTAGAAGATAAGATCCAGCAAAAGAGATTGAGGAACTCCTTAATCATCGAGGGGGAGAAACTGGCAACTAACTGAGGGTGATATTTCCAGAAGGAAGGGTTGCCGATGCGGCTGGCAAGTCCAGTGGGATAGGCCTGAGACGTCCGGGGCGTGGCAGCCTCGTTGAGGGTTGGGGGAGGCCACATCCTGGCCACATTGACAAGAACAGTTTATGTGGAGGAGAAAAGCCTGAATGGAGTGTGTTCAAGAGAGAAAAGGACACGAGGAAGCAAAAACTGAGTATTTTTCTTAATATCTGGAGCCTGCATGAATTTGGGGATCAGTGTACTTATCACAACTTCCCGTAAAAAATTGTCTCTTATGGGGCGCCTGGGTGGCTCAGTTGGTTAAGGGTCCGACTCTTGATTTTGGCCCAGGTCATGATCTTGCAGTTTGTGGGACTGAGCCCTGCAGTGCAGGATCCTGCTTGAGATCTCCCCCACCCCCACCTCTCTCTGCCCCTCCCCCATGGGCATGCATGTGTACCCGAACACATGCTCTCTCTCTCAAGATAAATAAACTTAAAAAAAATTATGTCTCTTACTAGATCTTTGAAGGACTAGACTGTGATTCATCTTTTAAACCTTTGCAAAGGTTGGTGTTTAAATAACAGTTGCAGGATTTAATAAAACTTTAGAAGAAAGACATCTTCTTGTTCAGATCTCTTGAATCTGTGCTTGGTAACAGGTTAAGCCCCGCCCCTCCCCTTTCCCTCCAACACAAAGACACTTCTGGAATTACTGGTTGACAACAGACACTTAGTGTGTTTTTTTAAACCGATGAAGATCAAATTTTCATTATGGTTTTTTTTTTTTTTTTTGGACAATGAATCTCTTAAGTGTGTATCTTATAGCTCTGGTTCAATTGTCGAGGGGCTGGAAAAATTAAGAAAAAACAAATCTCATCCCTGCCAACACAGTTTGTGTGAATCACAGCTCAGTGAAACCTTTCAGGCATATAATTTATCTTTTCTTTGACCTATGCACTAAATGCTTCATTTGTTCATGAATTCTGGCCTTGTTTTAATTCTGCTATGCTCTGAATGTAGTTTTATGAGGCACAAAAATAAGATTGTCGATCCGAAAACACAGAAGATTTGTGTGCCTCTCCCAGTATGCAATGGGGGCATCCTTCCCACAATTCACAGCTCTGCAGGTTTGCGGCTGGAACTCCAAGCCAGGGAGAAGCATGCAGTGAGACAGGGGGGAAAGGTTCGAGTGGGTGGGTGGGGAGGGGACAGCTGATGTGGCTGAACCCAAGGCATAATTTACGCTAAGAATTCTGAATCAATACATTGACGGCCATTTATGCCTAGTGTGGTACTCCCACCAAGAAAGCCATTGGCTGAGAAGTTTTAGTCGTGTTACTTTCCGGGGGCTGGATTCTCTCATTACACTCCTAGAACAATCGATCCCTCCTCCTCCCTCCCCCTCCCCCCAAAGCCGTCTGTACAGCCAGGGATCAGATGAGAAACCTTAATAATCAGGAGGCTGTGGTTCGTTTACAGTCTTTACAGATGCATGTTTTTGAATGTCCGCAAGGTCACAGACTGAAGGAGAAATAAATGGCGTAGCCTAGCTTTCCCATGTTTTACATGCATATAGTTCGGGGCGGTACTCGATATTTAAATTCCAATGATGTTGCCAATAAAAACATGGAAATTTGTAGTGTAACAAGACCAAATGCCAACCTCATTGGTGAATCTTAGGGAGCTGACTCGCTTTTTTTTCTGACAGTTTGAGGGTCTTCTGAGAGGTCACTGTAACTTTAAAATATCACCCACGGGCTTGACTCTATCAGATACCTGCCATGTTCCCCATACAAGCCCCCATTTTCTGAATTGTATCTCATTTTGGAACTCACTCCACTCAATTCGAGGTGCTGTCCCTAAGGGTCTCCAATAACAAAACACTGGGCTGGTAAAGTACAAGTCTGAACTTCCCTGTGCTTTTCTTAGAGCAGGAGTGGATTGACCGCATTGGGGCTTTATGGTTAAAAATGTTTAAGGGTCCGGTATCAGATGCTACACTGGTTTTCTTAATTAAGGTGGGGATTTGGATAAGTTACTTAGACACCTGTCTCCAGATGGGTAAAGCTCAGTCCTTCATCCTTGTCCCGTAAGTAACTCAATCTTTTCCTGATTCCAGTGATGGGTTGGCTTTGGATGCCCCAGTGAATGAAACGTGATTATTCAAAAAAATCACAACCTCAGAACAACCTTAGGAGCCCACGATGGATAAATGAGCACTCAACAAGAGTTTCCACTCAGAGTCAGGTAGTAAATCGTTTCTCAAATATTCATGAATATGGATGACCAGTTTCTAGCCCCAAGACAAGTAACATTCCAACTCCCTGTTTATACATTTGATGGAATGTTCTGGGAGCCAGGGAGGCCAATTCTCTTTGTGTCGGAGCACCCTGCCCAACACACGGCCTCCCCAGCGAGAGCACTTGGTATCTCCCGTAATAATGGTGGGGGTGGGGGTGGGGGGGTTGTACCGAATTTCTTCCTGGACCAAAGTCCCTGAGGACAAGTCCCTCTGTCCCAGCCTCCACTGTAGCCTGGCCTCACCTGCACCCGGCAGCATCCCACTCAGTAAAGATTTGGTGCCTGGATGCATTTGAAAACTTACTTTGAATTATACAGAAAGCTATTCGATTGGCATCTGAACTGGTGCATTTGGGGAACCGGGCATTTGCGGGACAAGTTCTTAAGCTTTTGAAAGAAAAATTGAAAATCAGTTTGTGCAGTAGAGATTTACAGAAAGATCAAGAACGCTGATAGTGAGAGCCCGAACCCACGAGCCTGATGACCTTTCCCCAATTTTAACTCTCCAGGACTTACAGCTGGTGCCTGACATTTACAGTATAATGTTTGACACGGTCCTGCGTGCATTAAAACCACAGACTGAGGTGATACTCATTTTCCTTATGGAGAATAATATATCCGTACAGCGCTTAGAACAGAGACTGGTATACTGTAAGTGCTCAATACATGACAGCCAGAGTTATTAGCAACTTCCCCTGAAACACAGTGTATCAACTTTTATTTCCTTCTTCATTGGAGGAGTTTCTTTTCTCGGCCGAACACAAACAAACTCAAGATAAAAAGCAAATGCTCTTTTTCAGATCAAAAGAACTCGTGTTTCTTTGTGCAGGAAAGAAAGCAGCTGATGTGGAATACCTCCTTTAAAAATATCTAGTTTTTACAAAGATATGACCCCAGCTTGTGGGAAAATAATTAGTACATAAAAGGGTCTGCCCAGAGCTGTAAAATCTCTTTATTTAAACCCATGCTTTGGTGCAAAAGATAGTTAAAGATCAATCCAGGCTATTAAAAATAAGAAACGAAATGTATTCCAACAAAAGCCTATAAACATGCTGGTTGCGAAACAAGCTACCGAGGCCAGGCGAGGTATTTAAGTCTTTTAGGAACCGTTTTTATTCCGCTAAGGCCTTTCCCTCCAGACTCCATTGATCATAAATGCAACCTGTCTTCCTCTACCTTTGATAAATGGAAGGACGGATTCATCTGTGTGTAACTCACCTCCTCTCTTCTTCTACATAAAACAGATGCCACAGCTGTTATTGTTCTTCAAACAGATGTTTCTGTCCACAGGAACATGGGGGACACTACAATGTGCCATTTGTTCTAGAGGGCTGCGTACCTTGTCGGGGCCCCTTGGCGACTGGAGAGCAATATAGACGCCATCCGCTTACCCCATCAGAGCTGCCCCCCCCCCCCCCCCCCCCCCGGAGCTTAACAAAAGGGATCGTCCCTCGTCAGCACTTACCCTCTCTGCAGGGACATCATCGGGCGGCCTTGACAATCCAGGGACTTCCTCGGCCTGGTCCTGACACTCCGCGCTCTTGGCTTCCTGTTGGCTGTCCACTGGTGCCTTTTCCCGTCCCTTGTCCAGTTTGAAGAGTTTGTCAAAAAAGCCAGAGTCCTTAGGCTTGGCAGGGGCTGCTCCCCCTGACTCAGGTGAGACGGGCGCTGGTCCCCAAGTGGCAGAGACGCCTTCGTCCCCGGCTGAGCTCTGCCCCGGGGTTTTATCTGGGTCGTGCCCCCGTGCAGCTGCCCCCGGAAGAGTCACGCTCTCACTTGGTTCTTTGTTCCCTAGAGCTTTATTGGAGCTGACATCAAGCTTCACTGACCCAGTGGATGCATCCGTGGCTTGGTCTCCAGCACGTCCTGGTACAGGCCGAGCGAGTGTCAAGAAAAAACGAGATTTAGCAGCTGGCGCCCCGGCTTTGGCCTCGTTCCCAAGATTCTTTCCGTTGGCATCCGCAACAGTGCTCATCTCCATTGTCTCGGGGGAAGAAGTGAGCGCATTATCCTCCTTGACACTTATTCCCAAATCAACTGTAAACACAAAGACAAACAGCAGTTATTCAGCCCGGCGAGGAAATTCAAGGATCGATAATGGACTCCAAACGTTTGATACACAAAGGCCAGAATGCAGCCGGGGCTCTGTGGCTGTCCGGTCACGCTGCAAAGCAGAACCTGGTCACCTAGAACTCCTGTGACCTTGCTAGGAGAAAAGCCAGTTAGCAGAAAGCCCACACCAGGCGCTGCACTGGTGACACGCACGTTAATGACGCTGTCGGCCTGTTGCAGGGATCCCGAGAGAAGAGTGTTGTCACGATATCAGCTGGGAGGCAGCACAGCGGTCGGGAGCTTGGGCTCTGGAGCTAGAACAAAGTTTGTCAACCTTCTGACTTCTGACATCGGGGGCTGGATCATTCTTTGCCAGGGGGGCTCCTCTTGTGCGCTGCAGGATTCTTAGCAGCATCCCTGGCTTCTACCCAATAGATTCCAGGGCCACCCCCAAGCTGTGACAACCCAAAATGCCCCCCTATGTCCCCTGGGGGCCAAAAATCACTCACGTTTGAGGACCGCTGAGCTAAAGTGTCTATCTGCACCTGAGGTACCCAACCGTCCCATGCCTCGATTTTCTGGTAAATTCAGGCAAACAGTAGAACTTCCCTCCTAATTTGGTTATGAAGGTTACGTGACTTAATGTGCTTAAAACACACAGAACTGTGCCTGATGCATGTTGGTCACTGTCATTATTCACGAGTGAGAAACCCGGCCACCAGAGAGGTCGATGCACCTCCCCACGGCTGCCCAGCGAGCTGGTAAGTAACCGCGTGTGGTCAGGGGCAGACACCTGACTCTGAAGTTTGTGCTCTGTCTTACCATGAGGCCTATATTAGCAGAGACTAAGGGGAGATTTTTAAAAGTAGCACTCGGAAAGTTTCCAGAAGGCTGGAAAAACAAACGTCCACGCAAGAAGGCCGATTAGACTTCAGGTGGCCCGGAATCAGAGGCACAGGGTCAGCTTGTGGGTGCAGGTTCCGCCCCCTCCGGGGAGGGGCCCTGGCATCCAGCTGTTTCTGCTTTGACGGCTGTGTGGGTCCCGTTGAACTGCTCTCTTTCCTCGTTGCCTTTTCTAAAGCAGTGCAATATTCGCGGGGGGGGGGGGGGAGAGATACCACAAATTTTGGAATCAAAGTTAAAGATCAAGATTCTCTACTGATAAGCTGTGTGACCTTGGGCAAGTCACTAAACAGCTTTGGATTTCCTCATCCCTCAGATGGGAATGCTAACAGCTCCCTTGCGGCATTTGCCCGGATGCTTAAGGGACACAGACTGCTTAATAATTGACAGGCACTGTGATTATCCTGAAGGCTTCTCCCATGCCTTTGCCAGCCTTGCGGTTTGCTTTATCCAGGTGCAGCCAGCCACTTTTAAAATATCTGTTTGCAGGAAGAGAGAAAGAGAAAGGGGAGAATCTGTTGGTCTGCTCGTACGGCTTGTTAATATGCGTGAGAAACACACACACACACACAGACACACACACACTCCTATTAGCAATTGTTTTTGCCAAACTCTGGTATCTCCCAGTGTCTAGAGTCCAGAGCAAACATAAAGGAGGGAGAGAGAGAGAGAGAGAGAGAGAGGAAGGAGAGCCGGATTCCTAGGTAGAATGAAGGGTCCTCTTTGAGGAACACGGAAACGACGGTACAGAGGACGGTGACAAGCACTAGGTTGTGATATTCGTCACAATCTCGGACCTCGAGGAAGTCACTCCGTAGGGGCACTGGGTATGTCACCCAGCTCTTCCTCACCCCTTTCCTGTGCTCTAGGAATTCATAACCGTGGTAAACACTGTACTCAGGGCAAGAAGGCGGGAGGGAGAGCCGGAATAAGGAAGTGATAGATGTCAGGGTGCTGAGTAAGCCAGGCAGGCAGCTGACGCATCACAGTGAATATAAATGAATTGTGGGGATGGCCCATGCCAGGAGAAGAGGAAACAGTTGACAAAAAGGCAGAGACTGAGATTCAAAACAAGGGAGGGCTTTTCAAATTGCCAAGAGCATCAGCCTGTCTCTTTCCCTTTTTCCTCTCTTCTTGACTCTCCAGACGGGAATCAAAAGAGCTAATGGTAAATGAGAGTGTCCCGCTCAGGGAAAAAGTCTCTGAAAAGAAAACCCTTCTCCAGGAAAGACTTTTTAAAAATTGAGGTAAAATTGGCCCATATCGTTATCTTAGTTTCGGGCGTACAACGTGATAATTCTATATTGGTATACACTGCATACCGTTCGTATATATGACAGCAAGTCTGGTGACCATCTGCCACCACGCGGTTGACCCTCCCTTCACCCTGTTCACCCACCTCCCAACCCTCCCGACCCCTCTGATCACCACCACTCTGTCCTCTGCATCTGCAAGTTTTGTTTGTCCATTTGTCTGTTATATTCCACCTATACGTGACTATGACATTTGTCTCTCTCTGTCTGACTTATTTCACTTAGCACAGTATCTTCAAGGGCTATTTACGTTTTTGCAAATGGCAACATTTTCTTCTTTCTTATGGCCAAGTAGTATTGATTATATATATATACACTATATATATATATTATATACATATTATATATAATATAATATATAATATATATTATTTATTATATAATTATATATTATTAATTATATAATAAATAATATATATTATATATTATATATTATATTATATATATTATATTATATATTATATATATTATATATTATAATTATATATTATATATTGTTATTAATTATATAATATATAATATATATTGTATATTATATATATTATATATATAGTGTATATATATATATAGTGTATATATATAATATATATAGTGTATATATATAATATGTATATATATGTATGTATATGTGTGTGTATATATATATATATATATGTACACACACACACACACATACACACACACGCACGCACATATACCACATCTTTACCCATTCACCTATTGATGGACACTTAGGTTGTCTCCATATCCTGGCTGTTGTAAATAATGCTGCAACTAACATGGGGATGCGGGTATCTTTTGGAATTCGGGTTTTCATTTCCTTTGGATAAATACCCAGAAGTGGAATTTCTGGATCATATGGTAGTTCTATTTTTAATTTTTTGAGGAGCCCCCATGCTGTTTTCCGCGGTGGCTACACCAACGTGCATTCCCACCAATGGTGTACAAGGGTCCCCTCTCTCCATATCATCACCAACACTTGTTATTTCTTGTCCTTTTGATAGTAGCCTTTCCGATAGATGTGAGGTGATATCTCAGTGTGGTTTTTATTTGGATTTCCCTCATAATTATTGATGCCAAACACTTTTTCATGTGCTGGTGGGCTATCTGCATGCCTTCCTTGGAAAATGTCTATTTACATTCTCTGTTCATTTTTAAATCAGATTTTTTTTTTTTGCTATTGAGCTGAGTTTTTTTATACATTTTGGATAGTAATCCCTTATTGAATACATGATTTACAAATATCTTCTCCCATTCAGTGGGTTGCTTTTTTATTGTGCTGATGGTTTCCTTTGCTGTGCAGAAGCTTTTAGGTTTGAGGTAGTCCCTGGATAGACTTTTTAAAAAGTGCCAATATATTGCTTTAATATAGGATAAATTCTTTACATTCCAGGTATCTAGGCTGCACCTCAGTGCATTTACAAATCACGGTAGATGAAAACTATATAGCTCTTGATATTAGAGAATGGGAAAAGTATGTTTTATAACTTATAAGAACTAGCACTTCCTACATGGGGCATTCCATGATAATGAAGGTCTGCCCCCCCGAACTTGGTGAATGCATATGCAAGTCTGTCACCCAGAGCTTCTAGTTCCTTTACTAAAATGCTTACTTCCCAGGAGGGCATGTGATCTAAGCTAGAATAATCCTGTGGCTTTTGCTGAACCCATTAAAACAGAGTTACACCCTTTATGCTTGGGTTGGCAAACCAGCGGGGGTGCATCTGTTAGGGGTGGCCTTGGCCATCACATTCACAAGTACTTGCCTGAGAACCAACACAGATGGAAGCAGAGTCAAAAGATTCAGGGAATAAATGCCCGATGAGGACACTTGAACACCTGGATCCAGCTGTGCCTGAAGGTGAAATTTACCGTTATGTGGCCAACAGATCTTTTTTTTCACTTATGCCAGTTTCTATTAAGTATATACTCAGTGACTTGGAGAGAATTTCAGAGAATTGGCCAGTACCTATTCCACTTGTGAAGTAATGGCTAGCAATCTTCTTCTTGGGAAGTTGTCTCCAGGCTCTCAAGTCTGTCTAGGAAGCATTTACTTGGGAGGAAGGAGGATAAGGAGAATGAAACAAGGAAGTAAGTTCCAAGGAACTGGATAGAAGGGCCACCAACTCTTTGTCTTTGCATTTAAAGTGAAGGGGGAAAAAATCCACTTTGGGAGAGAGATTGCAACCTCTTGAGACCTTCAATAAACATTAGAAACAAAATATTTCCATGGGGTGCCTGGGTGGCTCAGCCAGCTAGGTGTCTGACTTTAGCTCAGGTCATGATCTTGCAGTTTGTGAGGTCAAGCCCCACATTGGGCTCTGTGCTGACAGCTCAGAGCCTGAAGCCAGCTTCTGATTCCGTGGATTCTGTGTCTCCCTCTATCTCTCTGCCCCTCCACCGCTCACGCTCTGTCTTTCTCTCTCAAAAATAAATAAACGTTAAAAAATTGTTTTTTAAAAAATAAAAAAAAGAAAGAAAATATTTCCTAAGATATCGACTTAAATGCACACACAACACACACACGCATACACACACACATCCAATCTGTGAATGAATAGGAAGAAAACCCATTGGAGTTACAGGTTTTATACCGTTGCAAAGATAAATTTTGTTTACATGGCGTCCTCACATTATTATGGAAAGCATTGAACAGTGCCTTCTAGATGATCGGAACTCAGCTTTCAATTCCTATGAAAAATCTTGAGAGAAGCCCATCCCGAATCTGGTTCCAATAAAAAGTTTTCTCCTAAAGCAGACAAACAGATGACATACCAAAGAGATTTTACTTTCCATGAAAAAAATGCGTAAGAGTTTAAGGAAGATAAAAAGGAATCAAGCAGGAACGCACATGACAGACCCCAACTATCAAGGAGGGTTGAAAATTTTGATCTTTCTACTGCAGAAAATACATTTTGTATTATGTGTGTGGCTTTTTAGAAGAAAGCCATCTTATGCAGTCATGTGATTGAAAACTTATTTCCAGTGGCTTTTCAGCATAATTGTTAAGAACTTAGATGGTGGAGCAGAGGACCTCGGTTTGACTCTAAAATATTAAATACAGATGGTCTTTGGGGCACCTGGGTGGCTCAGTCGGTTGAGCGTCCGACTTCGGCTCAGGTCATGATCTCACAGTTCGTGAGTTTGAGCCCCGCATCGGGCTCTGTGCTGACAGCTTGGAGCCTGGCCTGCTTCGGATTCTGTGTCTCCCTCTCTCTCTGCCCCTCCCTTGCTCGTGCTCTGTCTCTCCTCTCTCAAAAATAAACATTAACACAAATTTAAAAAAATATTTAAATACAGATGGTCCTCGACTCTCAGCGATCGGACTTGTGTTTTTCGACTTTACAGAGTTGCAAAAGTGATTCTCATTCAATAGAAACTGTACTTGGAATTTTGAACCTGGATCTTTTGCTGGGCTAGCGACACGCGGGGTGCCCTTCTCTCCTGATGCTGGACAGCGGCAGCTCCCCGACAGCCACACAATCATGAAGGTCAACAACCCGTAGGCTGACAACCATCCTACCACAGAGCCACCCCGTCTCTCCCTTCCACTGCAGTTTTCAGTACATTTCGTGCCATAGTCAACACTTTATTACCAAATAGGCTTTGTGTGAGATGTTTTTACCAAACGGCAGGATAATGGCAATGCTCTGAGCACGTTTAAGGGAGGCTAGGCTAAATTATGATGGTCAGTAGGTGGGGTATAGTAAATACATTTTCAGTGTACAATGGATTTATCTTTTTTTAGGTTTATTTTTATTTATTTTGAGAGGGAGATGGAGAGCAAGCAGGCGAGGGGAAGAGAGAGGGGGACAGAATCCCAAGCAGGCTCCATGCTGTCAGCACAGAGCCTGATGCAGAGCTTGAACTCATAAACTGTCAGATCATGACCTGAGCCGAAGTCAAGAGTTGGGCACTTAACTGATTGGGCCACCCAGGTGCCCCAAGAGGTAGCCCCATCTTAAGTTGAGGAAGATCTGACTGTGATCTGGGTGAATTACTTTATATCTCTATGCCTCAATTTTCCTATAAAATGGGCAGGAAAATAATAGTGCCTTCTTCAAAGAGTTTTTAGGATTAAATGAAATACTTCCTACAAAGTGCTTTACTGCTTGCGGGTATGTGGTGGATCCTCAGTAAAAATTAGGTTTTGTGTGTGTGTGTGTGTGTTCTATATATATTATTACTATAATCACTATTTCATATTTCTAAACATAGGTTATAAGAAAAAAAATTATTCCAATGGTTTAACCTACAAACTTGAGTGCTCTGGAAAGACGTTCAAAAGTAGTAATGATAGGAATTAACTTCTCTTCAGAAATCTAAGAATCTGGGCCAGAGAAGTTTCAGGAATGCTTATCATTTTCTAAGTAGCAAGTATTTTCAGTCAAAACAGCTGCTTCCTCAAAGTTCTACTGTATATTTAAACACACACACGCACACACACACACACACACACACACACAGTATCTTTTCAGATTTTGTGAGGAAGGATCATCTTTGGGGTTGGTTTTTTTTTTTTTTTCATGTGCCAGAGTTTTGAAATATTCACTTGCTGCCACTGTAAACACCATCTCTAACATTTAGTGGACGTTTCCCATATGCCAGCCATTATGGTAAATGCTGTATGTAATGAGAAGCATTTTATTTATGTATAACAGGAAGGGTTTAAGTTAGGTAGTATCATCACCCCCCCATTTTACAGATGGGAAAACCAAGGCTCTGAGAAGTAAGGTCACTTTTCAAGTGGCTTTTGATTGTTAAGAACTTAGATGGTGGAGCAGAGGACGTCGGTTGGACTCTGAAATATTAAATACAGTGGTGTATTAAGGGTGGAGGCAGGATGTGAGCCCATGTTTTGCCTGATTCCAAAGCTCAACCCCCTGACATGTTGGAGTAGAAGCAAGAACAGAAGAGAGGGAGGGAACAAAGCAAAGTTTGGTTAACGGAATTAGTGGATTTTCAAGAAAACACTATGCACGAAAACACTATGCACAACAACAACAAAAAAGCCTGTGTTTTCTCACATCTGGGAAACATTGCTGTGTGATTCTGTTTTGTTTTAAATAAAAATTAGATCATGTCATTCATCTACATAAAACTATCCAAAGAGGGGCCTCAGCACCACTGAAATCCAGCCCAGACTCTACCACGGAGGACACCAGCTAGACCCTCAGCTCATCCCGTGTTCCTCCTCTCGACACACCAACCTCGTCCCCACCTGAAGCCCTCTGCACTAGTCGGTCTTTCCGCCTGGGAATGCTTCCCCTCTGATCTTTCTTCCCATGGCTACCTGCTTATCATTCAGGTCTCAGGTCAGGTCTTCCTTGACCACCCTCTCTGAAGTCACCCTCCTACTCACCCCCCTTCCCTCTCTGGACTCTGCAGAGCATTCCATAGTCTCTGAAATGATCTCATTCATTCATCGCTTGCTTGCTTCTTCCCCCTTAGAACGTAAGCACAAGTAGATAGAGACCTGGTCCGTCTTGATCATAGCTGCGTCTCCACTGCCCCCAGAAGTGCCTGGCACCTAACAGGATTAAGTCAGGGAACAGGTAAGGCAGCAGCACAGAGCCCGGGGCGTACCAAACACCAAGGGAACCTGGCTATAACCATGGCAAGAGTAACAACCCTTGTGATACTAGCGGTGGGGGAGGAAGAGCTCTCCTCCTCTAAGACTCCATTATCCAAATCCTCCTAGGGACTGTTAGGGTTAAAGAAACCATCATCATAATTTCACTCACAAAGTGTCCACTTACAAAGGTCATCTCCCACTCGCGCATCCCTTCCGGGGCAATGCCGTCCTATGTGTCAATACCCCGATCGATCAGGAGAAGGGACAAGTACGGGGGAAGTACGACGCACACCAGTTGCAAAGGGGAATCGCACACCTTCCAGAAGATGCAGGAGTTCGTGGAGTGTTGGAAAGTACCACTCAGATCACACACGTGGTTTTGTTGGGTGAGAAACAGGCAGAGTTCAAAGAGTTCACCCAAGAAGACAGGAAGGTAGAAGGGAAACTAGGCGACGACCCACTAAGCTCTTCAAAAGAGAATTCTACTTGAATGCAAAGGATAATGAGAGGCCCTTGGGAAAACTGATGAAGACCTCGAAATGTTTTGCGAAATGACCCTTCTGCGGTCTCGCTGCAAGAGTCAAATGACACATCAAAGGACTGTGGCTTTCTGTGTTGTGCAAATGCATTTGTTGTTTTATAGGCCTTGAAATAAGGATTCATGTGGCAGATACTTATAGCTCGGAGGAAGATGTTAGATTTGAACATTTCACGGAATGATCACGTTTCATGCTTTGCATCTCAATATGAAAAGGCCACGATGTCCTCGCCAAGACATTCCAGCATAGATAAAAGGGAGAAACGGGCTAGGGGGCATCTGAGAGCTGAAGGTTCCCAACCCTTGGCGTGATACGGCATGTCTGAACATCCAGTGAGGTAAATGCTGGCTTGAAATGTTGGGTTCCAACATCATGTGGGCAAAAGGTAACGCCTCACCCCGTGCTCTCACGGAAGTCAGCTGTGACCTCCTGTCACTGTGGTGCAAGACCGTACTAGTGAAGATCACAATTTCTACTCTCCTCTCTGCTCACAGATTTCTTATGATTCATATGCTTCAAAAGTCTGGAACATACAAAGATAATTCAAGCACAAAACCACCTTCGTTCCAATGGGAGCCAATATCATCACTCAAAGACGCATTGAACGTTTGATTTTGTTTTTTGTTCTTTTTTTTTTTCTCCATTTGGTAATAAGACACACTCTACGTGGGTTTACTATCCAAAACGATTTATCTCTGAGCTCTCTTTTTCTGTCTAGACCCTCCACCCTCATGGCAACGTAACTAGCGTCTGCAACCCAGGGTGGCTTATCAAGCTTTGTCCATGTTCGTATAAATACATACAAGTGTTCCAGATACATGTACACAGGGGCTTGCTGGTTTTTATAAAAATTGGATCAGAACAGATGTAGTGTTTGATCGCTTTTATATATCATTGTTATGGATTGAACGTGTGTGCCCCTGCAAAACTTACGGGCAGAAATCCTAACCCCTACTCTGGTGGTGTTAGGAGGCAGGGCCTTTGGGGGATGATTATATCGAGAGGGTGGAGTCCTCATGAATGCGATTAGTGACCTTATAAAAGAGGCCCCAGAGAGCTGCCTTGCCCCTTCCACTGCTTGAGGACACAATGAAGAGATGGCCTTCTGCAACGCAAGGTCTTACGAGACAAGGAATCTGCCAGCATCTTGATCTTGGACTTCCCAACCTGCCCAACTGCGCAAAACAAATGGTTGCTGTGTCAGCCCCCAGTCTGTGGCATTTTTTTAGAGCAGCCTAAATAAACTGAGACAACCATAGTCATTCCTCAGAATCCACATGTCCAAGTCTATCTTATTTTTTAAAACACTGCCTAATATTCCTTAGTATGCACACACCAAAAGATATTTAAGCCATTGCCCTAATCAATGAATATTCTGATAGTTTTCAAGTCATTGTTTCCATTTCCATTTCTATTACAAACAACACTGAGATAAACCTCCATGTTCAAAAATCCTAAACTAGTTCTTTTTTTTTAAATGTTTTAATGTTTATTTCCGAGAGAGAGAGAGAGAGACAGACAGACAGACAGACAGACAGACAGAGTGTGAGTGGGAGAGGGGCAGACAGAGAGAGGCACACAGAATCCAAAGCAGGCTCCAGGTTCTGAGCTGTCAGCACAGAGCCTGATGCGGGACTTGAACTCATGAACCGTGAGTCATGACCTGAGCCAAAGTCGGATGCTTAACTGACTGAGCCACCCAGGTGCCCCACTAGTGCCTTATTTCTATAGAATGTAGAACTGTTGCTCCCAAATCAATGTGCATTTAAGTTTTAAAAATAGACACTGCCAGATTTCTTCCTAAACAAGGGTTCTAGAGGGCCGCCTGCGTGGCTCACTAGGGTAAGCGTCTGACTCTTGGTTTCGGCTCAGGTCATGATCTCACGGTTTGTGGGTTGAAGCCCCTCATCAGGCTCCATGCTGACAGTACAGAGCCCACTTGGAATTCTCTCTCTGTCCCTCTCTCTGAACCTCCCCTGCTTGTGTTCTTTCTCTCTCTCAAAATAAATACATAAATAGGCTCTAGAGATGTGTATTTCAGCAGCAAAGTAACAGAGTGTCTCTCTCCCACCCCCAAGGGTAGCAGGGATGTGAAGCAGCAAGGACACTGATCAGATCTATAACATAAAGCACATTTTAAATGGTAAAAGACGTACCAGGGAAGGCCACATATTATTCTATGAGGGTCCTCAGCTGTTGGAACGCCAAAGGTTAACCTTGGACATGGGTGGTGGGGTGAGCAGAATTCATGCCACAAAGAACACTGCTGAAGATTGACAATTACGAGCCTGGGACTCTGGTGCACTAAGAGTAGCCAGCCAGAAGGCAGTATGGGACGAGAGGCTCAGGGAAGAAGAACGGGAAAAGCAAACGAATCCAGGAGACATCGTGTTCTCCAGAAACGATCAGGGCCCATATGAAAAGATGCTCCACAGCATCAGTCATTAGGGAAAGGCAACCGAAACCTCAACACGGTACCAATTCACACCCACCAGGACGGCCATAGTCAGAAAGACGGACAGTAACCAGTGTGGGCGACGACGTGGAGCCACCAGAACCCACATGTGTTGCTGGAGGGAACGTAAAACGGTGCAGGTGTTTTGGAAAGAAGTGTAATAGTTCCTTCGTGAGTTAGACAGAGTTACCGTGTGACCCGGTAATTCCGCTCCTCGGTAGGTAACCAAGAGAATGAAAACGTACGTCCGCACAAGAACTTGTACACAAAAGTTCACAGCAGAACTATTCAAAATATCGGAGAAAGTGGAAACAGCCCAAACCTCAATCAACTGACGAATGGATAAACAAGAGGTGGCCTGTCCGGACAGTGGAGTCACATGCAGACATGTGAAAGAATGAAGCATGACCACACACTTTCCACATGGGTGAACCTTAAAATGCGACGCTAAGTAAGAGAACCCAGATATAAAATACCACCTATTACATGATTCTGATTACATGCGACATCCAAAAGAGGCGAATCCAGAGAGACAGAAAGCAGATTAGTGGTTGCCAGGAGTGGGGGGGAAGGGGATACGGGGAATGACTTGCTAATGGGTGCGGGGTTTCTGGTTGGGGTGCTGAGAATGTTCTGGAATTAGATAGTGGGGATGGTTGCTCTACCTTGTAGATATACTCAAAAGCACTGAACTGTATCCTTTATCTCTTTTTTAAGTTTATTTATTCACTTGGGGGGGTGGGGCATAGAGAGCAGGAGAGACAGAATCCCAAACAGGCTCCGCGTTGTCAGCACAGAGCCTGACACGGGCCTCGATCTCACAAACCGTGAGATCGTGACCTGAGCCGAAATCAAGAGTCAGCAGCTTAACCGACGGAGCCACCCAGGCGCCCCTGAATTGTATACTTTAAAACGATGAATTTTGTCGTATATGAATTATATCTCAATTTTGAAAAAGGAGACACTGCATAAATCAACATCAGACAGTGGGGAACAGGATGGGCAAATGAACCCCCAACGTGAGCACACAGTTAAGAGAAAAGACACACAGCTGGCTTTCAAGCATAAAACAAGATGCTCAACTTCACGAATAGTTAAATATGAGCAAAATAAAATTACACCGAGACTTAGTTTTCCACCTATCAACCCAGTGAAAAAGGAGACGTTTAGTGACCTGCGTAGGGAGGGGGAGACTATGAGAAAAGCAGCTGCATATATCATTGGTGGCCGTGTATTTTGGCAGTCTCCTTGGAGGATAATTTAGTAAGACAGATCAACATTTAAAAATTCACAAACTCTGTGAACTCAGAGAGTCTGAGTTTTTTAAGTCACCTGGGGTTGATGTACCCTTCAGAGGTCATTTTAAAAAGGACTCACGGGGCGCCTGGCTGGCTGGCGGTAGAGCACGTGACTCTTGATCTCGGGTTGTAAGTTCGAGCCCCACGCTGGCGTAGAGATGGCTTGAAAAGGATTCATGAATGAAGTGCACAGGCAGCTTCAAAGGGGAGGGAGCCACTGGTGACCTTCGGCCCACACAGTTCCTCCCTGGTGACAACATATACAGGAGCTCTAGCAAGGACAGGAGGCCTGGTGGGCCCAGAGGCCAAGCAAGCACACTGAGAATTGGCTATTAAATGTTTAGTCGCTTCAAGCTGGGATAGCCTGCTGCCAATGATGATTTTGTTTAATGTTTATTTATTGATTGATTTCGAGAGAGACAGAAAGAGAACACTAGTGGGCGAGGAGCAGAGAGAGGTGGAGAATCCCAAGCGGACTCCGCTCCAAGCCGGATGTGGGGCTTGATCTCACGAACCGGGAGATCATGACCTGAGCCGAGATCAAGAGTGGGATGCTTACCTGACTGAGCCACCCAGCTCCCCGCCCCCCCACTTTTTTCTTAAAGGTTACTTATTTATTTTGAGAGAGAAAGAGAAAATGAAGGAGGGGCAGAGAGAGAGAGAGAGAGAGAGAGAGATTGAGACAGAATGCCAAGCAGGCTCCATGCTGTCAGCACAGAGCCAGACATGGGGCTTGAACTCACAAACCGGGAGATCACGACCTGAGCCAAAACCAAGAGTCAGACACTGACTCTGAGCCACCCAGATACCACCCCCCCAACACCTTTTTAAAAGTTACTTTCGTTGAGATACAAAAAGCAGGGAGAACAACTTTACATTCTCAGAAGTGGCCAACTTCCAGATCTGCTAATGCGGCTAGTACGGTGTTGGCCCAGCAGGGTGTTTAGATTTTTTTGAATTGGGAAATTTCTTTTGAAAACCCTAAAATGGGGCTTTCACCGAAACATCTTACTATCTGCTGAGGGATTCCCCCAGGGAAGCCAAGCCCGAAGCTGAGCGGAGCTCTGAGCGTCAGCATTTCTGACTCACAAGGTGTGGGCTGGCGCCCCAGAGTCTGCTGGTCTGACCTGTTCAAGGTGACGGACGTGGCGGGTCGGGGCATCTGAGAGTCAGTTATGCATCACAGCTTTTGTACCTACAGATGCAGCCAGACTCTGTTCACATTTCCCATCTCTTGTTCTCCGAAACATTTGGTCTTTGTGGTCGGCTCTGCGCATAGCCGATCCCACCCACCAATACGCTGCTTTGATTGTTAGACTTCTAGAAATTCTAGGGCTTTTTAGCATTTCTTTGGTCTCACTGATTTTTTTTTTTTTTAAGTTTTGTTCAGCGACGAGCGTTGGCCAGTTCTCCCCAGTGTGGTAAAAGGATGTGAAAGGAAGGTATTTAGAAAAGTCCACTCGAGGATAAGAACTACGGTGGACGCATTTATTCCGCGTCACGATCTGGTTCAAATGCGCCCTGGGGAAGAGAAATGAAATGAAGTTCAGCTCCCCTGTGATGATCCTGTTTCTCTCTTTGCTGTTTTTCACGCTTTCTCTGGGTCTCATTCGGGCTGTCGTGGCCTCCCCGTCAAGAGGAGGTCAGGTTCACGTTGCTCATGCTTCTGAAACTATGTCGCTGTTTCTACGTTCAGGGCCCAGTGTGCCGTTCTGGATCCTTCGCGGTCCAGAGAGGCCACGAGCAGATTGTGTGTCAGTGGGCAGCGGCCGCGTGGAAGTTGGTGGAAGTTAATGAAATCAGACCGTGGGAACCCTGGAACAAAAAGCTGTGTCCAGGGTGTCAGCCACGGTAGGGACAAAAAGTCCCAGGAGACTTTAAAACAGGACTGCCCATGTTTTATTTTTGAAAAACGTTTGACTAAGGAATTTTCTGTGCGAGTGCCTTCCCAACGGTTTCTAACGCTGACGAACGTCAGCCCCTCGAAAAATCCTTATGCCCGCAGGGAAACTTGAAAAAAGATTTATGCCTGGGCCCTACCCTCCGGAGCCTCCGATTTAACTCCTTCTAGGTGGGACCCGGTAATGGGATTTTCAAAATTCCCCTGGTGATTTTAATGTGCGTTAAAAATTGGGAACCCCATGATTTTAATGGCCATCATTTACTGTTTCAGGCACCAAGCAAAGGGATTTACAAGCATTATCTTATTTACTCTTCATAACACCATTCGATGGAGGACTTAAGTCTCTTGTTTAAGCTCACAGATGCTCAGAGGCGGGGCGAGGCCTCAGATTCAAGCGGTCTGTCCAGAAAGCACCTGCTCTTGAAGAAACTATCTCAAATGCAAAGGATAAAAAACAAACAAACAAACAAAAAAAAAAAAACACGTACAAGAATACTCACTGCAACAGCGTTCAAAGTGGAGAGAAAGAAAAATAATGAATGCCCAACATGGGGGTAATGGCTGAATGAACTATAACATACCCCCACCTTCAAACATTTTGTAGCTGTCAAAAAACAATGAATTAAAGATTGTACCGGTTGCATGAGAGGCATGTTTGTGTAGTCCAGGGACGTGCCCTGGGCTGGGCTGGATGCACGTTTGGGGACTCGCTGGGCCTTGCCCTCTTTCTTGCCCCACGGCTTCTTCGTGGCACCAGTCTGGGCTCCCCCCACCCCAGCAGGGCAGTCTCAGAGTACTTGGACTTCCGACCTGGCAGCTAGTGTCCCCCAGAGCTACCGTGCAAGAGACAAAGGCAGAGGCTGTAGGGCTTCTTAAGGCTTAGGCCTGGAGTTCATGGGTCCTCCTCTCCACTCTATTACTGGTTACGCAGGCCAGGCCAGCCCAGATTCGATGCGAGAAAACTACAACAGGGAGGCATGGATTATTCGGGGCAGGGAGGGGAGGAAGTCGGGGTGTGCATATCTGGAGACGGTCAACCACCACAGTGTAACAGGCAAGGTGACTTTATCCGACAGAAATTCTCCACTAGAGTTTTTGGTGAGAAAAAGCACCAGGGATGAGACCTCCCAGGGCATGCTTCCAAGGGGGAGGAGGGGCAAAGAGCCGCTGGGCGCCCCCCCGGGGAGAGCCAGTTTTCCCGAACGTTCGGTCGCTGCTGTCTACCGAGAGGCGATGCCGTGCAAGGGAGAAGAACACAAGGGCCTGCGTGGATGGGGGCAGAGCAGGATTTCAGGTGCACGGCCGAGGATAAAGAGCTTGTTGGGTGGGAAAATCTATAGCACATGTGGGGAGAAGAGGGGAAAAGGGAGGCTTGGGAGACGAGCTAGAGCCCTTTCACGTCTTCTGCGAGGCCTGAGTAAAGTTGTGTGCTGCTCTCGATTGCTCTAATGTAATTCTCTCAGATCCACGCTGGCAGGCACTTACCCTCCCCACGGCCTATCCACGCCGGCCCCGTTCTCTTCCCTTGCTGCCCAGAGATGCGGGCCTCCCAGCATTCCGTGCGGCTAGCCTGGCCACGTGACCAGCGTGGCCACGTGACCTGGTTCCGGCCAATGAGATGAAGGGGATGCCTACTGGGGGCAGGGGCTTCTGGGAAAGGTCTCTCTTTCCGTGCTAATGAAAGGGTGGAAAATGGCGGCCGATCTTTGCCTTTCTCTTCCTGTTATGGTTTGTTAGTGGGTTTTTTGCTTCGTTTTGTTTTGTTCTTCGCCTTTCTCTTCCCGCTTTTGGATCCCATCGTGTGAGGATGTGGTGTCGGGGCGGTGGCAGCCCTCCTGTGAGCAGCAGTGACCTCACGGGCACGCTTGTTTGGTATCGCGCTGAAACGCTGTGGAGCCCCCCCCCCCCCACTTCCTGTTACAATTAAAAGGGGTGTTTCCTGAGTCAGGGTTACGTTGTGGCGTCACACATTGGGGTCTAGGAACTTTCTCATCAGCCCCCTTTCCTCACCCATCGGCTGCCCCTGGCCTAGTTGCCGTCGTGCATTTGTTCGCTACAACCACAAGGGGAAGGCTCGCGCCCCCTTCTCAGGGACTTTTATTTGAGTGTCGGGAAGAGATTTAAAAAACAGGCCAACTGGGGGGTTAATAGTGCTCAGATGCTCGAAGGACACATGTAATTGCTCCCCTCCCGACCAGTGATGTGGGTCC
Source organism: Panthera tigris (assembly GCF_018350195.1). Taxonomy (NCBI): domain Eukaryota; kingdom Metazoa; phylum Chordata; class Mammalia; order Carnivora; family Felidae; genus Panthera; species Panthera tigris. Next base: position 8,364,440 of record NC_056662.1, on the reverse strand, counting down.
CACGTTCTCCCCCTCTCCGGGAGCTCTGAGTTTTGGCCTGGGGCCTCCCATGACACTTTGTCCAAGCATCACTATCGGCAGATGTGCCTCTTCTCATTCATTATGTTGTCGCATCGGCAGGGGGACTCGAGTAAGAATTTCTAATCCCATGAGATAACTCACCTTTTTTTTTTTTTTTTTAAATTTTCTTTATTTTTTAAAGCAAAATTAGGCAATTCTTTTTTGGAACAATCGACTAGGAGCCGAAAGGGAAGGTGTTAATATTTGAGAAACTTCTTATCCAGGAGAAACAGAGACAGTCTCCTGTTTCTGAAAAACGATGTGTTCTGGCCGATAAATCATGCATTTGTCTCTGCCATCCAATAGCAGTGAGGACTGAACAATTTTTTTTTTTTTAAAAAGCAGGAACTAATGTGATACATTTGATAGGAAGGAGGAGAAAAAGGAGGCATTTTTATTTCCCCAAAGATCAGTGAGGTTTTAGGCGTAAGTATACAGGTGGGGAAATCTGGTCGGGTGACATGATGGGTGAAGCGGGACATACGGCACACACGTGACTATAGACTCTGCTCATCAGCCTCTCCCGTCTCCTGTATTTCCTCACATTTACCCTGGGCCAGCCACTGTTCTTCTCACTCTCTCCGAAGTTACTATCATTATTCCCGTTTTACAGATGACTCTCTGAGATGCAAATTCCTTGCCAAGGTTGCACAGCTAGTGAGTGGCGGAGCAAGGACATTAGCTCAGGTCTGTTAGACTCTAAACTGTGAGCACGGGGACGCCTGGGTGGCTCAGTCCGTTAAGCGTCCACCTTCGGCTCAGGTTATGATCACCAGGTTTGTGGGTTCCAGCCCCCGTGTGGGGCTCTCTGCCTGACGACTCAGAGCCTGGAGCCTGCTTTGGATTCTGTCTGTCTGTCTGTCTCTCTCCCTCTCTCTCTCTGCCCCTCCCCCACTCGTGCAGGTGCTCACTCTCAAAAATAAAAACATTAAAAAAAAAAATAAGGCGTGAGTGCACTCACATTAGTTTTCTATTGCTGCTGTAACAAACCACCACGATTTTTGTGCCTTAAAACAACCCAGATATATTATCTTACAATGCTGAAGGTCAGAAGTCAGAAACGGATCAGCTGGATGCTCTAGGGGAGAATCTGCTTCCTTGCTCTTTGCAGCTTTGAGAGGCCCCCTGCTTTCCTTGGCTCATGGCCCCCCTCTTCACGTCGAGGCCAGCACTGCAGAATCTTCCAGTCTCTCTCTGTGTCTGCTTCCATCCCTCTCGTCACCCTCTCTGACTTTGACCCTCCTGCCTCCCCCTCATAAGGACCCTCGAGAGGACATTGGGCCCACCCGGGTATAAAAGTTACGCTGGAGATAATCCAGTTGACTTCCAACTGTAATGACAACCTCTTTGAGCATCAGCATTGACTCCAACCCAGAACAAGTCACGTTCCCCACGTGTTCACCACATCCCAGGCGCGATGCTCAGTATTTCATGCCTATCAACCCATTTCAGCCTCACAATGGTCCTTAGAAGCTTGGTTCTGCCAGTAGTATCGTTCCAGTTCTACAGATGAAAGGACAGAGGCTCAGAAACTTGCCCAAGCTCACGAAACCGAGCCACAATTCAAATTTAGCGCCCTGGCTTCCTAGGCTGTGCGCCCAGTCACCCCCACCCCTGCTTCTTAGTAAGCCCTCACAGGAAACGTTCCTGCATGGCGATGAACTGTTTCATCATAATAGGAAAAAAGTGGGGGAAATCTAGATAAAAAGAAAGAAAACAGTCACTCAGAATCCCATTTATCTGTTTCTCTGGTGACTTTTCTCTATGGGCATGTGTATACGTACACATCGCCAGAGATGAAAACAGATGGTGTCTCAAAAGATATGGTCAGAGAATTCTGTCGAAAGGATAAAAAAAAAAAAAAAAAAGTCCCCCGGAATCCTACTTTTATACCCCCTTAAAAACTGCATTGAAAATTATAACTCAGTTAATAACCTGGGGAAAACAGCAAGAGGGCGGGAACAGGCCGCCTTCCTCATTAAATGGGATAATCACTCCAAAGCGAGTTGCGCTGGGCTCAAGTTGTCAATGAATGACAGGCAGAATTCTGACCTCAGAGGATTAATCTAAACTCTTTACAGATTCTCCGGCGGGTGCCAGATAAGTTGAAAGGAAGGCTGCAGGGTAATAGAGCTAAATACAACCAACTCATGCTTCACCAAAATGCCATTCTCTTTCTCTGTGTCCCTCGTCATGTGTAGGTCACAGCAATATGCTATTCCAGACCGCTGTCCTGTATTTCTGTTACCTGTTTTCTTCCTTGTAGGAAGACTATGTATTTGTTGGGGAGGAAAGCAGGGAAAGACGTAGACAAGGAGGGAGGGAGGGATCCAGGGAGGAAGGTGGGGGCGCGGGGACTTCCTCAATTCGCAAACACTGTGTTCTTCTTCGTACACACGCCTTGACCTTGTGCCCTATACTGAAAGCAGGAGAATGGTAATATCGTTATGATAGAGAAAGTGATTTCTGGGGGGCACATTATATTCTCAACGCCTCTCAGTTTCTCAAGAACAAACATCTACGGTTTGTAAATTATGTAAACGGTACGGTTCTCACTTCAAAGCCGGTGCCTCTCAGTGGCCAGCTTGCATACCAGTCTCGTCCGAGGTCGCGGCTGTATGTGCGATCCATTTTGTGTATATCAAAGTGTAAGTTTGACCCACAAGGTTTAAAGGCAGGAGGAAACTTGGGACCTTGTCTCAGCCAGTGGTTGCCAATCCTGGCTGCGTGTCAGACCCCTCTCGAAAGCTCCCAGCCTTAGGTTAATGGTGGACAGAGGCTACTGGAGGAGACCTGGCATCCCTAAGCTTTTAAGAAACTCCTCGGGAATGATATGGTAATATAGAATAAGAAATCCATATTTGGTCTTCAACCCCGTTCCTGGCCCTGGCCCAGAACTCCTACAACTTATCTTATGAAAGATAAGAGCCATGGAGATGTCTTTTGTTATTCATCACAAGCCCAGCCCCTTTTAACCACGTCTGAGTTTATGCTAATGAGGTGACTTTGGAAGGCCCCTAAGGATGGGGGCCCCGGTTGCCATGGGAACCAGCTTTGTGATTGGAAGGTTGGAACTTTCAGCCCCTCCCCCCCTCTCTGGGGAGGGGGGAGTGGTTGGATTATCGAGTTCAATCACCAATGGCCAATGGCTTAATCAATCATGCCTGAGTAATAAGGCATGCACAAAACTCCCTGAAGCACAGGGTTGGGAGAGCTGGACTGGTGAACACATGGGGGGGGGGGGCGGCATGGGAGGGTGGTGTGCCCAGACAAGGCACAGAAGTTTCCCCCTCCTACTCCCTACTCCCCCGGAGCCCTCCTACCCTGCCCTCTGCATTCCTTCCATCTGGCCGCTCCTGAGTTGAATCCTTGTATAATAAACTGGCAACCTAGCAATTAAATTGTTTCCCTGAGTTCTGTGAGCCATGCTAGCAGATAACTGAACCTGAGGAGATGAGGAGGGGGGTCATGGGAATCTCTGACTTGTAGCCAAGTAGGACGGGAGCCCGTGGGTAGCCTGGGGGCCCCCTGCTTGCAACCGGCAACGGAAATCTGGTGGGACTGAGGCTTACGCCCATGGAGGCTGATGTGAACTTTAGGTGAACAGAGCGAGCACTGCGCTGACGTAAGGGACACCCACCTGCTGTCTCGGCTTAGTGGGCAGTCCCACACTTGTGATGTCAGATGTGGTGTGAGTAGTAGAGTATAAAGAAAGGAGTTCTCCCCCTTACCCTAGGAGATTCTAAAACCCCCAGAACCAGTAATAAAACTCACTTCCTCATTGTTCAGAAGAGGAAACGGGAGCCCAGAAACTTACATGCAAATGACCGCAACCATCATCATAAAATAATAATGATGGCAGCTAAGACTTACAGCACTTGCTACGCGGCAAGCACTGAAATATGTGCTTTATTAAATCTGACACTTGTGTTGTAGGTACTGTCGTTATCCCACTTTAGAGACGTGGAGACTGAGGTTCAGAGAAGTTGAGTAGCTTGCTTAAGGTCACACGGCTGGTAGGTGGCAAAGCCAACAGTTTGATTCCAGAGTTCTTGCCCTTTGCCACTTCTTCTCATATAGTTATGTACATGTTCTCTGCGTAGTGGAACCCAGACACTTTTGATGCATTGAATTTATGGTCTTATATTGCAGGATAAAATAAAACAGGTAAGTGTACTGTCCCATTTTAAAACTGCCCTTGTGTAGAGAAAATTCTGTGGCCTTGTATCCTTTACCAGTTTCTTGCGGAGTTCCTACGTGCTGGGTGATATGTAAATACTTCATGGACGGTCTCCTTTAACGCTCTCAGGAATTTTGTCAGGTAGGTGTTCTTATCCCCACAGGAGAGGTGAGAAAATCCGGGTTTTGAAAGTCAGATCACTCGGGTTGCCCGGATGGCTCAGGAAGTTAAGTGTCTGACTTCAGCTCAGGTCATGATCTCGAGGTTTGTGAGTTCGAGCCCTGCGTCGGGCTCTCTGCTGTCAGCGCGGAACCTGCTTCGGGTCCTCTGTCCCCCTCTCTCTCTGCACCCCACCCCCCGACAAATAAATAAACATAAAAAAAAAAGTCAGATGACTCCTTCAGGTCACAGAGCTAGTGGGTTACCGGCAACGATTTTAACCAGGTGTGTCTGACCCAAATGCCCACCTCTTATCATTTTCACTCTGGCTTTTATCTCATCTGCTGTAGATCCTTGGCCCCTTCCAGTGGTTATGAATACCAGAAGGAGTGGGTGCTGTTCAGAGTGAACTGTATCCCCCAGTGCCTGTGACCCCATTTGGAAACAGGGTCTTTGCAAATGACCAAGTTAAGATGAGGTCAATTAAGGTGGACACCAATCCCACGTGACTGTGTCCTTATGAAAGGGGAAATCTGGACACACGGACAAACCTGCGTAGAGAGAATACCATCCAGAAGCCACCGAACGCCTGAGGCTGCCAGAAGGCAGGACAGAGACAGAGAACAGATTCCCCCTCGATGGTGCTCAGAAGGCGCCACGCTGCCCATGTGGTGATGCTGTGGTAACGAGGATCGTCCACGGTATGGAGGACTGTCCCCTAGCTGGGATCTCCATCACTGTGTTCATATTCTCTCCTACCTAGGCGGTCCCCCCCACCCCCCTCGCCCACCCCGTCTCATTGTTTGTACGTTCATTTTTGTTTCTGTGGTTTTACTTTTTAATAAAAGTGAATACAATCGAAAGAAAAGACTTCTGGCCTCCAGTGCTGTGAGACAACACATTTCTGTCGCTTAAGCCACCCAGTTTGTGACACTGTCAGGGCAGCCCCAGGACACGAATACGAACGTTTTCAAAGCCAGCCTGTGGCTTCAAGCCTTGCATTTTCCTTTCACCGTAAACAGGATGGGCAGACCCCTCCCCACCCCAAGGGGAGCGGCTCACTTCCCCGATGGCACTGACCTTCATCATAGCAAGGAATGTCGCGGGTTGATATGATCACCGGCACCCCGTTTTGTGCACATCTACTCTCGGACGCCGCCTGGAACAGAACATTGGTTCTGGCATTAGGAGTCAAGTCTTTGGGGGAAAATCAGAAGTCAAGGAAGAAACTCACGGCCACAGGGCGCATCACCAAATTAAACTTAATTTAAAGGCTGTGTTTCCAGAAACCACCCAGCTTCCCATCCTGCCTCCGGGAAGCTACATAACCCATTCATCTCGGTGAGCCCCACAGACACAGGCAGGAGGGACCCCAACGTACAAACGGGACGCCCAGGCTAACTGGGGCCACTCATCTAACCAGTGGGGAACGAGAACTTAACACACCGATTCCTCACGCTGTGAGGTTAACTGCGTGCCGCTTTCCTGCACGCAAAGCGCCGTCCCCAGCCGGACCTTTAGTCAACAAACTTGTCAAATGCATGAAGTTGGCCGTTTTCGGTTCCGTTCCACACCCACTCCCTCCGTCTTCACTGGAACCTCTTTCCAATTTCAGGCCACTGCCCTGACAGTTTTTCCTCTTGTTATCTCTTGCAAGTATTTTTAAAGCTTTTATGCTTACGTATATACGTGTGCGTGCATACATACGAATATACTCGGACAGAAAGAAAAATGTTACGAGAGAGAAGGTAAGTTGCTTGGTGCTATTTTAGTGATAAGACCATCTACATTATACCACTAATAGTTGGCATTAATTGGATATTGATTATGTGCTAAGTACTCTGCATGTGGTAGGGGATTTTGCTAAGCCTATTCTCTAGATTGGTAAGTGCACAGAAGACAAGCAAAAGACTGAATGGCAGCTCCTGAAGGTGGGAACCTCCTGGGGCGGACACAGAAGGCTTTTCCCTTTCTTCATGTGTTTGTAATGGTCTCATTGTTTAAAATAAGCCTGTGGTCTTGAATCAGATCATCAACCCTCCCAAGAAATCACAAGAAAGCAGGGGCCCCTGGGTGGCTCAGTCGGTTAAGCGTCCGACTTCAGATCAGGCCGTGATCTCACGGTTCGTGAGTTCAATCCCTGTGTCGGGCTCTGTGCTGACAGTGCGGAGCCTGCTCTGGATCATTGGTGACCCTCTTCTCTGCCCCTCCCTCTCCACCCCCCCCCCAACCCCTTGTTCTCAATCTCTCTCTCTCCAAATAAATAAATAAACATAAAAAAAAGAAATCACAACAAGGAAACGTCTAACCCATGTGACGGTCTGGCCCCAAGCTCATAACCGGCATCCCCCAGGGGCAATCCTGGATGTGCCAATTTGGTTTATTTGATTTACAGAGTTTTTGTTTTCAAGTCTTTGGGAATCAGTTGCCCATCTTTAAAAATCAGCTTTCTTTCACACTGTTTTCTAACTACTAATGAAAAACCAGACTCTGGGGACATCTGGATGGTATCTGTCGGCCAGAGCCAGCCATTTCCAAATAGACCCTCGGTCTCCGTTCCTCCGGGGGCCCTGCCTGCCCCCTTCACTGACTTTTGTCACTGCTGAGCTCCTAGAGGCCAGAGGCTCCCACACTAGGAGTCGCTTGGGAGCTTGAGAGACTCCTGATGCCTGAGGCTGATCCAGACGTTGTGTTTCGGTTGCTGGCGGTGGGGCCAGACAGCAAAGCTTTCCCAGATGACATACTACACAGGCAGGCTTGGCCCCCAGTACACAGGCACCGGAGTTTTAGCCCATTTCTCCAAATCCAGCCTCTTCTGAGCAGCGATTCTCCAACGATATTCTCAACATTAGTTCGTAGGTACTATCTGCCTCCTACAGAGGTGTCCGTGTTTAACCGGGCTCCAAGTCTTACATGGAATCGAATTCAGATTCCACTGGATGGTGGAAATGTCGGCTTTCTGCGACTGGGTCGTAGAAGATCCAAGGAGCAGTGATTGGGAGTCCCTGGCCTCTGCCCTCCAGAGCAGTCTCCTGAAGGAAGGGTTCCTAAACCCGGCTCCCCACCTTGGCTACACTGGCAGCAGCTGAGACGCTCTAGAAATGTGGCTGCCTGCCCTCACTCCCACACACAGATTCTGATTCAATTGGTCTAGGGTGCTATTCTGGCATCACAATCTTTTAATACCTCAGATGATCCCCATGTGCAGCCAAGCCGGCCCGCTGCCGACCCTCCCCTGGGTTCCCCATCCCAGGCACCACTGATGTTTGGCGCCAGGTCGCTCTCTGTTGCACGGGCTTTCCTGTACACCGTGAAGCAGCATCTCTGGACTCCACCCACTAGATCAGCAGCGGTGAGTTGCAACAATCAAAAACGTCTCCAGACATTGCCAAGTGTCCCCTGGTAGGGTCAGGCAAAATCACCCACAGTTGAGAACCACCTGCGAGTAGGTACAAAATGAGCCCCATGGGATGCACCTTGGAGGTCCTTAAAGACGCAGGTTGCATAGGCTCCCGGCCTTGCAGTCTTGGATTCAGTAAGCCTGGGGGAGGAGGCGGGGCTTAGGTGGAGTCCGCCATCTTGAACAAGCTCCTTGATGGATTCTGGAGGTTTGACTCCGACTGAACTTGAATACAACTGTTCCATGGGAATATCAGCACATCATCCTCATCAATACTGTCTGTGTGATGAGCTCTGAACAGGCCATTTATTTTGCCATCGTTCCCAAATCCACCTGCTAGTGGCGAATCACCCGGTGAGCATAGCTACCTACCTTGTTAGTGTCTATCTCTGATTCATTCTCTTGGTCTTCGACTCTTTGTGGGACGCTCATTTGGTTGCCCATTACTCCTGCAATAGAGAGAGAGAGAGAGAGAGAGAGAGAGAGAGAGAGAGAGAGAGAGAGAAATTAAAACCCAAGACAAACAAAAACCTTCTTCCCACATCTAAAGTTAAGGCAGCAGAGACTTGACAAGTTACTCTGGATGTGTCAACATAAGCCCAAGTTAGGTCAATTGCTTATATTTATTTTGAGGGATGAGAAGCGGTTTGGGACTTATATATTCAACAGAATTTAAGTCAAATGCAGCTCCAATTTTCAACTGCATTTCATTGCTGAGAGGAGATGTTTATCATCATGAAAAGTGTATTCAGTCCAGATAACATTTTCTTCCCTCTGAGCCCATCACAGCTGTTGCATCAAGGAGATTTTAGAAAGAGGATAATTAAAATAATACTTAGAATTTTTAGTATTCTCTGATCCTCAAACGAAATTAGATCCTTTGCTAAAACCTCTCATAGCACTGGTGGTGTTTGGGTTTTGTTTTTGTTTTTTTTTTTCCCATAACACTTAGTGCTACTTGTAATTATTTATTTGGCTGTGTTTTCATTCATTCATTGACTCAACAAGTAGGTACTGAGCACTAACTCTACACCTTACGCTGTGCCAGTCATGAGGGCTAGGACTGTGTATTAAACAGACTAGGCCCCCTGACTTCACGGAGCTAAAGTCTTGTGGGTAGATAATAAAAAGACAATAAATCCATAAGCCAGGCCATTTCCGATAGCTCAAGGCAGCATGGCACAGTGGTTAGGAGCAGGAGCCCGAAGCAAGACAACCTGGCCTTGAACCCTCTCCCTGCCTCTCCTCGCTGTGTGTCCTTGCATGGGTTAATTAGGCTCTCTGTGCCTCATAGACCTGCTATGAGGACTTGACGATTAATGCTTGTGAAATGTTTAGAACACTGTCTGGCTCAGAGTAAGTAATATCTCAGTGTTTCTTCAACCCAAACATGCGGGGTTCAATGCCTTGAATAAAAGTAAACTGGTAATATAACAGGGGCCAGGTTGGGGGGGTGGGTAGGAGGTGGCCGTGCTACGTACGATGGTTCTCGAATGCAGTAACAATTGGTACAGCCTGGGAGGGCAAAACAGAACACTTAGCTTTTGTCTCTCTTCCCCCAACAAATTGTAAGCGCCATGAGGCCAGAGACCGTCGGTCTTCAGCCATTGTTGTATCTTCTTCTTTAAAATTGTTTTTAATATTTCTTTACTTCTGAGAGAGAGAGAGAGAGAGAGAGCACGAGCGGGGGAGGGTCAGAGAGAGAGGGAGACACAGAATCGGACGCCGGCTCCAGGCTCTGAGCTGTCAGTACGGAGCCCGACGCGGGGCTCGAACCCACGAACCGCGAGATCATGACCTACGCCGAGGTTGGACGCTTAACCGACTGAGCCACGCAGGCGCCCCCCCCCCCCCCGTCCCCATCGTTGTGTCTTCTGCATTCACCATGGTGTTTGCATTGATCAGATGCTAATTTATTACTTACTGGTTGGATGGAGGGAATAATCATTGATAACTACCTCTCACCAGGCAGGTGCCGCTCCTACCATTAACTGAGCCTTGTTTTAGTAATAATGATAAAGGTCAACAATTATGTAGCATGTTCTCAGTTCCCAGCACCGTGTTCCAAATGCACTCCCTGTCTGGTTCTATTGAACCCTGCAGCACCCCTGTGAAGTGGGTGCTCTCATCACCTCCTTCTAGATATGAGGAGGCTGAGTCACAAGAAGACTGCATTACTTTCCAAAGGTCACCCAGTTAATGATGGCGGGGGCAAGATTCAAACACAGGCCACCCGTGCTGCTAACCACCGGGATGTTCCGCATATTATTTTCTCCCTCCTTCGAAAGGCGGGAATGAGTTCTCCACCACTCACCCAGGACAGACATCCGGAATGCGGCCAAGTGAGGGTCTGACCCGGAGTATGCCTGCTCTCAGAAGTAGGGCTCTTTCAGACATTCCGAACACGTGCTGCCTTGCTACCTAAAAGTTTCTTTTTCACAAGCAGAATAATGTATGTTGGATGAGCTGCCTCATCAGCTTTTGGTGGCTTTCAGAATAAGAGCCGGGACTTTTCATTTCTGGTTGAAAACAGCCAGTGCATCTCCAAGGATTCCCATGGGCTTCTGGCCCATGGTATGAGGTTCCCTGCCATGGGAATAGACACATTGAGTCATTAGAAATTTCGGAGGCCAAAAAAGGGCCATAGGTCTGACCACCTGCTCTCTTGGGGGAGTTTGGTAGTAACAGAATCTGGGGATTTTATGTTTTCTAATCATACCGGGTAATAAGGCTGAGTGATGCTAAAACCTACAGGATGTTAGGTTATTTTGCAACATTTCCTGTTTATAAAATCCATGATGCACATACTTATAATGGACTGTCACTTCCATCTATAAACGGGACATAATGGTTATAATATTGAAGCCTCAAGACTGGGGTTGGCAGACAACAGCTGTGGGGCCAGTCCAGCCTGCCGCCTGTTTTTACTGTGGCCAGTGTGCTAAGAACGGGCTTTACATTTATAAGTGGCTGGAAAGGGGCACCTGGGTGGCTCAGTCGGTTAAGCATCCAACTTCGGCTCAGGTCATGATCTTGAAGTTTGTGAGTTCGAGCCCCATGTCGGGCTTTGTGCTGACAGTTCAGAGTCTAGAGCCGGCTTCAGATCCTGTGTCTCCCTCTCTCTCTGCCCCTCTCCTGCTCCTGCTCTGTTTCTCTCTCTCTCTCTCTCTCTCAAAAGTAAAATGAACATTAAAAAAATTTGTAAGTGGCTGGAAAAAAGATCAGGAGAAGAATCACAGATCGTGATACATGAAAATTACATGAAATGCAAATTTTGGTATCCATAAGTACAATTTTACTGGAAGGCAGCCATGCCCATTCATTCATGTTTGGTCTCCATGTGGCTGCTTTCATGCTTACAAAGACAGAGTTGTACAGTTGCAAGAGACTCTATGGCCTGAAAAGTCCAAGATAGGCCCTTTCTGGAAAGTTCATCAACCGCTGTTGGAGATATATACTGAGTAGTGTATATACCTAGTTTGCAAAAAAGGGGGGAGAGGCAGCTGAGAGACAAATGTTGCCGGTAGTAAGACTGACCAGGAGTTGAACCTGCTGTATATAAACATAATGACAGCTCTAACAACCATAGCGATGATAAAATAGTAACAACAACAACAACGGCAACAGATCTGGTGAGTGATTACCATGTGTTGAGAAACTGTTCAAAGGGCTTGACTTGTAGTAAACTCATTGAGTCACTGCAGCAAATCAGCAAGGCAGTGGCAACATCATTCCGATTTTGCAGATTACGTCACCACCGGAATCCGGCTTTCCACAGAATTGAAAAGCGATTCACCAATGGGTTTGCAAACGTGTAAAGCTCTCGTTGTTCAGTTCGGACTTCGTTTGGGGGCTACTTTCAAAAAATGTTCGAGAGTTACGAGAAAACCTGTGGGCTGGGAGACGTGTGATGTGAGTGGGCAGGAGAACCTTTTCGTCCCGTGGAGCTGGGGTTCCATTTTCCTGATCATTGCGCGTTGGGAGTAGCCTCTTGGCGGATTCAGGGCCGAGTGGACCAAAAGAAGCACACTGCATTCGCCCGTCTTTTGCAGGGACTACCTGGATTCGGGTAACATTGCTTCCCAGCCACAGTTATAACACAGGTGTCGTGAAATCGTTCCTGCTCTTCCTTATTTTGCAAAGAGCAGGATTTACGTGGGACAAAACCAAAAGGTCCCTGCCACCTATTGGCCAGCGTTGGTATCAACAGAAATGAATGCGTTTGGCCGGCCCACAGGGCGAGGTCAGAATGTTTGGGGAGGTCCAGGGAAACAGTATCACAGTTAGCAATTACATCCTCTGTTGACAGTTGGCAGGAGACTGGCAAGTCGTCTCATGCCCCGGAGATAGTACATCTAATAAAACAATAATGATAGTCATATCTGATGTGTACGGAGAGCTTGCCATGTGGCTGCCCAGTGCTGAGCATTCTGGGACACAGGATAAGAAGGCGAGTCACCCGGCGCCCCTGGCTCGGTTGGTTAAGCATCCGACTCGACTCTTGGTTTCGGCTCAGGTCACGATCTCACGGTTCGTGAGATCGAGCCCCACATCGGGCTCTGCGCTGACTGTGGAGCCTGCTTGGGGTTCTCTCTTTCCCTCTCTCTCTCTGTCCCTCCTATGTGCGCTCTCTCTGTCTCTCAAAATAAATAAATAAACTTTTAAAACAAAAGAAAACAAATACCATGATGGTGAGAGTCAATCTGGGCTGTCCTGGGAAAGAAGGTGCTCGGGGGTACAGGAATTTTGTGCTAAAACTAGGGAAGCCCTTGGCAAACCAGGCTGAGCTGATCTCCCTCTCCCTCTAACCCCACTCAAGGAGTCTGTGAGGCAAGGACTCTTTACCCCCAGTTAACGGACGGCCACACTGAGGCTCTCGATGGTTCAGACAATAATTCCTGTCCGTGATGGAGTTTTCTCTGGTCTCCCACAAACGAGAAAGATCAATCAGATCAAGAGTTTTTCATCAAGAACACTGTATTCATTTGAAAGAGCCAGATTTGGGGCGCCTGGGTAGCTCAGTTGGGTGAGTGTCCGACTTCGGCTCAGGTCATGATCTCACAGCTCGTGAGTTCGAGCTCCGCGTCGGGCTCCGTGCTGACAGCTCGGAGCCTGGAGCCTGCTTCGGATTCTGTGTCTCCCTCTGTCTCTGCCCCTAACCCACTCACATTCTGTCTCTGTCTCTCTCAAAAATAAATAAACATTTAAAAAAAAAAGAAAGAGCCAGATTTTACTTTGGGGGAAAAAAAAAGAAAGAAAGTTTGAAGGTGACGCCCTTTCTTTCATGAACCAATAGTGTTAGTTGTTTTGTTTTTAATGACCTACTCTGACATTGAACACAAGCCAGGCCATGTGGCAAGGTGTTTTGTTTTTGAAAACGAACTCATGGTTGAGGCCTTAGCATTTGAGAGCACAGCGTCAGTCTTTGCTTGGGGGTCATCCAGATGCGAAAGCCCTTTAGCTTCTCCACGTCTGGCTGTGTCCGTGAGGCCAGACCTCAAGCTGGGTTGCACATTAGAACCAGTGGGCACAGGGCAACCAGGGGCGGATTTAAACCCCTGGGGCCCAGGCCCCAGCTGGACCGGTGCCCTCAGACTCTCCACAGTGGGGTCTGGGCACCGGTACCTTTTCAGGATCTTCAGGTGATTTCCGTGGCAGCCGAGGTCACTGGTTTGGATATTTGGGGGGCCCCTGGCCCCTGGATGCTGCCTGTCACAGGGATTCTCAGAGGAAGGCCCTGTGCTTCAGGCCCCACAAACCATCATCAGCCCAGGCGTCTGGAAACCTCCCCACCTCGTCAGGGCGCTCTTCGAGGGTCTTGTGTTTTGTTAGCCTGCAGATGCAGGGCAACCGGAGTCTCCAGCTGTCCTTCCCCGAGAAGGGGTGTGCAGGGCACGGTGGCCCCGGCCAGCCTCCCCCTCCCAGGCGGCTGTTGAGAAGTGAGGAGCAAGGCCCCCAGGGAGGAGGGAGAAGGGTGGCCTGAGCGGGCAGTAATCTCTGCCCCCTGCTCGCCTGGGCACTGCGGCCTGCCCCTGAGGGGAAACCCTCTGGCGCGAGCCAGGCCTCCATACATCTCATAGTTGCGAGGTTTGGGACAAGGCACCGGGCCCTCTGAATGCATTTTCCTTGTGGGAAATGATGGTCTTCCTAGTGGGAACAACCATCAGCAGGCTTGGAGAGTTTTCTTTAAAAAAAAATTTTTTTTTTTAATGTTTATTTATTTTTGAGAGAGAGACAGACAGACTGTGAGCCGGGGAGGGGCAGGGAGAGAGGGAGACAGAATCGGAAGCAGGCTCCGGGCTCTGAGCCATCAGCACAGAGCCCGACGAGGGGCTCGAACTCACGGACCGCGAGATCGTGACCTGAGCCGAAGTCGGACGCTTAACCGGCTGAGCCGCCCAGGCGCCCCAAGCTTGGAGAGTTTTCCATGCGCCTCGCGCTCCCAATCTGCGTGTATTGACTCCCCGGGTCCCTGCAACAGCCCTCTGGGTTGGACGCTATTCTGCCCTCAATTTTCTGCTGAGAAACTGAGGACAGAGAGGCTGTGGCACTTCCCCCAGCAGCCCTTGCTCTCCCCAGTTTTGCGGGGAAGGTTCGATGAGGGAGCCTTGTGCCCGGCACGGAGCAGGCACCCGACAAGGGGAGAGAGGGAGAGGTACGTACATACCCAAGGGCTGGGGTGTTTGGTCCTAATTCCCAGGACTCTATGTTTATATTTCGCATATGGGAGCTGCTGAGACTTCTTGGTTATATGCAAAGGTTCGCTTCAGAAATAGGCTTCTCTTTGTTTCTCAGAATAACTGGTGAGCAGTGTTTCTAGAACGGGGCGGGGGGCTGTGCTGCCCTCCAGGTCACAGCTCAGGGCGGGGGCGAGGGCGGAGCTGCTACTGGTGCCCAGGGGGTGGAGACCAGAGATGTTGCTGAACATCCTGTGGAGCACAGGACGGCCCCCAGCAGAGAGTGATCTGGCCCCAAATGTCACCAGTGTGGAGGATGAGGCATCCCGCTCTGGCGGGGGGACTTAGCCTTCTCCTCTTGCTTGTGGCCCAGCGTCCCTGCCGACCTTAGTCCCAATGATGAGACGGTAAACGCTCCGTCCTGCGTTCACGTCCCGGCTCACACCAGCTGTCTGCCTTAGCTCCTGCTCTGTAGGGGTGAGGGGGGGAGGAAAGATTGTGACACATTCGTCCTCCTCACTCTCGGGCGAAGATCAAAAGGGTTCAGTCCACATGGTGTTTAGCCCAGCGGCTGGTGTATACCCTTTAGGGACTGAAGATCAGCCATTATTATACGGGGCAAATAAAGTGTGCCGTGTCTTTGTAAAAATGACACCTCATACTTCTCCGGTCCCTACTCTACGCTGAACACAGCTCTGAGTGTTTTCCTATATTGACGTATCACGTCCGAAATAGAACCCCCGAGGCGGGCAGGCCGGTGTTTTCGTTGTCCCATTTTATAGATGCAGAAACTTCATGCACACCTTCCTTGCCCACGATCATGCTATGGCCTGAACTGTTGCCCCCTCCAAAGTCACATGGCGAGGCCCTGACTCCCCCTGGGTCTGCGTTTGGAGATGGGGTCTCTGAGGAAGCAATTAAGGTTGGAGGAGGTTAGCGGGGCGGGGCCCCGAACTCAGAGGATTAATGTCCTCGGAACAGCAGACACCGAGAGAGAGCGTGCGCTCTCTCCACCGTGCGAGGACACGGCGAGAGGACGGTGGCACGAGAGAGCCAAGGAGAGAGTTCCCGCCAGAACCAGAGTCTGCCAGGACCTTCATCATGGACTTCTAGCCTCTGGAACTGTGTGAATGGCATTTTTGTTACGGCAGCACGAGCTGACTGATACAGATTACGTGCTGGTAAGGGGCTGAAGCAGGCTTTACCCCTCGGTAGCCTGGTACCACAGTTCAAACTCTTAACTTCCTATTTCTCACCTTCTACTGTGTCCTCTGCCCTAGAAGTTATGCTTTTATCTCATTAAATATTTATATGCAACGTAATACAACACAGAATATGAAATATCGCCTGTTTTTGCGACAAGACATCAAAATCATAACTGGTCAAGGAATGTCGTCTGCTCTAAAGTCAAGGCATATTTTAGGACGAATGCAAAATTGAAGGGTCATCAAGTATCTTTGTGCAGAGATTTAGCACAAGGGCTTGGCAGTAGTCAGGTGAGAAAATGTTAGTCCCTACTGATACTATTTCTCTCTCTCTCTTTTTTTAATTTTTAAGTGTTTATTCACTTTCGAGAGAGAGAGACACACACACACCCAGAGTGCGAGCAGGGCAGGGGCAGAGCGAGAGGGAGACACGGAACCCGAAGCAGGATCCAGGCTCTGAGAGATCACGACCTGAGCTGAAGTCAGATGCTTAGTTGACTGAGCCACCCCGGCGCCCTCTATTTATTTCTCTTATTAATGTCACGATCCCATTGGCTCTGTGTTCTGACCCACGCGTGAAACAGCCACACCGGAAGCTGCCCCTGGATGCCTCCCTCCTCTTTCACACCGACGACTGGTGTTCGCATCACCTCGGGTTAGTTACAGGTTAACAAGTCCTGCTCCGGGGAACGGATTAAACACGAAACACAGTGCAGCTGCCCCGGAGAGAGCGTTTCTGAAGCCGCCCGGCCAGCGAGCAGCTAAATGACAGTCAGGTGGAAAGGGCAGGTCCTCGACGGCGGAATGGTGACAGAATTAGTCACCAAGTAAGCAGAAACACCTTTGATCAATGCCATGGAATGCAGGCAAGGAGGTGGGGCCTCCTCACTGCCCCGGCAAGGGCAGGGCCCACACAGCCATCTGGCACACCCAGCGGAACAAGCCTTCCGGCCCCCACCTCCGAGGGCGAGATCAATATGAGTAAAGAGACCAGACCTGCTCGGCCAGGTGCCGTGACCCTGCATCTCCCTGTGGCCCCCAGCACAGTCCTGGGAAGGGGAGATACTCTGAGGGCGTCCA
The DNA here is from genome assembly GCF_018350195.1 of Panthera tigris. Classification (NCBI taxonomy): domain Eukaryota; kingdom Metazoa; phylum Chordata; class Mammalia; order Carnivora; family Felidae; genus Panthera; species Panthera tigris. The sequence continues at coordinate 8,347,679 of NC_056662.1, read as the reverse complement.
TGTGCAGTGGTACAGGCTGCCTACGTCACAAGGGGGCACGTGAGGACTGAAAATCAGCCTTCGCTGTTCTCCCCAAGCCCCGTTCTCCAGTATGGGACCACGTGGGCACAGGGGGAGACGTGCCTTTATCAAAACTGCACTGGGGGTTTCAGGAATGCTTGGCAATTGACGTCTTCCTGTCAGAACACTCAGTTACGTTTGTACAAATGGTTGACGTTCCGGAAGGCTTAGAGCTTACTATCTCCTTCTTAGTGTTGCAGCAGACATCTTTAAGCTACTAGCGTAGCGGGTAGCATCATCTGAAGGCTTACTCGGAGCCAGGCAGGGCCAGGATTAGGGTAAGGCAAGGGAGGCACACAGGCGCCAAACGCAAGGAGGCATGGGAGGTCTGGGCAGGTGCAGAATCCACACTCCGGAATGAGCACCCGCCCTGGATTTTGCCCCGGGTGCCTCGCTTGCTTCCCGCTAGTCCTGGTCCTAGGGCCAGGACCTTTCCTTCTATTGTGTCCGTTTTTCCTCGCAGCATCCCATCACTCCTCCATTACAGAGATGGAGAGACTGAGGCTCCGTGATGCAGTCCCCTGCCGCCTAGAATGCAAACTCCACGAGGGCAGGTGCCTCCTTGTCCTGCCCATCTTTAATTGGCGCTGGTGATTAAATGCGTAAGAGGAGTCATGACACCCCCCCTCCCCCCCCTCAGAAAGCTGCAAAGAGGCAAAGCTGGGGGCAAACCTGGTTCCAGTGACTCGGCTCCTCACGTCCTTTACCTCGCCCAGCGCTGCTGCGCAGAGGTGACAGAAGCCGCCAACAGTGCCGCGATCAGCAAACGTGTCACTCCGGCGAGACAGATGAGCCTGCGTGGAGCAGGGTCCTCGGCCCTCCCGGGCCCCTTTCCCTCCCTCCCTGTGAGCACCCGCCATCGTGGGAAACCAGCCAGGATGCTTGCTTTCCAGAAGCACATGCCTTCTTGGGAAAAAGACAGCCCTTCGCAAGTTTGAGAAATCTTGGGAAAAAAGCCTCCTCCCGAGGAGGACCTGACATCACAGCGTTTAAATAACCACAACGATGCCATTACTGATCCTATCTTTACTTAACATGCTGTTGTTTTGTTCACCGTGGGTGCTTTGGCGTGAATTTAAAACAATTTTAAATCGTGCTTTAAAGCGGAATTTATCCTGATGACTGAGAGTTTTGGTGTCTCTTAAATTCTGCACCCATACGAGTGCCTCACTCAAATCCCGAACGGCTTGGGTCTCAGTTCCGTTCGGTGAGACCTGGGAAGAGGTCCCTCCCTCGTCTCCCGAATTGTAAAATCAAGACGATGACGGCAGCAGAAGCGAGAGCCAGTGTTGATTTCAAGGGCGTAAGCGTCCGTGAAATCAGTCTCAGCCCTCACAAAGTTCGCTTGGATCGCGGTAATATGATTGTGCCCATTTTACAGATGAGGAAATGAAGCCCAGAGAGGTAAGTAAGCTGCCCCAGGGCACCCGAGGCAGGAAGGAGCTGCACAGAGTGATGCCGACTGTTGGAGTCCGACAGCTGGGATTTGAATCCAGCATTTACCTCGAAGGATCGTTCCGAATGTTAAATAACACAATTCATGTAAAGAGCCAGGTTCACACAAGGAGTCCTTCTCCCCGTCTGCTCCACTTCCTTAGATGATGCCCCTTGGCACAGACTCAAAGCCAGCTTTACCTGGGCGGGGGGGGGGGGGGACTCTTGTCCTGCCAGTAGTCCCCGAATCACATAGCATACCCCTCCGTTCGCTGGTTTTTCACCCCAAGTCTTAACTCGAAATGGCCCTCAATCGTTCCACGCAAATTGGAGCTATGGCTTCGTACCTGACACCGCCTACATTGTCATCTAATCCTTCTAGAACCCCTTGAGGGTTGAGGTAAGGCTATCTTTGGGTCCATTTTGCAGAAGGTGAAACTGAGGCTCACGCATACCCAAGCCCGCACAGGGAATCGGTGGCAGAGCTGGGGTGAAACTCAATCCTCTCTGACGCCCAGCTTCTACATTTCACTGCCTGCCCCAAACAACGAGCCCCATGCCCTGCTGGAAGGACCTGGAAGCCGTTACCTGTCGAGTCCCCGGTGGGAGTGTCTTCAGTCCCCTGGTGTCACCTGGAGATGCTTCTAGAAGCTCAGCGCGCCTTGTCTCCAGCTGGTGCTGCCTGGTGCCAGGCGGTCAACTGAGCCCGGCTCCCTGCCCTTTGCCTCCTGGTCCGGAGCCTGCTGGCTGAATACACATAGCAGGGCAAACACACAAGTCCGGGTGGGGCCCTCCTCTCCGGTGATCTGATCGGCCTAGAGAAGCAGGTTCTCTTCCTGGATCCGGGGGCTGTTCTCGACTCGCCAATAAAAACCCAGCACCTGATTCCTCTCGCACTAATGCCTGCAGGGCACTCCGAGCATCCTGCCCGGGCCCCTCACCCACTGCAGCTGCTCACGTCCACCCGGGTCGCTAACTCCCTTCCCTGGTAACCACGGGCCACGGTCAGAGCAGGGAAAACACGTTGTGTAAGGCTTTGCAGTTCTGTCTGCCTTTCACCTTCATTTATTCTAGAACACCACCTGCAATGCCACCTCACCAGCCTAATTGGAAGGAAATAGCATCTCACCCACTGCCCCCCAAACATCACTCCCAGAGGGCGTAGGACACGGGAAAGCAGGTAATCTAAGGGTGGCTGATGGCTCTGAAGACAGCCTGTGGCATCGGAAAGGGCGTTTCTTTTTCTCCGCAGGTTAGAAATTTAAGACAGCCTGCTTAATTTATTTCATTTCCACAATGATATCTATTAAAGCTTCTCACAAGGACATATGCAGCCCAGTATGGGAGCATAAGTTAAAAATAGCAAATGAAGATAGGAAAATAAGAGTGGGTACGTCCGAGGAACCAGGATAGTAAATAAATATGCACGCGGATTTACAGACTTGCTGCGATGGCTTCACAGATATGGCTTTGAGCTTCCTAACAGCCAATGCAAAAAGAGAAACATGGTAAATACTATTCGGCGTTCTTGAGAAAACATTCAGGAGAAATGCAAACTAGTAATTATTGTGGCTTTATTCATTAATATGCTCATCTAAGTACTCATCGTGAATACTTGTTGAACCCTAGGCTATATATAGGCCTGGGTTAAGAATGCAGAAGAAAAGAAACCCTGTCCCCGCCCTCCCTGGGCTCACTGTAATTGAACACGGAGTCCTACAAATAAACATAGAATTACAGAGTGTGATCCTCATTATGAAACAAAGCCCAGGCTGCTAAGAGAGAGAAGCAGGGAGAGCCAGAGAGAGCCCCTTTCAGAGAGCAACATTTAAGGGACAAACATACTATTGAAACAGATACTGAATTCACAATCAGATTCACCACAGTGAGGGCTGGAAACAGGATTCTAGCTCAGCGCTCTATCTTTAAATCTGGAATGTCATAAATCTAATTATTAAGCATTTGTCACGCACACACGCTGTGTCAACGAAATCACAGAGGCCGTCTGGCCCGGGGGCTCAAGAGCTTGGGTTCAGATCGCAACACTGACTGACCGGCTACGTGACGGGAGCAGCCACTTTGCCCCCTGTCTCTGCTGCCCCCCCTTGGCTGTGAGCAGCGTTGTGGTTGTCTTTGCATCCCCCACTCCCAGCACTCTGCAAAACGAGATGGCCATCTTCCTGCCACAGGGTGGGTGCTCGACAAGCGCTTCTTGATTGGACCGGCTCACTCTTAACAGTTGTGACGGTGACTGCCATGTGAATGGATTTTACTCTTTAGGGATTTGAGCCACTCAGGCTCAAGTAATATTCCATTGTATACAAATACGACATCTTCTTTATCCATTCAGCAGTCAATGGACATTTGGGCTCTTTCCATACTTTGGCTACTGTTGATCGTGCTGCTATAAACATGGGGGTGCATGTGCCCCTTTGAGACAGCACATCTGTATCCCTTGGATACATGCCTAGTAGTGCAATTGCTGGGTCGTAGGGTAGTTCCATTTTTAGTTTTTTGAGGAACCTCCACACTGTTTTCCAGAGTGGCCGCACCAGTTTGCATTCCCACCAACAACGCAAAAGAGATCCTCTCTCTCCGCATCCTCGCCAACATCTGTTGTTGCCTGCGTTGTTAATGTTGGCCATTCTGACAGATGTGAGGTGGTATCTCATTGTGGTTTTGATTTGTCTTTCCCTGATGATGAGTGATGTTGAGCACTTTTTCATGTGGATGCCTTCATGTGTCGGTTGGCCATCTGGATGCCTTCTTTGGAGAAGTGTCTATTCATGTCTTTTGCCCATTTCTTCACTGGATTATTTGTTTTTTGGGTGTTGAGTTTGCTAAGTTCTTTATAGATTTTGGAAACCATCCCTTTATCTGATATGTCGTTTGCAAATATCTTCTCCCATCCCGTCGGTTGCCTTTTAGTTTTGCCGATTGTTTCCTTCGCTGTGCAGAAGGTTTTTATTTTGATGAGGTCCCGTAGTTCATTTTTGCTTTTGTTTCCCTTGCCTCTGGAGACGTGTTGAGTACGAAGTTGCTGCGGCCGAGGTCAAAGAGGTTTTTGCCTGCTCTCTCCTCTAGGATTTTGATTGCTTCCTGTCTTATGTTTAGGTCTCTCATCCATTTTGAGTTTATTTTTGTGTATGGTGTAAGAATGTGGTCCGGGTTCATTCTTCTGTATGTCCCTGCCCAGTTTTCCCAGCACCACTTGCTGAACAGACTGTCTTTATTCCATTGGATATTCTCGCCTGCTTCGTCAAAGATGAGTTGGCCATAGGTTTTTGGGTCCATTTCTGGGTTCTCTGTTTGCTTCACTGATCTGAGAGTCTGTTCTTGTGCCAGTGCCATACTGTCTTGATGATTACAGCTTTGCAGTATAGCTTGAAGTCCTGGATTGTGATGCCTCCTGCTTTGGTTTTCTTTTTCAGGATTGCTTTGGCTATTCGGGGTCTTCCTGGTTCCATATAAATTTTAGGATTGTTTGTCCTAGCTCTGTGAAGAATGCTGGTGTTACTTTGATAGGGATTGCTGTGTTTCGTTCTTACTAAAAGTAAGTGCCACGTACTCAGTGGTTTTTATTTCACTTCTAGATACTTGTACATGTTACCAACACTCTCTACCTTCAGTTTATTGATGAGCAAGGAAGGGTTAAAAGGAAAAGAAGCTGTGGGTTGCTCTCTGTCTCCCTTTCTGTGACCTCATTTCCAGTACACTGGCTAGTAACAGGAGACAACATGAGTAAGAAAGGACAAGATGGAGTTCTTTTGTTGTTTGTGTTTTCGAGAATGCGTTGCCTTCTTTCTGCATTGGGAGCGATTTCCAATTTAATAGAAAGCATGACCTCTCGGGGCTGTCAGTGGCCCTACAAGCTCCATTGTAGATACCACACACACGTCTTGCATTCACTTTGAGGCTTGCTGGTCCTCTAGAATTATCTGCCTGTGGGGCATCATGAATGTGATGTGCTAAAGGGACGGCAATGGACAGGGGTGTGTGCATGGACGTGTCTTCTCTGCCCACATAGATGCCTCAGTGTCCATCAGATTTTTTAAAAAATACTTTGCTTTTTTTTAGAGCAGTCACACCTGCGCCCTCACATGCAGAGCATCCCCGCTTATCAACATCCCCCACTGGAGTAGTCCATTGGTTACAATTGATGGACCTACACGGACACGCTATACTCACCCGAAGTCCACAGAGTTATTCTCTCTTGATGGTATGTGTTCTGCGGGATTAGGCAAATGTGTAATGACATCCACCTGCTATTGTAGCATCGTACAGAATAATGTCACTGCCCTAAAGATCCTCTGTAGTCTACCTATTCATCCCTTCTTGCCCCAACCGTTGGAAACCATTACTTTTTTTTTTCAAATTTTTAATGTTTATTTATTTCTGAGAGAGAGAGAGAGAACATAAGCAGGGGAGGGGTGGAGAGAGAGGGAGACAGACAATCTGAAGCAGGCTCCAGGCTCTGAGCTGTCAGCACAGAGCCCAACGTGGGGCTCGAACTCATGAGCCGCAAGATCATGACCTGAGCCGAAGTCGGACACTCAACCGACTGAGCCGCCCAGGCGCCCCAACCCTTACTGTTTTCAATGTCCCCTAGCTTTGTCTGTTTCAGAATGTCACGCAGCTGGGCTCAAACAGGATGTAACCTTCTCAGACTGGCTTCTCTGCCTTAGTGACATGCATTTAAGTTTCTTCCATGTCTTTTCAGGGCTTGACAGCTTGTTTCTTCTCAGTGCCGAGTACCGTAATAATAAGAGTAGTATTCACTTGCTAAGGATGTCATGGTTATTTTCCAGTTTTGGCGATTATGAAGAAAGCTGCTAGAATCACCCACGAGCAGGTGTCTGTGAGGACATGAGCTTCCAGTTCCTTGGGGCAAATACCAGGGAGCACAAACACTGGACCATATGGTAAGAGCGTGTTTAGTTTTACAAGAACTCGCCCAACTGTCTTGCAAAGGGTGTGCACCATCTTGCCTTCCCACCAGCAGTGACCAAGAAGTCCTGTCACTCCACATGTCACTCCACATCCGTGGCCGCACATCATGTGGCCGGGGTGCCAGATCGGGCTGTCCTGTCGCATTTTACTTCCACCAGCAAGAGTCCAGAGATGAAATTATTAAGGATTTCAAAATGGTGACTGCAGGGCATTAGTCCAAACTCGGGGTCCTGAGCGTTGAGAAGGACGAACTTTTTGGTGGAAGGATTTACTTCCTGGTGTCCCCCCCCCCCCCCACGGGGGTTCACTAAGTAGAGAGCTCTTCTTGGCCATACATACTTTCGGTGGTGGTCACCGTCACACCTCGTGACTCAGTTTGCCTCTTAATCTTCGCCCTTTACAGTCTCCACCCCCTCTTCAAATATTGACGAACTCATAAAGTTGTCAGCTCCTGCAGTCAAACTGCTCTCCTGGAATCTGTATTGCAGCCGGTCAACTGTGTCCAAAAAGAGTCCACTGGAAATCTGAAACCTGAACCCTCTCCGGCACCCTTTCTGGGTCTCTTCCTGGACGGCCTTGCCAACGCTCCCTCCTCCTATGTGCGGGATTCTCTCTCCCTCTGAGCCCATTTCAGCTGTGTGCTTGATCACTGAACCAGACTGGGACATGACCCAGACATCAGAGCGTGGTCATGTGTGCCAAGACAGAAAATCTAGTACACGCCTTTGTTTTTTGGGTGTCCACCCATCACTGGCCATTCTTCTGAGCCCTTGCTTATACGTTCGCCAATATGCTCCTTGTAATTTGGGTAAGGAGAAAACAGGCTCAGAGAAGGATAATGTCTTGCCCTCAATCAGACCAGGGGCTGATGCTGGAATCAAGTTCCCAAGGCTAAACCCGGGACCCAGTCTCGGTTAGAAACCCAGACTCTGGAGTCAAACAGTCTGAAAAAGAATCCTGGCTCCAGCAGCTGATTAGCTGTGTGACCTTGGGCGGGTGACTTGCCCTCTCTGTGCTTCAGTTTGATCGTCTATCAGATGAGGCTATTGGCAACATCCAAATCACAGAGGGGTTGTAGGAATTAAGTGAGCTAATTTGCAGGGACTGCTCAGCACTGTGCCTGGCACCTAGGATGCTTAACGAAATGACACAGCCACTTAACGGGTAGGGCTGGGGTTTAAACACATGCATGTAACTTCCGGACCTGGGCTCTCAACAGCTGGATATATATAAAAATACGATATATACATCCATGCGTAAAGACACCAAAAGGCACACACAGGTCATTAAAAGGAGAGAAAAGAATAGTAGTAACAAGGCCGACACGCGATCTAGAACCCACGCGCGGACCGCAGGGAACGTCGATCACTTGATTATGCTCATCTGTGTGCAATCTCTGTCTCGGAATCATGTTTCTAACTCAAGCAATATTTGGGGAGCTACGCTGGATGCCTTCCCACGTCTCACCCTCCGACTCCCACTGGCGTGTGAGAACACCTTGCAGAGGACGGGTCAGCGAGATGCTTCAGTTCACAGCACAGATTTCTGACTCAGCTCATTCTCTGGCCCTGGTGGCAGAGTCGGGCTATGTTGCCGTCCCCTGCAAAGGCCACGTCTGCCATTTCCCCTAATCCAGAACCGTGGTGTCCATCATTCCGTGTGATTTCCTGGCCTCCGTGAGAGAGGGTTGGCGATCATCAGCGGAGTGGTGACGAACGGGGCCCCTGGCGTCAGACCCCAGTTTGGATCCTGGCTCTTGCGTCCAGACTGTGAGAAACCGACTAGGGTGCACCTCCTCGCTCTAAAATGGGAGCGTTAACGTCTGCCCTGAGGATCACATGTTTCCGAAGACAGAAACCCAAGCCCAGACGCTGGCCCACGCTAAGGGCTACCTGCTGCTGTCGTCTATCACCCAGCCCACGGCAATGGGCGGATGCTTAAGACCACGATGCGATCACTGACTCAGAGACTAAATGTGTCTTCCCCGGGACCATGCACCTTCTTTCCTTGCAAAAATAGCATCTCGCTTGCCTGTGTACGTGGAGTGACAGCCAAAAGTCGGCACCTTGCCTCGTTTGTTAACCGGCTCATGGGGTGTTGAATCCAATGTGGGAGAGACCATACTTGGGTTTGGATCCTCTTTCTGCCGCAGACCTGCCAGGTGAATGGAAGCAGGTTTCTTAAGCTTCCCTGGGACTGTTTCCTCGATGTGACACGGGAATGCGATGCCTGGTGGCTCTCGGATGTTTAGGACGCTGCCCGGTCCGTGACTTGTGACGGGTGTCAGCGGAGGGCAGCTCCTGTTATTATTATTAACAATATCCCTGAGGTATGAGACAAGGACTATGGAAAGGGAGAAGCCACTTGTGTTGCTTGAGGTGGAACAGGCTCCCTCGCCCTCGTAGACACTTGGCGCTGACGTTTTCCTTCATTGTGGGGGTGTCCTGGACCATATGGGATGTCCGGCAGCATTTGGGGCCTCGCTGGGTGCCAGTAGCAGTGGTGACAACCCAAAGTGCCCCCGGACGTTCCCAAATGACCCCCGGGGAGTAAAATCACCCCTGCTGAGAACCACCGGGGAGAAGGGTGGGCGGGCGTGGGGACCGCTTTGCAGGTATACGTGAGCTCTCGAAACCTGCAAACCCAGAAGGATAAGAGCCTGGGAGGAAGCAGGATAGATATTCCAGAGAGGGGTGAGGGGCGGAGAAGCACACAGCAGGCTCTGGGGTCATGCGGTCGCCCGGCGGGGGAGCGCAGGACATCACTACTGGGGCTCGTAACCAAAGGACAAGGCTGTGAACGTGGCCAGATCAGGAGAGCTTGATTGTTACCTTGCTTCCTTGCAGTCTGGGCTTTACCCTCGAAGGTGTTTAAACACCTCGGGGGAGCGTCGGCCAGACTACATACTGAGATTCCGACACCTGCTGCAACATGGATGAACCCTAACGACTTGACGCTAAGTGACATAGATCAGGCACGAAAGGACAAATGTTGCGCGACCCTCACTTCCATGAGGCACCCAGAACCCAGAACGGGCCAGCTCACAGACACAGGGGGCAGAATGGCGGTTCCCAGGCCGTGGGGAGGAGGGGTGGCGGTTACCGGGTAGTGGGGACAGACTGGGGTTGGGGAAGATACGACAGTTCGGGGGGAGGCTGGCCGCACGACGATAGGCAGGTGTGGAACGCCCCCGAGCTGCACACTTAAAAACGGTTCAAACGGTAAACGTTATGTCCCACATATTTGATCACAAGGGAATACAGAATGCGTGTTCCATTTGAATTTTCCCAGAAAGCCAGAAAACGAATGAGTAACAGCTTTAAATATATATCCCAAATGTTGCATGGATGGGTGGGAATATGTCCCGTGCACTCTTTTGGACATAGTTGCACTAAACGATTATTTGTTGCTTATCTGAAGTTCAAATTTAACAGAGTGTCCTGTAGTTTTATTTGCCAAATCCGGCAACTGTGATTTGGGGCCGTTGCTGAGGAGGGAGCACTCGGGGGGGGAAGGAACGGTGACCCACAGACCAAGGAGGGTGCGTTTAGCCAGGAAGAGCAGGAAACTGACAGGGGCTTAGATAGAACATTTCTTGTTTAGTGAACAGGAAATCCACAGGAAGATGCTCCCTTGGTTGACACAGAAGCCCAACGGTGTCTTCAGACTCTTAGAGAAGAGTCTCCACAAACGTTCGTAGATATTTTTATTGAGAGTGGCCCACTTTGGGGACACCTGCGTGGCTCAGTTGGGTAAGCGACTGACTCTTGATTTTGGCTCAGGTCATGATCTCAGGGTTGGCGTGTTCGAGCCCCACATCGTGCTCCGTGCTGACAGTGCAGAGCCTGCTTGGGATTCTCTCTCTTTCCCTCTCTCTCTCTCTCTCTGCCCCTCCCCCACTCTCCCTCCCTCTCTCTCCCTGTCTGTCGCGCGCGCGCTCTCTCTCTCAAGATAAATAAAACTTGAAAGAGCGGCCCACTTACATGTGATCCAACACCTTTTGGGAGATAGAATCCTTGCCACTCTTGGGTCTGCGTTTGGGAAGAGAGGGGCCACGTTAGCTCCTATATGACAGCATTGATGGGAAAGGAGACACTGACTTCAGGGATCCTAGAGTAGACCTGGGGACTAGATTTAGAGTGTGGGTGGGTAGGGGGTTCACCTAATCTAACCCACATGATTTGGCAAGACTGGGTTCCAACACCAGCTTCAAGGGCTCCCCGCCCCCTGCTTGCTCAAGTCTACAGCGAGATAAAAGCCACGGGAGGGACAGCACAGCCCCGAGAGGCCACTGAGACAGTGCATGAATCTGCGTGAACTGGCAAGGAAATTAAACCGTGTTCGACCCCCACAGTGTCAGGAGTTGGGTTCTTTCTTTTATTTATTTTTCTTTTTCTTTAAAACAATTTTTTTAATGTTTATTGATTTTTGAGAGAGAGAGAGAGAGAGAGTGTGAGTGGGGAAGGGGCAGAGAAGGAGACACAGAATCCAAAGCCGGCTCCAGGCTCCGAGCTGTCAGCCCAGAGCCCCACGTGGGGCTCGAACTCATGAGCCGTGAGATCATGACCTGAGCCGAAGTCGGATGCTTAACCGACTGAGCCGCCCAGGCGCCCCTGGGTTCTTTCTTTTGATCGTTAGAATTAATGGTCTCCATGCTGAATGGTGTCCTTGGGAGTGGCAAGAGGACAGGAATCTATTTTCTGCCCCTTTTCCAGCTTGTTCCAAGTCTTCATTACGGTGAACCTACCCGTATGGATATTTGCAAGGTTGTCGATATGCTCTGCTACGGAGAGACTTTGGTCAGAAAGCTGTTCTCAGTTAGAAGCATCTGCAAATACTCTTGCAAATAGAGATGAAATATGGTATGGTGAGGTGCTAATAATTCTCCCTCATCATGTGGACACTCAGGAGATTTTCCTTCCTGCAGGGAATGAAATAAGAGGCAGAAAATACCCACTCGAGGGCAGGCAGGGTTCGTTGGGTTTTCTCTTCCTGCCTTCAGGAAAGTGGGTGGCATTCCGGAGCAACCATGTCAGTAAACGTCCTTGGTGTTTCTTCTCCATATTAGAGCAAACATGAGCTGTAAGACAGAAGCCAGTTAGAGATTTCATGTGCGGCATCCAGGATAGGGCAAAGGTTACTGTGCCGGCCAGACACAGGCAGCTACTGTGTTTGCTATGGCTCTGTGGGTGTCAGACGCGTTTGTAACCCCGGTAGCTGTGACCCCCACCCCCCACCCCCCAAGTCTTAAATGACGGGTGCGGATTTCTATGCCAGCGGTTTCACTTTATTCACATTAGCACTTCAGATTCAAGATGATCCTCTCAACGCATGGTTTCTACCTTTGCCTTTCTCCTTCCTGATCAATTAGCTCATTCTCCACCACCATGGTGACAGTGAGGGCACCTTCAGGAAAAGTCCTCCACTTTCCCAGGATACACCCCAGGGGGACCCAGAGAGAATTGCACATGAGCCTGATTTTCATATTTGCACGTGACAGGTGGACCATATTCTCCTAGCGAGGGGAGCAGAGAGTTGAGGGCCAGCTGTATTCACGCGGGACTGGAGGGTGTGTAGACACCATCCTTTCTTCTTCTTGTTGTTAACTTGAGATCAGTCCGGTGTGATGGTCATCGAGCCTACACTAGATGAAGCAAGTGTCCAGAGGGTCTCTTTACAGAGTCTCAGGAGGCAACCAGACGGCCAACTAATCCCAACTCTGGCATTGACAGCCATGTGGCTGCGGTACCCTGCCCGGACCACCACTCCGGGACCGACTGCTCATTCCCCAGCTTCTGGAAGGGTTGGCTGGGCATGGCTCTTTCTCTCTCTGGAATTTGCCCTCTCCCCAGACCATTGGCAGTCGGCCCCCAATGACCTGTTGGTATAGAGATATGAAGACCTGGTCACCTTGCTTCACTGGGGGCATCTCTCAAGGGGTGACTCAGCCTGGAGCTCCCCATCTGACTGAGGGCAGGGTGAGACCACACCACGGTGTCTGCCTCCTCCTGCCGCCCAACCACGCTTCCTTCCCTCCCTCTCCTGGTGCTTCACAACAGCATGTCGGGATGGACTCCCTACAGGCAAATCTCCACCTCAGAATCCGCTGCCCGTAGGAGCAGTCTGTGACGATGGCCTTTGGAAAAGTTGATATTTGACATTAAAATGCACATGGGAAAAGTAGAATAATTCAAAAGGTCATCTTAACAAATGCAAACAAACAGCAACCACGAGCTGGAGCTATAGCCGTCCTAGGCTACCTCCCCAGAGCGACACATTTGTTTGTGTATCATTTACACGGTGATTCTCAAAGTGTGGTCCAGGGATGCATGGACGTCCTCCACCCTCTCAGGGCATCTGTGAAGTCATACAATCTTCATTATAATACTGATCTTGTCTTTTCCACTCCCCTCTCCTCACAGGTGGAGAGAGAATAAAGTGTTCATCGAAGTGGTTTCAGATTTCGCACTGCAGCTAACTTTAAGAAACTATCCCTTGTCAAGTGTAGTATCCTAGCACACGTTAGATTTGAAAAGGCTATTAAAATAACTTCTTTCTTTTCCAGCCACAAAACTGGGCAGGGCTGGGTTTTCTTCACGTACCTGAACCCAAACAGCTTATGGAAACATACTGAATGCAGAAGCAAGTATGAGACTCCAGCTGTCTTCCATTAAAGCGGAAATTAAAGAGATTTGCAAAAAATGTAAGATCATACCGTATTTTTGCTTTTCTTCCCCCCCCCCCCGATTTGGAACAAACAAAATAGTTTTGTTTGAAACTGTTGGAAAACAGTTATTTTTCATCAAGATGTTATTTTTGTTAACATGGAATGGATTTATTATTATTTTTTTAATGAAATAATATTTAAAAATTTTTAGTTTTAATTTCTAATACGGTTAACATTGATAGCTCTAACGAAAATAAATAAAAACATGTTGGGGTCTTCAAGAACTTTCGATGGTGTGAAAGAGTTCTAAAGATCAAAACTTAGAGGGCGCCTGGGCGCTCAGTCGGCTAAGCATCTGACTCTTGATTTTGGCTCAGGTCATGATCTTACGGCCCTGAGACTGAGCCCCACATTGTGCCGGGCGTGGAGCCTACTCGGGATTTTCTCTCCCTTTCCCTCTGCCCCTCCCCCCACTCTCTCTTCGTCTAAATAAATAAATAAATAAATAAATAAAATGTTGAACTACTGTTTTAGGGCCAACACCTTATTTGTTTGTTGGTTGGTTTACCATTCTATACAATGCCAAATATGTCATTTAAATGAGGTCAGGTATCCCTTTGAGCAGCTGTGTTCCAGATGAATTAACCATCTGGCCATGTTGGACATTTAAGTGTTTGACACGTTCTTCTGTTATAATCATGGCAGAGATGAACATTCTTGCAACCATAGGATTGCAGCCATTTTCTGGATGTTTCTCTTAGAAGCACTTCCCAGATGGTAAAGTGTTGGATCAAAGGGTAGTCATGTTTTAAAAGCATGAGATCGATGATAGGTCGATCAATCGATCGATCAATCGATCGCCAGCCAGCCAAATTCCTCTCTAACTAAATGACCTTCTGTGAGCCAGGAGCTGGGTCTCTATCACTCAAATTGGTATTTCCACAGTGGGATGGATGAATGAATAAATCAAAGTATGAGAGGGACTGTTTCTTTGTGTCCAGGTTAAAATCAGGCCTCAGCAGTTAAATTATTTTGTATTTGCTTAGTAAAAGAAAATGGTCTCTTACCAGTATTCTGTCTTATCAATTTTTCCCTTGGTAACATGAGGTTGAAAATGTCATCATGTGCTTCTGGGCATTTGTCTTTATTCTTTGTCAGCTGCCAAAACAACGGGGTCCTGACACCTAACTGCTCTCTCAGGCCAGCGCTGGAGCTCCTCGCTGGTTGAGTTTCATTAGTCTTCCAAGGAGAGTACAAATAAAGGGCATGAGGGCCATGATCTTAGTGACTAATTCCTCACGATGTTGGAGAGGAAAGAGTGGTTTTTATTTTTTTTTAATGTTTTGTTTATTTTTAAGATAGAGACAGAGCATGAGTGGGGGAGGGGCAGAGAGAGAGGGAGACACAGAATCTGAAGCAGGCTCCAGGCTCTGAGCTGTCAGCACAGAGCCGGACGCGGGGCTCGAACCCACGGACCGTGAGATCATGACCTGAGCCGAAGCCGGATGCTCAACTGACTGAGCCACCCAGGCGCCCCGAAAGAATGGTTTTTTTTAAAAGCAAGAATTAATTGCCAACATTCAATAAGCAGAGAACTGCATATAAAAATTCACAGTTTGGGGACGCCTAGGTGGCTCAGTCGGTTAAGCATCTGCCTCTTGGTTTCAGCTCAGGTCGTGATCTCATGGTTCATGAGTTCAAGTCCCGAGTTGGGCTCTGTGCTGACAGCGTGCAGCCTGCTTCTGATTCTGTGTCTCTCTCTCTCTCTCTGCCCCTCCCCCGTTCACACCCCCCCCCCAAGAATAAACATTAGAAAGTATTAAGAAAAAAAACCCAGAAACCTAGAAAAAAGATGGTAAATTTTCCACAGGTGGATTTGAACATTCTCAGTATAGCTAGGTTTGCATTTTCTTCTTCCTGGCGCAGGGTTTTCCAAACGTGAGTTATTCACTGATGGCTTTTACCATAACCCCATGCCACTTAAACAGTTATGTACATATTTTCTTCAAATTGACTTAAATCTTACTTAATGCATTTACAAAGGAAAGTGGATAAGGCCACTTGGCGTTATTCTCTTACCATAACTGATCAGAACTGAAATGTTGGCTGTGCTTTCTAAAGGGACACATGTTGCCTAGTTTACCCGGGTTACCAAGGAAACAAAAGCCAGTATTATTTCCCACGAATGAAAGGTAACATTAAAAATAACGCAACAACCGCAAAGAAAGGTCTTACATTTTAGCTAGATTCTCCCGCCTGCCCAAGACCCACAGCGGAGTCCCGTTCACGCGGTTAAAAGATGTTAAAGAAATTCTGGCATCAAACGAAGACTTTCTCTTTGACACAACTAGAAGCCCTCAGTGATAATTGAAAAACAAAATTACAGAAGGAATAACGTTCTCATTTTCTTCGTTGGTGATTTGTTGTTATTTAAAGCTCACTTTATATATCATGTAAAATTTTCTTCTCTATCATCACTGGAACGTACTCTGTAATTTGCGAAATGCTCTCCTAGTCAACTATTAATCATGTATTAATTGAATTGAAAATATTTGTATTACTACTTCAGTTACTTCACCTCCTAGCTACTATGTCAACTATTGTGGGTTGAACAATTACTACACTGTGCTATTTTTGAAAATCCTGACACAACGCCTTGAGATATTCTCTCATACTACTTTTCCATCATTACGCCTTCCTATTTTGTGAATGACCCAAGTCAGGCTTGGAGATGTTAAGACACTTAGCTTGAAGTTTTCACAACTCTTAAGTGATAGAGTTGAAATTCAAAGGCAGATCTGATATTTCGTGTAACAGGTTGATGTTATCTACCCTATAGACCAGCTACCAACTTCACTACAGTTTTGCCCCTCCAACCCCCACATCCCCACAACTTGAGAAACCAATGGTGTTCTGATAGCTTCCCTGCCAGAGAGCTAGGATAGGAAACTCTCTCCAAGTGTTATGTTTCCTTAGGAACGGGTGCAGGTGTGGTTTCGGACTCTTGGGACCAATCACAGATGTGATCCACATTGAATTGTACTTTTATCTGGGTGAAATTTGGTAAAATAAGCCACTAGACCATCTTGAAGGAGAGTAGGAGTCCAAAAATGGCACAACTTACGTTCTGAGAAAGGGAAAGCATGGCCTGTGCCTTCTTCTGTAGGGATGGATTTACAGAACTTTATGGACCAATCGTAGTTGAAAAGACTTGTTTTCTTTGAATCCCGGAAGTTGGGGGCTCCTGTCACTCCTTCATCAGCTGCCTCAAGGAGGCATCTATCTGCTCATTCATTCATCCTTCCATTCAACCATCCACTCAATCATCCATTCACCCACCTCTCCACCCATCCATCCGAGCATCCAACTATCTATTTATCCATCCATCCATCCACCCACCCCTCCAGTCATCATCTATCCAGCCAGCTAGCTAGGCAACCATTCATCTCCCCTTCCATCTGTCCATCCATCCATCCATCTCTCCATCCATCCATGCATCTCTCCACCCATCCATTCATCCATCCATCCATCCATCCACCCATCTCTCCATCCATCCATCCATCCATCCATCCATCCATCCATCTCCCCATCCATCCATGCATCTCTCCATCCATCCATCCATCCATCCATCCACCCATCTCTCCATCCATCTGTCCATCCATCCATCCATCTCTCCATCCATCCATGCATCTCTCCATCCATCCATCCATCCATCCATCCACCCATCTCTCCATCCATCCATCCATCCATCCATCCATCCATCTCCCCATCCATCCATGCATCTCTCCATCCATCCATCCATCCATCCATCCACCCATCTCCCCTTCCATCTGTCCATCCATCCATCCATCTCTCCATCCATCCATGCATCTCTCCATCCATCCATCCATCCATCCATCCATCCACCCATCTCTCCATCCATCCATCCATCCATCCATCCATCTCCCCATCCATCCATGCATCTCTCCATCCATCCATCCATCCATCCATCCACCCATCTCCCCTTCCATCTGTCCATCCATCCATCCATCTGTCCATCCATCCATCCATCTCTCCATCCATCCATCCATTCATCCATCCAT
The DNA here is from genome assembly GCF_018350195.1 of Panthera tigris. NCBI lineage: Eukaryota > Metazoa > Chordata > Mammalia > Carnivora > Felidae > Panthera > Panthera tigris. Next base: position 8,330,486 of record NC_056662.1, on the reverse strand, counting down.
CCATCCATCCACCCACCCATCTCTCCATCCATCCATCCATCCATCCTTATTTCTTTCAACATTTATTAAGTACTTATGTGCCAGGGCCTGCTCTGAGTGTTGAGATTATAAAAGGACACAAAGATAAAAAGAATATAATCACTGTCTGGGCCACAGAATAACAGGGAGAAACACATGCGTATAATCTGAAAAAAAAAAAAAAGTTCAAATAGCAGTCAGCAAAGGGGGACTGTTCCTGAGGATGAGACACCCTATCTCAGCCTAGGGTGGGGAAGAAAGCCTTCCTGAAGGAAACATCTTATACATGAGAGTTGAATAAAATGTGGCATTGGTCAGGTGAGAACCAGCAGCCTGGTAGGGTGGAGAAAGTTGTTTCTAGCACAGAGTTGCCTATGCAAAGGCCCTGCACACACAGCATTTCTAGTGGTAGAATGCTGGCGTATCAGGGGCATATAAGGCCCTTGAGGTTTTGAGGAGACTGCCTCCCCCTGGGTTGATCTTCCTGGATATTCAGATTTCTGCCTGGGCTCCCTCTGCCTAAGGACCTGGATTTTTCATTTGTGTTTGCATTCTGATGTTGGCTGAATCTTGGTCAATATTGTCTCAGGTCGTTTGGCACCAGGATTAAATGCCACAGTATTACTCAGAGCAATTAACCTTTAGTGTTCAGCCCAGCACACCCACTGTAACCCTGTCAAAAAAGAGACTGGGCTTCTTCCCAGCTCGTTTCTCCTGGCCTAGGGCTGCCTGGTGGTAGACATTTGGTGTAGAATTAATTTGGCTGTGGACAAATATTGTGGAGACTCTCCCAGGCAGCTGAGGTTAAACCAGTACAGGGTCTGATTTTTGCATCTTCTTGGAATCCCCATGGAGGTTTAACCCATTTGAAGTAAGGCTGAGAGTTGAAAACCAATAGGTTTCCTTCACTCTTTTGCAAAGGACAATTTTATAGCACAGTGAGTTTGACTGGACAACTCAAACCTATCACTCCCAAAATACTACGGTGCCTGACATTGACTTCACCTGAAAACTAAGAAAAAGGGGGTTTGGCATTGAAACGGCTGTGTGATCTTGGGCGCACAAGATCGATGTGTGTTATCGATGTGTTATCGATGTGTGTTAAATACAATAAAAAGTAGGCACAGGGCATAGGGTAGTGGTTAAGAGCAAAGGTGCAGGAGCTAGGCAGATTTGGGTTCTACTGTGAGCTCTGTCACCTCTTGGCTGGGCGAGTACTCAGTTTAATGAGCATAATATTTTCTTTCTCTTGGGACTGTGTGGGGTTGGTGCGAGCTTGTGCCCATAAAGCTCTTTGGTGTCAAGTCAGCATAAAATAAACGGAGGTTGTTTTGTGCGGTGTTATTATTAGCTTCAATTTAAGCACCAGCAGAGTTGGACAAACAAAGAGTTATCCAATCAGATGTGCAGGAGCAAAGAAACTCCATGACCTTTCAATTTCAACCTCCTGCCCTTCTGCATGTCCCCGAGTGTCCTCTATGTGACAAGGACCTCTGCGGGAGGCAGAGGGGACCTTGATTCATCTTGACAAGGGTCCTGGGACACAGGCAATATCAGCCTTCTTTTACAAATGTGGTTCAGAGTCTTGGTGACCAAGCATGAGTCATTTCACTTCCTTCCACTTCGAATTCTTCATCTGTAGAATACGAATAATAGTACCTACTCCTCGGGCCCCTGGGCGGCTCAGTTGGTTAAGCGTCTGCCTCTTGATTTCAGCTCAGGTCATGATCTCAAGGTTCATGAGTTCGAGCCCTGCACCGGGCTCAGCCCTGACACTGCGGAGCCTGCTTGGGATTCTCCCTCTCTCTGTCTTTCTCTCTCTGTTCTCTGTTTCTCCCCTGCTTGTGCTCTCTCTCTCTATACCTCAAAATAAATACATAAACTTCAAAAATAGTAGCTAGTCCTAAAGCGTGGGTGAATACCAAGTGAGACAGGACGTAGAAAGCCTGCAACGTTGTGCCTTGCACACAGTCAGTGCTTGCTCGATGTTTCCAATGATTCAATTACTGCGATTTTTAGAGCTCTATTGACTTAGCCCACTCTCAGTCCTGCCCTAAACTCCAAAGAGACAGAAAACCGGGCACTACAGCTTTCTCTCCATATCATGACATTCCATGATGACACATTTATGGCTACCGATTTCCTGCGAATCATATTTTTTTCTTGTCTCGGTTACAGTGTGTAAACTTCCACAAGGGGACACTGCCTTGTTTGAAAGCCAAGAACAGCTGTGCACAGAACATGTGCTAGAAGGGAGCTTCTCAAATAATCCCACACCCTTGCCACCAAGTTCCTTTTCTGAAGAGCAGCTTTGTATTCTTGGTGATAAAGGAAAGAATTTCAGGAACTGGGTCTTCCCCTATTGGTTTTCTCCTACGACTATGGAATCCTAAGTCAGTGGCTAGAATCCAAAGGAGCCAGCCACTGAACCTCAGTAAGGGTCAAAAGGAAACAGATGGCACACTCCGATGAGAACAATCCAAGGATGATTTATCTCCTGAGAGACTGATTACTGGGGTGTGGGCATGGCTTAGCAAAGGACAAAGCACGGAAACCCCAAGGTAGCCTGAAAGAGAGTGGGATAAAGCCGGTTGCTTTGGGAGCAGTGACTTTTCGTGGAAGGACACAGCCAGCCTGGGATCACCTCACTCTCCTTTCTTTCTCTTTCTCCCTGCCTGGTGTCCTCACCGGCCAAACCCAACCGGAGTACAAGGGCACGGCACTACGTCCATTGTGTGTTGACATAGTCCGCCAGCCTGGCCTTGGGAGGCAGAGCCCAGGTGGAGAGGGGTCCGAGGTGGGCAGGGAGGGGCAAACAGACGGAATGTCCCCGGAGAGGTGGGGCTAATGGGCCACCCGGGTGTGAAGGCATCGGAGATATTGATCCTGTAAGACCAGTCGCATTTTTGATGGACCGTTGAGATTGCAACTCAAGGTGTCAATTAAGGTTGGGCAAATCTTCGAAAACAAGAATATCATGTTGCATTCCAACCCAAGAACTACCACGTTTTTCTCAGGGAAGCAAATCGTAAAGCCCAGATAACAGAATGTTTGACTGAGGTAAAATAGATCTTACGATTCACCTCTGGATTAGTTTTTCCTCCATTTCTTCTGCCAATAGGCGATCCTTCTGTTTGCGCACACAGAGCCTGTAAAATGCCCTGAGGATGCCTCTAGCAGCCGACAGCGTGGAGGGTTGCTTTGGCTGTGGTCTGGGCCCGCTTTGTTCCTCCCTGTTGGGTTTTATGCTCACCGGGACCCCTTTTCGTTTGCACTCCTACCTGCTCATGCTGGTCGTACCGGTTAGTGACACTTAAAATGCATAATAAATGATTCAGTAAACCATAAGCATCAAAATAAAAGGAATTGTTGCTGCAGTGAAAGATCAGTCAAGTTCCTTGAGGGGGAAAAACTCAGCAAAGGCCAACTTAAAAAAAAAAAAAAAAACAGTTGTCAAATCAGTTATGAACAAGGCAACAGTGGATGATGATGGGGGGGCAACGTAAGAATCTAGAAAGGTGTATTTATAATTTGTGCTTGTTAGGGACATATTTGCCCCTTGTCTCCAGTTCAAACTAACATCCAGGCTTTAAAGATTCCTGCCTTGAGGGCTTTTTCAAGAAGGGCAGAAGCTTCTGCGGAGGAAATCACTTCAGTTGAAGCCTTGGGAGTTGCCTGGAACCTCTGACATCCTTTTATTCATCCGCAGACTTTTCTCATGCCTCTTCCTCCCTTGTGCTTCAGAGATACCTCGAGACATTTCTTCACCGGCCTCTTAACATTACCAAGGATGGGACAGGCCCTTCATTTCACACTATTTCTGCTCTGTAGCAAAATTCTTTGAGGGAGCTGAGAACGTTTTGAGTGAGAGCGTCCCTCCTCTCTGCTCACGTGGCATCTTCTTCCCCGTCTCTCCACTAGATGGCGAGCCCACGAGGACTGGGACTGTGCCTCAGGTGTCTTGGTCCCCTCACTGCCCAGTATGCTCTGGAACATTCTCAACGACCAATAAACGCTTATCTGAAAAGGTTTATCTGAAAACGAATTATCTGAAAATGTTTGTGAAGAATATTGTCCAAAACACAAAGGGACCCAGAGACTTTGTATTTATAGGTAGTAACATTTTATGCAAGCTCCTTAAACTCAAAGGAGCTTTAGGGGCTAAGCTTGCTGACGATCAAGTCTGAATGAGTAAATAAGCAAGGGCAGAAATGATCAAGACACTACTAGGCCAAGGAAGTGGGTACCCCAAGTTTGTTCAGGTTTTTCTTTCTAATGACCTATTTCCTCTCTTTGCCTGAAAGACTCATGTATCGGTAGGGAATACTCTTGGCCACAAGAAGCAGAATGCCCCCAAAGCAGTGGTTTAAACCATAAGTACGTTTACTTATAGCTTAAGAAATCCACAGAACTGCAGCCCCGGGGTGATACCGTGACTTCATAATGTCATCAAGGAAAGTAAAACCTACTGTCTTTCCACTGAACTGTCCTCGAAACCTTGACTTTTGTCCTTGGGGTGATGATATCATGGTTGTACTGATCTGAATGTTATATCCTGACATGACAGCATCCAAAGCAGGAAGGGGCGTCTCGTCTTCTTTATGTGGTTTTCTCTGATGGGAGGAAAATGTCTCCAAGAACCTCTGACAGAGTTTCCCTTCCCTCACTGGCCATCCCTGAGCCAATTGGGCCACTTGTCCACCTGCAGACAAATCACTGGAAAACTGTAACGTGTTGCCAAGAGCTGCTGTTGGCTTGAAGCAAGTGTGGCTCCCCCCCAGGGCAGGATGCCTCGCCGTCTGGAACGACGAACCGGGTTCTGCTTGCAAAGATGTGGGGGGATCAACAGCCTGGTGCAAGGTTTTCGTTACCGCGGCGTATCTCAAATATCGACATATTTACTTTTAACGTAGGAGTTTTGAAATCACGAGAGGTCCCTCGAGAAACGAGCCAAACTGTGTTCAGTGTTCGCACTTCCCTGTAATGTGGCTTTTGTGTCATCACGAAAGGTTTAAAGACGGCAGTGAGGTCTGAGCCTGTGGTCAGGGCAAAGACGTGTCGACAGGAGCATCTCTGAGACCGTGTGAAGCACCTGGGTTGTGCAGATGGAAGAAGGGCAGGTCAGGGACAGAGGTAGTTCGGCAAAAACAGAGACAGTAACCTCAGAGTGAACCCTTGGGGCACTGGAACCCCAGTTTCCCACCTAGAAAATTAGGGATGATAGTAGGTAGGGTTAAACAATACCGTATGTTTGAGTACTCAGCACAGGGCCTGGCATTGTTCATAAATAGTAGCTATCATATTATTATTGTTACTTTCTGATATTGTGTGATTATTTTTTATTGTTTATTTTGGGGGGAGGGAGGGACAGAGAGAGACAGGGAGAGAGAGAATCCCAAGCAGGCTCCGCACCGTCAGCACGGGGCCCCGTGCGGGGCTCGATCCCACGAACCGCGGGATCATGACCTGAGCTGAAATCGAGAGGCGGAAGCTTGCCTGACTGAGCCACCCAGGCGCCCCTGTATGATTACTTTTTAAAAAGCAGAGACCCTATAACCAGGGCTGAGATTGAAGATTTGCAGATGGATTCATTTGGAAAAAAAAGAAAGAAAGAAGAAGAAGAAGGGATGTGATATTTCCTGCATCTAAATGTGGGGGAGGACATTCCCATTCATCACATTAGGGAATTAAGTGCCTTTGAAAATCACGCTCCCTTAAGAACACTGACCTTCCACTTCTACTGCTCACCGTACCGCAGCTGGTGTGGTCACACTTTCATCCTGCTGTTTCTGCCGTCTCTACACTGAATTAGTAGGCATGTGTGCTTTAGATTGCCTGTCTGTCCGTCTATCCATCTGTCCACCTATCGACCTACCTAATCTGTGTAGAACTTCATATCTGACATCCGCCACAGCATTATCTCATTTAATCCTCACCGAACCCCACAGGCGAGAACAGAGGCTTTCAAACTCTATGGATGGTCACTGACGATTAAGACACACAAATTTATGCATGCATAGAAATTTGTGCGTGTGTGTGCATGCACACACACACACACACACACCTGAAAAAAAATGCTCATACTTACTCTATGTGATACATTTTATTTCAGTTATAGTCTACTGTATCCTACGCTGGTCTTTAAAATATATATATATATATTCCTTGTGAGCCACGATATTGATTTTGTGAAACATTAGGAGATTGAGTTCTTATCCCCAGTTCACAGGACGGAAGTTCAGAGAGGTTCAGGCACGTTACAGAACAGGTCTGAAGAAACTCGGCCAATCAGAGTCAGGCTGACATTGGACCAAGTTCTCCTCTGATGGCTGAGCGTTCGCCACGAGGCCCCGCAGTCGCCCACACTGCCTCTTTCTGGGGAGGAGAGCCCAGTGTGCTCATGATGGAGAGCCGTCCGGGCCCTCCCACCCGCCGGCTGGCTTCGGGGTCCTCCCTCCTGGCTGCACTCGGGAGTCACCTGAGCCGCCCTCCCCGGGGCTTAAGTTTCCCTAGGTCCTGAGTGGGCATGCGCGGAGGTACTTTATATTCTTTCCAGGTGACTCGGGTCATGTCAGTATTCATCCAGGGTGACAATCCCTGTAGGAGGGAGCCGTGTCAGGCCCTCACTCTTCCTGTTTTGGTGCGGGCAGAGATTACAGCTTTGCTAATTGGCTTCGGCATTTATAACCAGAGATCAAACAATATGTGCAAAGCAGAAACACCACGCATGTTATTAAAGCAAGCATGTGTGCAAAACACAGTGTTCTTTCAACTGCAGTATTGTTTCTCTCTTCCCCCAGCTGGCGCGCGAGGATGTAATGCCACCGCAGAACCAGCCGTGGGGAGGAAAAAAATGCTTCTCTGATTTTGTCTGCAACCATCCACTTTCATTCAACTTTCGCTCAAGAAGAGAACAATACCTCCCATTGAACGGGACTCGGAGCTTGAATCTGAGTCTGCTTTAATAATGCCGGCCTTTTCTGTTCCGTGTATAATTATTTAAACACCCTGGGTCATAAGGTCCTCCTGTAAGTTGGAAGCCTGCCTTATTTTCATATCTACAGCATCAAAAGCCCCCAAAATACAGTCAAATTGAATTTTCTCCTCCTGAATAGATCGAAGATTTTGTGAATTCTAATTGTTTCCTCCATGTGAACAATTTATTCTTGGAGCTGGAGAACTGTCTTTTGTGAATCACAGAGGAGCCCATCCTCAGGGAGAGTCCGTTTCCTTAAGCATTAAGAATCTGTGGTCTGTTTCCTGATGTTGAAAAAGTATGCACTTTTTTTTTTAATTTTAGAGAAAGAGAGAGAAAGCATGAGTCGGGGAGAGGGGCAGAGGGAGAGAGAGAGAGACAGAGAGAGAGAGAGAGAGAGAGAGAGAGAGAGAAAGAGAGAAAGAGGGAGAGAGAGAGGGAGAGAGAGAGAGAGAGAGAGAGAGAAAGAGAAAGAGGGAGAGAGAAAGAGAGAAAGAGGGAGAGAGAGAGAAAGAGAGAGAGAGAGAGAGAGAGAGAGAATCTTCAGCAGGCTCCACACTCAGCACAGAGCCTGACGTGGGGCTCGATCCCACGACCCCGGGATCATGACCTGAGTTGAAATCAAGGCTCGGACACCCCACCAACTGAGCCACACAGGCACCCCAAGTACTTTTTAACAGCATAAACTCCCAAACCACTGATTTAGAAAATAAATAAGAGTGAAAATCTCCTACTTATTTTAAGACTTGAGAAAGCCCACATTCCCACTGAGTTGTGCAAAAACTTTAGGGAATTCACAATAATGACTTTTTCATACCTTTTCCAAGTGTTAAATGGGTAACACAGTTCCTTCTTCCAAAGAGAGACCTACGTTCTTTTTTTTATTGTTTTATTTTATTTTATTTTTTATTTTTTATTTGTTAAAATTTACATCCAAATTAGTTAGCATATAGAGCAACAATGATTTCAGGAGTAGATTCCTTACTGCCCCTGACCCATTGAGCCCATCCGCCCTCCCACACCCCCTCCAGTAACCCTCAGTTTGTTCTCCATATTTATGAGTCTCTTCTGTTTTGGAGAGACCTACATTCTTAAAGAAAATGAGGAAGAGCCAAATGTATAACTAGCCTTGAGATTCATGGATCTTCATTTAAAAAAATTTTTTTAAACATTTATTTATTTTTGAGACAGAGAGAGACAGAGCATGAGCAGGGGAGGATCAGAGAGAGAGGGAGACACAGGATCCGAAGCAGGCTCCAGGCTCTGAGCGGTCAGCCCAGAGCCCGATGCGGGGCTCGAACTCACGGACCGCGAGATCGTGACCTGAGCCAAAGTCGGATGCCCAACCGACTGAGCCACCCAGGCGCCCCTGGATCTTCATTTTAAAAAATACAACGTAATGCTTCGTAAGATCAACTAGTTCATTCTAATAGCTGGCATTGATTGGATAATTGCTATGTGTGGGCATCTTGTCAAATTCTGGCTTGGATTATCACACCTGATTTCAATAACAACCATATCAGCTAGGAAATGGTATTAACTCCGATTTTCAGGTGATCAAACCTGGGTTCAGTGAGGTTAATGCCCCATATGAGTATGATGCCCATATTGCATGACCTACAGGTGTCATTCCCAAGGCAGGAATGCATGTCCCAAGACTACTGAGGACCCAGTCACTTCTCCCCAAAACATGGTAGGTTGTCAGTGGTGGATAGCAAGATGCTTTTAGGCATTACACAAATGGATTCTGTGTGTTTTAAATGAATCAATAAAACAGCAAACTTATCGTCAAGTAATGTCCTTCGCAGGATTGAGCAAGATTACTCCTTAAGACAAGGACACATAAAAGCAAAATGAATGGATTACAGGAAAAATATTGAGCAAATAGTAATGTAGGTATTACATGCCAAAAATGTCAATAGTTGGGGTGCCTGGGTGGCTCAGTCGGTTAAGCGTTCAACTTCGGCTCAGGTCATGATCTCGCGGTCCGTGAGTTCGAGCCCCGCGTCGGGCTCTGTGCTGCCCGCTCGGAGCCTGTTTCAGATTCTGTGTCTCCCTCTCACTCCCCCTCTTCACTTGTGCTCTGTCTCTCAAAAGTGAATAAATGTTAAAACATTTTTAAATGTTAATAGCTTATTGGAATAACTAGAGAATACTTTTTTTTAATTTTTTTTAACATTTATTTTTGAGACAGAGAGAGACACATAAACGGGGGAGGGTCAGAGAGAGGGAGACACAGAATCTGAAACAGGCTCCAGGCTCTGAGCTGTCAGCACAGAGCCCAACGCGGGGCTCGAACTCACGGACCGCGAGATCATGACCTGAGCCGAAGTCGGACGCTCAACCGACTGAGCCACCCAGGCGCCCCGAGAATAATTTTTTAAATGGTGGAATAGAGAATGTAGTGGGCCCTTGACTATATATCTTTAAAGAGTGAAGTCATTATCATTTCTAGAATCATAAGATGATATAATCAGAGCCCCCCACTGTGCAGGGCAGGGGTATAGTCACAACTCCGCTTTTTCCCATGGGGCATAGCCCGGTGCTGGACGCCTGGCAATTTACCCTCAGTAAATGCTGCTGAATGTGTGGTGTGGCTGAAGGAGCCCAAATGATCTTGCTGCTCTATCACCAAGTTGCTGTGTGACCTTAGGCAAATCACTTCACCTCCCTGTGCCCTATTTTTTTTTTTTCCTTTATAGAACTTAGGGGAGGGGAAAGCTTGCATCTAAAGCATATTCTAGTGCTAAACTGGGAGATGTGTGTTAACTAGTCCAGAACATATTTACGGGGCGCTTCTCCCAGCTAATATTTTGCGAGGTAGCACAGCATGGGTTTTCGGAGCAGGGAGCTCTGGGGGCAGGTGGTTTGAATTCCGTCTCCATCCATTTTTGCTGTGTGGCTTTAAGTGAGGTCCTTAAGTGCCTTCCGCCTCAGTTTTTCACAGCAAGCATGAGGGCGGTAGGTTTCAAACACCCCAGTTGCCAAAGTGCAGACCCTGGCCGGGCACGTTGCAGATGTTAGTAAATGCTACGCCGCACTTTTACTACGATGGACCAGGCACCACTTGGGTCGGAATGGGGGGAACTGTCTTTTTTTTAAATGCACAAATCCTATTTATTTCCTAAAGAAATAAAGGCGAGGAAGGCGGTGGTCAGGGTCCCATATCCTATCGCATCGGCGGAGATTAATTTACCCAGAGCGATTTTTCACCCCAGACACCTATGCACTTCCTGAGATAACCAGCAGGTGGTGGGGTTGGATTACATTTTAGGCCGCCGGGGCCTGGTGCTCCCTCCGCTGGGAGCTTTGTGAAACAGTAAATAATTGTCTTTTTCATTTTCAATACCTGGGATCAGCAGCTGCTGGAATCAGTTAAGGCTATCAATGTCCCTTAAGGCAAGAAATCTCAAAGAATAAGTTCCGCTAGAGCGCTGGTTCTCACACTGTCGGCATCGTTGACATCACCTGGGGGGCCTGTTGGAAATGGCAAATTCTCCAGACTCGCCTCCTCGGGGCTGAATGAGAGCCTCTAGGGGTGGGCCCAGCCCTCGGTGTTTTCTGGAGCCCTGGGTGCCGCCCGTGCGCTTGGGGTCGAGAACGCCCACGCTGGAGCAGTGCTTAAGGGCAGCCAGCTCTCAGTTTTGACTCCAAAGGTAAATCTGTAAAGAAGGGGCATTTGGCGAGTCCAGGGACCAGAAATTTTGACCGCCATGCGGGGCCTGTTAGAAATTCAGTCTCAGGACCCACCCGGATGTACTGGAGAAGTTGCACTTTAACCAGGTCCCTGGGATTCTGTACAATCTCTTTCTTTCTCTTTTCTCCACCCTCCTCTCCGTCTTGCTATCCCCAGTGCTCACTTCTTCAGCAACGGTTGACTGCAAACCTCAGTAGGGTTGGTTGCTAAGGAGGAAAAGGACCGAAGGATATGGGGGGTGGGGAAGACCTCTCCACCTCCTGTCCTGAAAGAACTGGCTTGAGAACGTTGTTCCTCGCCAGAGGCTTAGCACTACCTGAGTCCGGCAGCGAGCAGGTGACCGACAGTGTGGGCCACCATCCAAACTTATGCTTCTCTAGCCACAATGCACACCAGAATCTTCCAGGGAGTTTGCTAAACACAGTTTTTGCTTCAATAGATCCGGAGGGGGACTATGCATTTATATTTCTAACAAGTTCCCAGATGCTGGAGGCTGCTGGCCCAGGGGCTCCGCTTTGAGAACCACTGATACATACCTCAGATTCTAAATCATTCTGGTGACTTGGAGTCATGAGAATACACTGCCCACAAGTGAAAACCGATGAAGGAGGAAAAGAGGGAGAAGATGGAGAGAAGAAGAGTTGGCGGGGGGGATGGCGTCTCTATGGGTTTCTAGATGTTGCTCAATTCCCACCCTCTCTCTGAAGCTTCCGGAAGGGGACACTTCTGCCCAAAGGGTCCTTCTGTCCTCAGGGCATGCAGTTCATGGCATGCACGGCAATTCAAGGGGGAGTGAAATAACCACAGATTAGCAGCAACAGAGCTCTTACCTTCCCTTGGCCAAAGGGATCAGGAAAGTCATCACAGAATTTAGGAGAGGGTCAGGTAGGGGGAACTCTCCTGAGAGGAGCAAAGTCCATAGGCAGCCTGAGGCCACACTCGAAGAAGATGTCAGGGGGATTGCCCCCCCCCCACCCTTACCCCATCATTGTATTCTCTCCCTCCAGCCATCTGCTAGGATTCCCCATTGGCTGAAACCAGTCAGGGAAGATGGGAGCCTTGATGTCCTTACAGGTAGTCCTTACTGGTCTATATAGGATGTCGAAGAGCAGAATGATAATCTGGGGGCCAAATGGAAGACATCCATCCAGCTCACTGGTCTAGCGATGGGCAGATAACCCAATCTGGCCAATGAGATGTATGGAAAAATCTGTGGGGTGCTTCTGGGAAAGACGTTCTTCCCTGACTGCTCTAGGAAGAAAGCTCCTCCCCTTCCTGCCTGCCTGGGATGCTATACTTCTTGGACCTTCTGCAGCCACCTTGTGACTATGAGGAGTACCGAGAGCAAGACTGCAGTACCAAGAGAAAGGGGTGAGGTCAGCAAGGTAGAGAACGGATGGATGGGGTAGATGAGACGGGCTCTGGCCGGAGTGTCTCCTGCTTTCATCCACAAGGGATCAATCTCACCAAACTCTCTGTTTGCCTCTACCTGTCTGCCCCACCTTGTAGCATTTACGACGCTAAATCTATATCACATCTGTCTTCCTCTCTTGGTTGTAGATTCCCTCATTGTTGTAGAGAAATCTATGTAAAAACCTTGAGTTATAATTATTTTTCAGTGGCAGATTGTGTTTCTTTTATGGTGACTCCTATCTGGGACTGAACCCCATGGGTCATGATTCCATGGGGTTATACTGTATTGTTTCCTTCATCATTATCACCGTCGTCATCATAGATTGTAGGAACTCAATCCATAATTGACCTTCTTTGATATTGATTGTGCCACGTGGAGAAAGAACTTGTGCTTAGGTACTTACTTGGCTTTTCTGAGCAAAATTAGGACAATCATGCCCACCCCAACGAGCTGTAATACAGCCTCGCACAAAAACCCATTGATGTCTCCCAATAAATATTTCCCTTTTCCTCTATCCCATTTTCCTTCTCACGAAAGACACAACAAAGCCCCAAGGCAAACCTTGGGGAATATACACCGAGGGAAATTACAAGACCCAAAGTTGAGGGAAGCCTTACCCAAAGATGCAGAAGTAATCAATGTGGTTGTATTCGTACCAACTTTCGGGCTGAGGGAATTGACAGCAAATGGGACTCGTCACACATTGAGGCATTAATCCCTTGGAGAAGTGTAAAAGACGGGAGTGAGCAGATTTTTTGAACATTCTGGGCGGGCGACTCCCAAAGAAACAGGATCAGCAGCTGACAACTGCTGAGCTCTCCTTCGACCTTTGGATGGTGGCTGACAGCCTGTTTTCCTTCCGCAGGTGCAGAGCTGAGAATGCGACTAGGACCTCCCCGATAAGGGCAGCCGTCCATCTGGCGTGTGGCAGATCCCCAGGCAGGGTCACTGGCAGTTTTTGAGCAACCTCTTTTTCCCCAGGTCACTGTAGTCACGGAGGGCATAGGTGACGGAGTGCCCCAGCCTGTCGCTGGTCTCTGTTGACAGTGACGGGAAAACATCCCCATCGTCAGCACACGCATGCAGTGGTGGTACCGTGGCACCTACGGGGGACACCGTAAGCCACAACACGCGGATGATACAAATAGGCAAGAATCACCGGGTACGTAAAAGGAGGAGCAGCTGCCACGTATGGAAGGCCAAGTGCGTGCAAGCATTGTGCGAGGCGCTCCTTTCACAGATGAGGAAACTGAGTCTCAGAGAGGGGCCATAACTTACCCAAGGCACACATGCCAGGATGCAGGTCTAGACCTAACTCTCAGCTCAAGTTGCTTCCGCTAGGTGAGGCTGAGGACTGGCCGAGAAGATGGCAATGATGCCCGTCAAACTGGAAGCGGAGATCAGAGCTGTGAAAAGCGTGTGAACTTTTCCGAAGCCTTGGAAGTGACTTACTCTCCCTGAGCCTTGAGCTCCCTTATAAATTTGGACGATATTCTCTTTGCTTGGCGGAATGATTAATACGCAGCTGTAAAGTTCTTCGCCTTTTCTAGAGTCCGTCGCAAGCCTGCCTATCCATCGCTTGTGACCAGACTAGTTTGCTACCATACACAGAAGGAGCAGGGCTTTCAAAAAAGCAGATGTCTTTCTGCTAGTTTTCTCAGTAAACCTCAATTAGCACATCTATAAAACGGGGATAATAATGTCTAGGTTGTAAGAATTCAACGGCTTAAGCCATTTAGCTCAGTGCTTAGTAGGTTCTCAACAGATGCTGATGATAATGTCATAATTGGAGGGCAAGAGGAGACAGAAAGCAATTGTCTCTGATCATGGACGCTGAGTTCGGCACGAAACGTGATGTGTCCTCTCTGGGCAGTGGGATGAGGGGAGTTTAGGAAGGTAGCTCTTATTTTCCAGAAAGGGGAATGTGTGGGATGGTGGAGAAGGCACTGAACTGGGTATCAGAGAACCCCATCTGTCATCTGCCCGCTTGCCTCTAGGCCTCAACGTTCTCTCTGTGTAAAGTAGGTTTCCTTAGATCAATGACCCCTGAGCTGAATGAGTGCGGGGTATTGATTCCCAGGCGTGGGCATTGTGGCCTTAATAATTACAGCATTCTGTGACCCAATTATTTAGGGAAGCAAGGTGCTAAGCAGATTACAAAGACTTTTAAATTATCATTATGGGACTCCTTGGTGCCTTTAAAGTGCCCGTACATGCGGTGTGACCTTCAAGATGGGGTGTGGGAGACAGCATTTCCCAAATTTATTTGAAAGACACTTTGGAAGTGTTTTACTCTATCATCTGTGAAGCTCCTTGAGGCCTGAAATTCTATGATTTTCATACCTGGGCCATGGACAATGGCTGGTTCAGCAACAAAAGTTTTCTGGTTATGACTCAGGTTGTTAAGGCAAAACTTTTTTGCGTTTTCTCTCTCAAGGCATATGCGATTATTCACTTATATCCCCTCTTTGAAGCTGGATACACACTTGAGATGTATCACTTGCTCCCGTGGATTGTAAAGGGTTGAACCTGACTTTAGAACCAAGGGTAAATGCGAGGTGTCTGGGTGGCTCAGTCAGTTAAGCGTCAACTCTCGATTTCAGCTCAGGTCATGATCTTGCGGCTCGTGAGTTCGAGCCCCGCATCGGGCTTTGAGCTGACAGTGCAGAGCCCGCTTGGGATCCTCTCTCCACCCCTCCTCTGCTTGCACACTTTCTCTCAAAATAAACTTTTAAAAACCTTTTTAAAAAGAAGGGGAGAGTATTCCGAGTAGCCGTGAAGATGATTAGGAGCCATCCCCAACGGTCACACAGATTAAGAAATATCCAGATGTCAAGGGGTCAGAATAATTCGCCCTCAGAACAGGACAGTGTGACAACAAGCATCTCTCATTTTAGCTTTCCCTTTAACATGTTTTTAACGTTCATTTATTTTTGAGAGACGGCGTGCGAGTGGGGGAGGGGCAGAGAACGAGGGAGACGCAGAATCCGAAGCAGGTTCCACAGAGCTCCACATGGGGCTCGAACTCACAGACCAAGAGATCATGACCTGAGCCAAAGTCAACGTTTAACCGACCGAGCCACCCTGGCCCCCCCAGCTTTTCCTTTTAATAGTGCCTTTATTCATAAAATTTTTTAACATTTATTTATCTTTGAGAGAGAGAGAGAGAGAGAGAGAGCACAAGCGAGGGAGGGGCAGAGCAAGGGGGAGACAGAGCATCCGAAGCAGGCTCTGTGCGGACGGCAGCGAGCCCGACGTGGGGCTTGAACTCACGAACCGTGAGATCATAACCTGAGACAAAGTTGGACGCTCGATGGACTGAGCCACCCAGGGGCCCCTATTTAGCATATTCTTAAATGACAGAACTACTAAGCACAAAAATCATGATCGCTACTCGTTAGTCAGTGCCTACCACATGCTCAGCACCGTACCGCCTACTTGCATTACGGCAACAGTTCTGTCCTTCTAATAACAACTCCTAGCACTTTCTGCCCTTTTACAGGTGAGGAGGAATAGAGGAAGAATAACTAAGTCAATCTGCCAACGTCGCACAGCTTCTTAAGGGGACAGTGCAAATTCTGAGTTCACCAGTTCTTAGCCGTGCGGGGTCCCCCCCCCTCAAGTGGCGTATCTGCTTTAAGCTCTATCGGTTCCTCAGCAGCATTAGAATAATAATAGTATCTAAATAATAGAGTGTGACGATGGCTTGGAAGTACATTTACTGAATGCAGGAAGCTCTTGACACACAGCCAACACTCTGTATATGTCAACTATTATTTTTAAATCATCATTATTATTACTAGATCGACATACGTGTTACGGGGCTGTTATTCTGGGAGGCAGGTGCTTTTTATACAAAATGCAAAGACAATTGTGTGGACATGGGAGAAAGGATAAAAGTTACGCTATGTTAAGTTGTAAGTGTATACGACGTTTCCCCTCCCCCCCCCCATGTGTTAAAATTGTTCATTAAGAGTTTGACGCGGGCCAGGGGTGCCTGGGTGGCTCAGTCTGTTGAGTGTCCTCCTTCAGCTCTGGTCATGATCTCACGGTTCGTAAGTTTGAGGCCCGCTTGCTTTGGATCCTCTGTCCCCCTCTCTCTCTGCCCCAGCCCCGCTTGCGCGCTCTCTCTCAAAAATAAATAAACATTAAAAAAAAATTCTTGTGGGCTAAAAGCTTGGGATGAAATCATATTGACAAGACAGCAATGGGAACGCTCCGAGAGTACTGGGTGGGGGGGGACCACAAAAGGCAGCAACCACTCTAGAAAGCAATGTGGCAAGCTCTAATAAAGATGGGGATGTTCTTCCCTGTGACCCAGAAATCCCACGCTCCCCTGGAGGAGCCCTCCCACATGGGCACAAGGAGACAGAGATGGGAATGTCGGCACCACGGAGATGGGAAATAATAAAACATGGAAACGAAGAGAAGGTCCATCCACAAGGTGACGGGTAAAGAAATTGGGATAAAGTCTTTCTGTGGAATATTATACTGAAGTTAAAAATCAATGAATTGGGGGGCACCTGGGTGGCTCAGTCGGTTGGGTGTCCAACTTGGGCTCAGGTCATGATCTCACGGTGCGTGAGTTCGAGTCGCGTCAGGCTCTGGGCTGACAGCTCGGAGCCTGAGGGCTTCTCCGGATTCTGCATCTCCCCCTCTCTCTCTGCCTCTCCCCTGCTTGTGCTCTGTCTCTCTGTCTCTCAAAAATAAATGTAAAAAACATTTTTTTTAAATCAATGAACTGGATCTCTAGGTATCAGCAAGGTAAGATCTCAAAAGCTTAATGGATAAAAAGCCAGTTGCAGAAAGAGATGTGCTTCATGAAACCTGCAAACGATGTGACGTATTTCTTATGAATATGTTCCTATATAGCCATTGTGTAAAACAAGTTGGAAATAATGAACACCACATTCAGGAATTCCGGGTAGTAATTATTTCTGGCAAAGAAGAGAAAGACTAGATTTGCTGAGAGGGAATCAGGGCAATTCAACTGGACCTTTTTCTCCTTGTTTTTTTTTCTTTTTTTCTTTTTTTTTTTTTTAACGTTTATTTATTTCTCAGACAGAGAGAGACACAGCATGAACGGGGGAGGGGCAGAGAGAGAGGGAGACACAGAATCGGAAGCAGGCTCCAGGCTCTGAGCCATCAGCCCAGAGCCCGACGCGGGGCTCGAACACACGGACCGTGAGATCGTGACCTGAGCTGAAGTCGGACGCTAACCGACTGAGCCACCCAGGCGTCCCTCTCCTTGTTTTATAGTTCCAATATCTTTAACGCCTTCTGCTTTGATGTGCATTTTTCAGAACGGCGTTTCTTACCGCTACAAACCTTCTGTAAAAAGGCTTCGGGTTTATGGGGTTCAGGGCCAAGCGTGAGGACTTGTTTCCTGCTGTGTTCTGATGCAAAGTTGTAAGTGCAAGCCGGGGTCGGGGTTGAGTTAATGATTTAGTACAGCTCCCACTTGGTGTGTGTGAGCTCCAGTGAGCCTGCTCTGACCGCCGCCCCCTGCACCCACCGAGGCTGGAGGGGGGAGAACAAAAGGTTGTCCCCGCAGCATCTCTCTCTCAGTCACCTGTCAGCGTCTCTGCTGCGTGCCTCAACCAGTCAGCAGCGTGGCTCAGACCAACTGAGGGAGTTGGCTGTGGAGTTATTACTGACCTCCTGAGGGAGGGTTCAAAGAGGCCAAGGAGGCCTGACTTTCTGGTCAAAGTGTGACTTCACCCGGGGAAAGTGAGGTGGCAAGGGAGGCATCGAGTTCTTGGATGAGATCAGTGTCAATGGGGACAAATCCAACCTGGTGACTCGGTGCATGTGTGTGTGTGTGAATAAGTGAAGCATTCCATTAAAATAAACGTATTAAGTCTAACATAAATAACTTGCTGTATAAGAGCTTATAAATTCCCAACTCAACCCACCGTGAAATGTGAAATGTCTAACCATGAACTGACACACGGTGAAATGACTCATCAGAGACAGGAGGGCTTTTGTATCCTTTGGAGAGCTGATATTCCAAGGAAGCCAGGTGGAAATACAAAAGAATTCTCTGTGGGTTGGTTTGCAGTAGGTTGGATTAAGAAAGAAAAAAAAAATTTTTAGGGCGGGAAGAACACTGACAACTGAGATCTACCCCTTATTTGCAAGCCTTGAAGTGTATTCTGCAATATTGTTATCTACAGGCATGACGTTGTATGCCGTCTTTCACATAGATCATGGGTTCTTTATCCATTCATCCACTTGGTGCTTTCCAAAAATGTTTCAGCTTTTGACTTTGAAAATCTCCAGCCACAGAAACATTGCAAGAATTAGCACCATTAATGCATTTTTTACATTTCACCCAGATTCTTGACATTGTTAGCATTTTGCCCCTTCCTTCTTCCTTCTCTTATGATACATAATATATATCGTGTAACACGTACGATACATAATAATGTAGTACATACATACCTTATTTTTCTGCTAAGTCATTTGAGAGCAAATTGTTGCGGTCATCATGCCCTTTTACTCCTAAAAACCTTGGCAAGTATCACCTAAGAGCAAGGGCATTCTCCACACAGGCATACGCAATTAGCAAATTCTGAAAATTTGGTGTTGATACAATGCCATTATCAGTCTGGTCCACATTCAAATCTCTCAATTGTGTCCCACCCCCAAATGCCATTTATTTATTTATTTATTTATTTATTTATTATTTTTTCATGTTTATTTATTTTTGAGGGAGACACAGACAGAGCATGAGTGGGGGAGGGGCAGAGAGAGAGGGAGACAACATATTGGGAGCAGGCTCCAGGCTCCGAGCCGTCAGCCCAGAGCCCGACGCGGGGCTCGAACTCACGGACCGCGAGATCGTGACCTGAGCCGAAGTCGGACGCTTAACTGTCAGTTTGGGAGAGAGCCGGCCAGCTGTTCTGCAGAACCCGTGTCAGTTCGGGTCTGTTTTTCCGATTGCTTCTTCCTGATTGGATTCCGGTGGAGCGTTTTGACAGGAACACTCCATGAGTGGTGCCGTGTGCATATCGCGGCACCAGATCAGGAAGCGTGTGCTATCAGTCTGTCCCTTGATCGGCGATATGGATTGTGATCTCGGGGTTAGGCGGGCTCTGACATTTTTAAGATGCAATTCACTGGAAAAAGTTTATTGCCACGATGGCCCCCCCCCGAACATCAAGGCTGCTGTAGCGCATGGCTGTCCTCAGGAGGGCCCTTCGTTAATCCTACAGAAGGGAGCTGAGTGTCTGCGAGCCTCTGCCTAGAACTTAAAAGGCCACCTCCTGCACCCCCCTCCCCCCCCCCCCCGGGGTCCCCAGAGTCTAGTGTTAAAGGGACAGGCAGCAAACAAATGCTGTGAATAATAAGTCAGTTTAAATTGTGCTAAGTGCCGTGAAGGAAATAAAACTAGGAAATGGGACAGAGAGTAAGGCAGGGACAAAGTGACTGCAGATAAGAGTCCCTACCTTCCCGGAGTGCCCTGGGCAGTGAGGAAGACCAGGGATAAGCAAATGAACAAATTCATAGTGAGTCAGGTAGTGATGAGTGCCATGAGGAGATACGGAGCTGGTAAGAGGAGAACGTCCTGGAGGGATCTATATGGGGGACAGAGAGGACCTTGTTTGGGCGGTGACATCTGATGGGGGCTGAAAAGAAGCGAGGCCGGTGCCCGGAGGCCCTAGGAGTGTAGGCCAGGCAACCAGACGGCGCATGCGCAGACCGGGAGCTTGGGGGGCCCTGCTGGGTGAGATGAAGGGAAAGCAGGAGGCCGTGTGGGTGCGGTGGGGGGTGCGGGTGGCAACCTCAGGAAATGGGAACAGAGTTGTGGCCGGCGTCAGAATGGGGAGGGTTTCTAGGCCATGGTAAGGATTCAGATTTTTTCGTTAGCACAATGGAAAGCCATTGGGAGGCTGAGAGCAAGGAGCGACGTGATCCATGTTTTAAAAGTATCACTTTGGTGATTTTGTAGAGAACCCAATGAGGTGGGAGGGGCTGTGCCCAAGGGAAGCAGGGGGACCAGTACCCAGATGAAAGAAGTGTGCTCCCGGAGAACTATGAGCTCATTTTGTTGGCCTGTGTCTCCTGTGCCTAATGAGGGATGCTAGTGTTCGATGGATGGATGGATGGATGCATGGACAGATGAATGGACGGACGGATGGACGATCGGATGGCTGGATGGCTGGATGGATGGATGGATGGATGGATAAGTGGGTGGGTGGATAAGGGGGTGGGTGGGTGGAAGAAACAATACATTTGCTCCTATTATTAATTTCCAAGTAAGAAACTCATCAGATGGCTGGCAGATTTGCGCCATGTCGGTTTAGCTAAGGTGGGACATTTCTCCAAATTGGCTTTCCTGTATATTTCCAGAAGGAGTTGTCCATGAGAGAAATCTGCATGGGATTCAGAAGAGGGAAATGAAGGAGAAGCCCTTTCTTCAGCTCTCCGAAGGACTCTTCTGCAGCCCTCCAAAGGTGTCGTTCATCTATCCGTTCAAGCTGTGGGCCTGGGGTGGTGTCTCTACCAGCCCCAATGGTCAGCCCCTTCTGGCCTTCGCATCCTGGGCCGGGCAGGCGTGTAAGGCCATGGTGAAAAGAGTTCAGCTGCTCCTGTGGCTGACGTATATCATGGGGATCAGAGGCAAAGAGAAGAGACAAAGTTCTCGTGTACCTCGGAGGTTCTAGACTGTCTTTGGTCTCCCCAATTCCTGCCTATCTTCCCAACCACCAGTTCTGCTGACGTCAGGCCTGGTGCCAGAACCAGAATCAAGGGCCCTTGAGAACGCTTACTCAGCGCCCACAATTGCTTAAGGTTTAATCACATAATAAATCCCTTTTTTTGTCCCACTCCTCATAGCTCTGCTTCCCTGAATCAACTCTGACATGATACAGACTGCTTTTGAGTATTTACCAACCTTGGGGCTTCTTGAACTTGCGTGAGGTTTAGAGAAACATTCTTAATTTTTTAAGGTAAGTTTATAAATATAACTGATCAATCTCATTTATTCTGGAAACAACAGTGCTTATCCAAATATACAGAAAAAGCTTTCCAATCGATGAACATGGTGCTTTTTGGGCTTTCAAGAGAGCTGTTTTTTTTTTTTTAATTTTTTTTAAAGTTTATTTATTTTTGACAGAGAGAGAGAGAGAGCGAGCGAGTGTGAGCTAAGGAGGGGGAGAGAGAGAGGGAGACACAGAATCCGAAGCAGGCTTCAGGCTCTGAGCTGTCAGCACAGAGCCCAGTGTGGGGCTTGAACTCACGAATCGTGAGATCATGACCTAGGCCGAAGTCGGACGCCCAACCAACTGAGCCACCCAGGCGCCCCGAGAGCTGTTTTTTAATTGTTTGTTTGCCTAAGAGGAATAGAAGAATGTGTCTCTGACTCATTTTTGCAATATGTGAACCGAATGACTCCGCGGTGAGTCGTGGAGGTGATCAAGTTCAGCTGGCAATCATTGGCAGGTCCCTAGTTTCTCTGTTTGGGAGCTGTGACCTTTAAGTGAGTTCCCGAGATTAAAGTTTAGTCCCAATTTCAGGCCGCATCTACAGGATCCTAATTTTGGGGATTTATGAGGGGAAGGGACATAGAAAAGGGAGAGAAATGTCCACATGAGATCTGGGCCACTGGGCCAGGGGGAGGAGGCCACTGGATCTTGTGACAATTAAGGGCTTAACCTCTGTGGTCAGTCAGAACCAGATTTGAATCCCAATGACCCTGCATAATTGCTGTGTAACCAAAACCAATTTACAGTGTATCTTGGGGGCTCTGTATTCTGTTCTATAAGGTGGGGTGATAATCTCTTTCCAGTAGTGTTTGCAAAGATCAAATGGGACCGTACATGGGAGTACTCTGGATGATGCCTGGCCCCGGGGCAGCCAATATGAGCATGTCTGACTTAGGTGGCTTGGGACAAGTTAGTGAACTTTCTTGTGCCTCAGTTTCCTCGTCTGTCAAACGGGGCCGTTAACAGTGTCCACTTGATAAAGTTTTCACGAACATTCAATGAGTAAGAAGCAGTGTGGTCGCGATGGCAAACATTAGATTCAAATTCTGGTTCCAACGCTGGATTACTATGGGACCCTGGGAAAATTGCTGAACGTCTCTGAATCTGGTTCTGGTTCTCATAAACGAAGCATGGGAATAAAAGCACCCACTGCAGCGACCTGTGGTAAGGGTTCAAATGTCATCATGCGTGTAGAGTAGCAGCCTAGCACATAGTCGGTGCTCAGTAAATATAAGTTGTTATTATCGCTCCCCTGATAGCATGATTAGCCACGTTCAAAGGTCTGAGCTAAGTGCGTTTCATACCGAATTGGTTTTGGCTCTTATGACTGTTCCCATTCAAGAAGCCGTTAAAAGGTTGAGAGCAGGGGTCAAGGCTCTGTGCCTGTTCTTCTTTTCCCCTGGGAAGCAGAGCCCCTGACCACTGTACCATACTGCCTCCAGTTACGTTTTTCAGAACGTATCTGGAGGAATGAGTGAGCTGAGCCACCCACGCCCCCTGGGACCATTGTTAGATGAACGGATCCCCTCCAGAAGATACGGGTTGACGTCGGCAGACACTTTTTTTTTTGTCGCAGCCAGAGATGCGAGGATGCTTCGATGCCTCTGGCGTCCAAAAGGTAGAGGCCATCCAAGATGTCAATAGTGTCGAGGATGAGAAGCCCCGAGTTAGCGAAGTGTCAGACAGTCGCCACCAAATGCTAACAGCAGAGAGAGAGAGAGAGAGAGAAGCTTTCTCTCTTGTCTCTTATAGGGCCAGTCATCCCACCATGGGGGCCTCACCTTCGTGATCTCATCTAAAACCTAATCACTTCCGAGGGAGGCCTCATCTCCAAACACCCTCCAACTGGAGGGCTAGGCTTCAACTTAGGAATTTCGTGGGGGCAGCAGGGTGGACACAATCATCCAATCCGCAGTGCAAGGAATAAGAGTGAGCATTTCCTGTTCTAAGTGCTTTACATATATATGCTCTCATTCATTCCCCAGACGAGTCTAAAGCGAGGCAATGATTTTATCTCCACTTCACAGATGAGGAGGGCAAGTCAACTGTCCGAGGTCGCATGACTTGTAGGTTGCAGAACCTGGCTTCAGACCCAGACAGTTTGGCTCCAGACTCTGTGTTCTTTTTCTTCTTCTTCTCTTTTTTAAATGTTTTCTTTTATATTTGAGAGAGACAGAGACAGAGCACGAGCAGGGGAGGGGCAGAGAGAGAGGGAGACACCGAATCCGAAGCAGGCTCCAGGCTCTGTCAGCGCAGAGCCCGACGCGGGGCTCGAACTCACGAACCGCGAGATCATGACCTGAGTCGAAGTCGGACGCTCAACCTTAACCGACTGAGCCACCCAGGCGCTCCCAGACTCTGTGTTCTTGATCTCCATATGAAAAGTAGTCACCCTATAGCATCCACAGAAATTCAGAAAAACAGTTGTGGCTCTGCTGAACCAGGAGTCGCAAACTGATGTCGTTCAGCAATCCTGATTCTTGCCAGTGGCAGGCAATTTTGCTCTCATGGCCACTTCTTCCAATTAAAAAAAAATATCATCGTATCTAATGACTGCATTGCCATGAAGACAAACACAATCCAGGTTGGATTCATTATCATACGTTTATTAGTATATTTACCTCTCTTCTAATAAAAAAAAAAAGTTAAAACAGTTTTGTGGACCCAGAGTATCATGATCCCCAGGCATTGTGCCTATTGGAGAAGTCAGCTCTGGTGGCAGAGGGGTCTGGCAGTGTCGTGAGGGATTTTGGAGCAATTACGTATAAAAAGGACGTGGTGGAAGGTAGAGCAGCCTGCTTCCAGAAGCACGTGCCTTCTCGGGGGACATCTGTTGCTCTGTTTCTTCCTTTTTTTTTTAAAGTTTATTTATTTTTTGGTAGAGGGATGGAGCATGAGTGGGGGAGGAGCAGAGACAGAGGGGAAGAAAGAGAGAGAGAGAGAGAGAGAGAGAGAGAGGATCCCAAGAAGGCTCCACGCTATCAGCACAGAGCCCGACGGGGGGCTTGAACTCACAAACCACGAGACCATGACCTGACTCAAAATCAAGAGTCAGATGCTGAACCGACTGAGCCACCCAGGTGCCCCTCTAACTCCAGATTTTTTTTTTTAAGTCAACTCACTGTTCCTACAAACACTACTCTAAAACAAAAACAAGACAGAAAAAAATAAGAAGAAAGAAAGAAAAAAGGAAAAGGAAGAAAAAAGAAAGTATCATAATTTGGTTAAGTGGACTCTTGCATCAGAGACCTTGGCTGGCCCACTCACGGGGCGCGTACCTTGGACAGTGGACTTGATTTCTCCGTGCCCCTCTTTATCATCTGTAAAATGGGAACAACACAAGCATACGCTTCTGCCTCAGGGGTGCAGGTGGTTGATCTGATCTAGATTCGCATCCTGTTCTTGAAGGACAAAGGCATTTCAGATCCAAACAGGAACTTGTAGATCGGATTCCCATGCTGTCTGGGGCTGGAAAATTGGGGTTGGTGACAAAGTGCTAGACTGGGCCTCTGGCAGCCTGGAGAGCACAGACCCATCTCTGGCAAGGCAGCTGCTGTTCAGCCTGGCCGATTCTTGTCGTCTGGGGACGTCGGCCCACATTCGACATGCCTTCTATTTAAAGAGGAGCCATTAAAAATTTTTTTTAAAGCGGGAGGGCACCTGGGTGGCTCAGTCGGTTGAGCGTCCGACTTCGGCTCAGGTCATGATCTCGCAGTTTGTGAGTTCCAGCCCCACGTCCGGCTCTGTGCTGACAGCTCGGAGCCTGGAGCCTGCCTCGGATTCTGTGTCTCCCCCTCTCTGCCCCTTCCCTGCTTGCACACTGTCTTTCTTTCTCTCAAAAATAAGTAAACATTTAAAAAAAAATTTTTAAAGTGGCCAGATAACTGGATTTCTCATGTGAAATGTCTCTTTTTTTATTTTGTTTGTAAACAATGGATTACAATTTTTTTTTTTTTTAATACAAAATGGGGTAAGTAAAACACATCTGCAAAGCTGGCCAGGGCTCAGTGTGTGTGTGTGTGTGTGTGTGTGTGTGTGTGTACATGCTCAAGCATACACGTGTGCACATGTATGTGACTAGTTTCTGATCAGCTTTGTATAGAAAGTCAATGTCCAGTCGGCACCTGCCTAGCTTGTAAAGGTGCCCCTGTAGCATGTGTTCAAGAACCCCTGTGCTTTTAGGGGCTAGGTTGGAAGATTAATTTGGGGACACGGCTCACGTCAGCCAAAAGACGAGTTTTCAGTCATATGAGTCTGACGTGACTGCTAAAAGTGTCAATCTCAGAACCTGAAAATGTCACCAGGAAGAAAAGGCAGAGCTGTGTGAAGGGCCAAGCGGCAGCCGGAGAACATACTGATTTTTTTTTTTTTTTTTAGGGGAAAGAATCAAAGAGAATGAAATAAGAGAAAAAGAAATCAGACATGCAAATCAGAGCTCTCTAGAAAAATTTCTCAGCCCAGAAATCACTAGGAACATAATGTTGAGTCTCTCTTCCCACCTTCTTCCATGAGAGTTTTCATGAGTGGAGGAAGGTACTTCTCTTACAGAATTTTACAGCTGAACAGAACTAAATACTTAAAAAAATATTTTTTCTTTTCATTTTGGAGGTAAATAAAATGGAGACTGGGGTGGATAATGGACTTGCCCGTGGCCCATAGCACATCCTAAAACCCCAAATGCATAGAGGGGAAGGCAAGAGATTTCAATGGGTCATATAGACCCAGAGGGAGGCAATAGGCGTTGGAAACTGGGGTGCACCAGGGAGGGCCTGGCCTCCCCACAGGGGTCTGTGTTACCGACCGTGCCCAGCTGGTCCACAGCAGACAGTTCCCACTTTTGAAGAGAAGTGCAAATCCCAACTTTGAGGAGGAAATCTGACTTTTAAAAGTTGTCAACTAATTCAAAGTTTAAAACACACCACTGAGGCCACACAAAGCATTGCTGAGGTCCACATCTGGCTCAAAACCTGCCAGTTTTGTGACACAGGTTAGAAAATCTTCCAGAGCCCCACTTGTTTTCCTCACAAACATACGACCCACCGCACTTCCTGTCAAGTGTTTTTTGTTGTGTTTTTTTTTCCCGTCCCAAGGAAGCATTGTTAACTTAAGTCAGGAACCCTCATTTTGACCATTTCCTTAACTCTTCATTCTGAGGAAAGACCTCAAAGGAAGACAACACTTCACTTCTGTTTCCTTCCTACCACTCGCCAGGTTGTGCTTGTTCAGCCAGAAGTTCGGGACCCGCAAGGAAAACTAAGGACTCAGGAGCCTTTTGGATTCTCACCTTAGCTCTATTTTTTATTAAAGAATCTCCTTTTTATAGTAAACTAGGGAGAGGATGTTCAGAGTCCGGGTTCATAAGGTACAGGGCTTTTTGATCAGCAGAGCCCAAAAATAGAACCGCAGAAATACAACTTGGTAAATCTTTAATGCTCAGGTGCTTTTCCTTCCCTGAACTAATGCAGCCATTGGAACGGCTTCCGTCTCCGACTCAGAACAAGACACCGACCGGAAGGTTCATCTCATTTTTCACGAACTCTGGATTCTATTTCTTGATGCCTCTCGAGCATCTATAGGGCAACGATAAGAAAAAACCGCAGCACAAACACCCGGCTTAATTATAAGCCTTTCTCCTGGATTTCCGTGCAAACCCAGAAAACGAGTCAGAGGCGAGTCGTAAACCCAAGCACTTTGTTTATTTAAGGCAAGGCAGCTTCCCCAGGAAAATAATTTTTCCTATTCAGTGAGCAAAGGTGTTTATTGGCTTATCAATCAAGTCACTAGACAGATGTCATCTTTCAAAGAAAGTTGGAAAGTTTACTGTGCTTCTAACACTCGAGAATAGAAAAATATAATAAAATGATCGAGGATAGGAATCTGAGTTTTTGCCTATTAAACTTTGGGTTACAAATGACACACACACGCACACACACACACACGCGCGCGCACACATTTTCAAGACACAAGGTAGTGAGCAACTATGTAGCGTGACCAGTCACATCAGCTCATTTCGCGGCTCTGAGCTCCACTCTCTGTGTGGTTGTTGTCCCCGTGCTCACCTTCTATCTGCTTCTGTTACTCATCTGTGAAGTAGTTACAGCAGTTCCGGTCACAGGGTTGCTTGGATAAAGTAATAGAAAACGTGTAGCTCTTCGAGCCCAAGATCCGGCACAAGAACACGCGAACAAAATTCACAAATGGAAGGACGGCTAGTGTTGCTGACACCCCTCCACCACTGCTGTTCCTACAGGTGACTTGCCCGCGACTGTCACACGCGGCACCTGTCCGGAGCACAGGCTCCTGTCGAGGCCCTCGAGCAGGACAGACGTGACAGCATTCACCACTTGAGCTCGCTTAGCGCATCACGTCAGGAGAGAAAAGCGGAGCCTGTTGGGCAATGTTTATCTCACCAGCTGCGAGTGTGTCTGTGCCTAGAAGCATCCATAGCGCTCATTGTAGATCTCCCCATGAAGCCTACGTGTCTTCTCTGCGAGATGGCCTCCCGGGGAGACTGAAGACCGAAGGCAGGAAAACGGAGTTCCTGGACGGGTCCGAGGTGCTTGGCAGGTAGCTGTCGCTCACGAGCTTTTACGCCAGCCGCGCCTGCAGCACAGAGGAGAGCTTGCCACATATTGTGGGATTTCAATCAAAATATCGCCCGGGTGCCGCAGCGTTTCTCTGTTGGAGCCGCCTGATTTTCAGTTTCCCGCTCCGACCGGGTGCAGCCCAAGTGGGAACGAATGAGTCACTTTGCCTCCTCTCATTTCGGAGAGGCAGTCCGGGCCAGGGGTTAGGGACACGAGGCCTCGACCCAGAGGGCCTGGGTCGGAGTTCTGGTTGTGCCCACTTTTATTGGGGTTTGTAAGATGGGGCTGAGGAAGATGGGGCCGCCGACTCATAACTTGGTTGGGACGAGGAAATGAGTACTTAGAACAATGCCCGGCCTCGAGTACAGATTCAGGAAACAGGAGCCATACCGGTTCAGTCGGGTTGGAGAGCTAACAGATAGATCCTACACCTTCGAGCCCCCCAGCTGTGGACCCCATCCTGAAAATGCTCATGCACCCCGCACCCCCAATTTGGATGGCTCTTCAAGGGTCCACAGATCTCGACGCCCCCCTCCTCACCCCCGGGTTCAGAACCCCTGTCTAGAAAACACCTGAAAGAGGCCTGGAAAAGCGTGTTTACATATGCAGACCCCTTTAGTCTTCGTCAGGATGGCTCAGTCTTTTCTGAATCGTGGCAACATAAATAGGTAAAGAGGTATTGTTAGAGGGAAGCTTTTTACTGGCACTTGGAAGTTTTATTTTTGTTTTTCAGGAAGGAAAGGAAAGAACAGGGTCTTTCAAGCCGCTGACTCATCATCTGCTTCCTTCATGGGAAGAGAGGGAGTAACCCAAGAGCATTTAGCCCTTCAGGGGCCTGCTCAGTGCAGCGCTTAGGAAGCCAGCCTTTTGTCTCCTGAGTTTCTCTGCACTTTTTGTAGGAGCTCCTGACAGGGACTTTCTGAGTCAGTTCTGTGTCTAGACACATCAAAAGGCAAACTGCCTGTTTATCGGGCTCACCAGATCCAGTGAGGAGACAGAGCAGGGCCGGCCTCCCTCTGAATCACTCACCAGATGGAGGGAGCTGAGGTGAACAGGTTCATCGGGCAACATTCCTCACCCTCACTGGGAAGGGCAGTCATGTTGTCTCTTGCCAGAGTCAGGCGAGAAGACGCTGTTGATTTTGTCTCCGTCTCTCGGTGCCAGGGCAGAGCCCAAAGGGGCTTCTGAAGGTGCAGATGGGGTGAAGTCTTGAAGAGGAACGTGAGGGTCATTCAGCAGTGTGGGCGCCCCGTAAGTTCCTGGGGTGCGAATTCAAGAGTGCCAGTGTGGTGACAGAAGGCCACTCGATTCAGACAATTAAAAGAAATATTTTCAAAATCTGACCAACAGCAAACAGAAGACGATCGCTTCGGGTTGTTCTTCGGAAGCCTAATCCCGAACGCAGGGAAAGCCTCCACCCCACGATTTTTCCCAAACTCCTTTTTCTCCTATATCTGGATTGTTCTACCGCACCCCGTGTCAGATTTAACGTCAACCACACCCCACACTAAGTCGTATTTGTATATATACCTAGATCCTCATGTACGTGTGGCCACATACACACGAATCTGAGTCGCACCTGATTGTCGCTGTAGGTTTTATGTTTTGTGCATGTTTAGTTAAATGTCGATTGCATGAGGTTTTGATGCTTCTTGTTCATACCATTCTTTTCTTTCCATTTCAAGTCCCAACCCAGCCCTGGTGGAAACCCGATCTTCTTTCAAACAGTTCTCACGTAGCTGAGATGAATGACCTTTAGGGGAGCATAGGTTTTATGGCCTCATCAATAAATAATCATATTCCGGAGGCTCCTCTACGGCAATTCCCAAGACAATTCCCAAGGTTTTCAGTGTATAGACTTGATTTTACTGACTTGATAAATCTGGGTGGTGCCATCCTGGGACTGGCTGATTGGACACGACGTTGACCTGCAAAGGGAGGGAATGATCCGCCCCCTGCTCCCAACAAGGCAGGATAAATGAAAAGGGGGTCCAGTGTGTGCACCGAGGTCCCTAAAGGGACACTTTGAACTGAGAGGGGTCTATGCCCTAAACAATATATGAATTTGAGCAAATCAAATGCTCTTATAAATGTCATCCTCAAAGGAAGACCAACATATCAGAGGGCGTCTATAGGAGGAGTTCTCAATGACCAAACACCCTCACCCATAATTGGAACCATGGTACCATTCAAGGCACTTATGGCTCCATGAACCACCCCCGATTCAGTAATGTCTGATTAAAGTGATCTCTACACCCAACAGGAGGCTCGAACTCACCACCCTGAGATCGAGAGTCGTAGGCACCACTGACAGAGCCGGCCACCCACCCCAGACGATGTTTGATTAAACGTCCTTCTCTCCCACCAGACTGGGAGCTTCATGGCGGCAGGAAATGTGTCTGTTTTTGCTTCCTGTGTTACGCCCACTGCACAGAGTACAATGGCGGGCACATAGTAAGTTCTCAATACATTCTCTTATTTACTGCTTTTCCGGAGTAAGGCATTATGGCAAAGTCAATATGTGTGTGGCCAGGGTTTATGTTGATGACCTGCCGGGGTTTGAGGCCAGCTCTGTCCCTTATCTTTGGGTAGGTATCTTCTGGCCGTGCCTTGGTTTCCTCACCTGTACAATGGAGAATAAAGAACAGAACCACTTCAAGAGGGGTTATACTTCCTTTTTCCGATATGCCAGTTTCTTGTTGACTTAATTCTTTTAATTATGTTTTAACACACTAGATTCAATATTTTTAGTGTCAAAATGTACTTACTGGTGATTTTGGTAATTTTCCTCTTCATATATAAGTAGTCCAGTGATTTGGACCATGAAAAGGAGAATATGTGTGCGCAATTTTTAAAATTTTGCTGCTGTGTCAAGTTAAGCTTTAACTATTTGTGGCTTGCACATCTTCATGTGTGGAAACAGGTTCACAGTTTCTTTTTGCAATGTGAAAAATGTATCTTGGTAATGTCTTTAGCAGCATGGGATTTTGGAAGGGTTCCAACACATGGAGAAGGGAGAAGAAAGAGAAGCAAGAATTCAAGCCAGCACCTTCTGGGTTCTATGGCACAGAAAACCAACGTATGGGTTTCAATTATTGCCAGTATCTGTCTGAAAGTCAAAGAATACTCAGAGGAGAAAGGAAGGGAAAAGGGCTTCAAAATGGCACCCAACCAAAAGGCCTTTAGCAGAAGGTCATGGAGGTAAGTGCTCTGGGCACGTTTGGGGAAGGGCTACCTCATCTGTGGTTGTTTACAAAGCCAGTAACTAAGAGGAATGAAGCAAGTCAGAGGCGTTCATATCATAGTTCTTGTCTTATGGACTGGTCATGTCTGGGTCGAGACTGAATTCCTCTCCCCACACGAATATTACAGACCTGGTCCAGGTGTCCTGAAGGAGAGAGAGACAGAAAGGGGCAAAGGAATCTCGATGTTCTGGGCACCAGACACGATAAGTTTATATGGATTTCCTTGCGGGAGCCGGTTTTACGGGCAGTGCCTCCCTTCCTTTAGGTGTTTTGGGGCACTCACATAATATTCTGTAATTATCCCAATGTGTTTAAAAAATAGAACAAGACACCATGACATTACCCCCACGATCTCAGTTTACTGCAGATAATAACCGGCTTTGGCAAGTAGGCCTGGAAGATTCCTATGTGTAGCAGTATATCATTAGTCTTTTCTTCAAGAGAAATATTATTACTGTCAAATCAGAATCTTTGCAAGCCTTTGGATGTTCATTCCGTCTGACACATAAAAGTCTTCAACCCAGAGAGGCATGTTTGGTCTTTACAAAATTGTTTCCCAAAGTACACATTCCCTTCACATTTCTCCTCCATCTTCTCTACCACTTATCTTTGGCCAGGTGACCATTTTTTAATTGGTTGTTTTTATTTATCTGCCTCAAAATTACCAGCATGGGATAATAAACTATTCCTAAATCTGGATGCCATGGACCCCAGCGTTCAAATCCAGTATTAGTTGAGGGTGTGGTTGATGGGAAAGTAGATAAGATATCTATTTTGTGATTAAGTGCTCAGAAGAAAGAATTTTGGCCCATCCCCAGAGGGCATTGTTTTTCCTGATTTTGCCTTTTTTGCCCCCCTGTACACAGAGTTCCTGATGAGTTCACTGAAGAATTTTATCTCATCCCTGGTGGGGATGGTGATTCTTGAGCCGTAATTAATCTCAGGGGATTTTTGACTGGCTATGGGCCAAAACGTGTAGGAGGAAGTATCTCATGGGGATGCCTAAAGACCCTTGGTTTATGTACTTTGGCAAGGAAGTAGGGAATTCAATAGTCTTTTGGTTTCTCTTTCTAGATTGCTTCTTTTCTTGGCTTGAGCAGTGGGTTGACACCTTGCTCTATCTGTGTGGTTCAGGGAAGGGACCTAGAGTTCCACTTAAGCTTCTTCAAAGTGTTTTTTTATTTTCCTCATCAAAAATCATTTCTTTCTTCTTAGAGGTCATTTCTAGAAATGGTATTAGGGATTGAAGTTCTTTTGTCCGGTAGAACACTTCGTCTTTATTTTAAACACAAAGGAATTAGCTTGCTTGCTTGGCACAAATCTGTCATGATGATGTCATTGATCTGCCACTGTAGGAAAAGGGCATTAATTCTTTTTTTTTTCCCCCCTTGGGGGAATGAGTTTACATGAAGAGTTCTTGATAGAATGTACTTCCCCTGGTTATCAGAAACAAACATTTGTTTCTTTCATTCCTTCCATGCATTTGAGAGATCGTTTGGAAGCACAACCTTATGCTGAGGTCTAGGGCTATAGCCTGAAGGGCAAGTACAGGAAATATTTCCTGCAGGTGCCCAGTGAGAGTTGGATCAGGGGAGGAGAGTCCTTCTGGAAGGAGCTGTCGTCTAGTGGGATGAAGCCAGTGCTGGACATGAGGCCAGAGCGGTGACAGAAGCGATACTCTGACCTCTCTCACTTCCCATCCTCTGATATCCTGCTCTTGGCGCTCTCCCGTTGGCTAAATCCAAACGCAGCCACCGGCAAAGGATCTAGAGTCCAAGTGGTGCTTACCATGGAGGTCAGACTCTCAGGAATGGAGGGGGGCAAAAATGGATCTGGGTGGGGAGACAAACACATGGATAGGGGTGATGTAACCCCAGAGAAACCCTTCCACTTAGGGCATTTTTACTCAAGAGCCTTTACCCCAGCCATAGCTACATGGCTTCTCACCAACAAAGGACTCATGCCTGTTGGCACACGAACTTCTTTGGCTTTGTTTTGCCTTCACCCAGCAAGTCTCTTCTCCTGCTTAGCATCTCCTACCCTTCCTTTTCTCCTCTATTTTTTTTTCCTATTCTTCACCTTGTCTCCTGTTCTCTCTGTTCTCCTGCTCAGCATCTCTCCTATTCTTCGAGCTTCCCTCAGCCTAACAGAGATCATAAACTTCCACTGAAAACCACCAAGAGTCTCTTTTATAATATCTTTTTTTTTCCAGTGAAGCAGGAGGATTCCATAAGATGGTTCTAATTTTGACCCCAGAAAAATTGCTCAGGAATTCTCCTTCAGGTTATGACTGTAGAGTGATTTCAGATAAATGAGTACTACTTGAGTCGTGTAGCAAGAGAATAGAAAATCCCCAAAAGAAAGGAAAGAAAAACATCATGAACACTGGAAATCTGTTTCTCGGAAGATCATTGATATTTCCTCATTGCTTTACCCATCACTTTTGTGTTTGTTGTTTTCAGTTTCTATGCTGAGCATTGGCTATGCCACTCAAGTGCTTCTTGGGACGCATCCCAAAGCTGTGTTTCAGGTTAAATGAAATGAAGCCACTTCGGTTGGTCCACACGATGCCTGTAGGCTGGAAAGTTGCCACACAAATCAGCCTCCTATTAAGAAATATTGGTTCTTAATCACCGCGGTTCCCAACTCTAAAGATGATTTCATTATCGCTCTGGTAACAGTTTTCAAAACACACACTTATGCCTTTCATCAGAATGAAAGAAAACCACTTCCCTTTCAAACCAGGAATTTATTTTCTGGGTTAAGACGTTAAGCATGTGTTTAACAGTCCTACAATGTGCTGAGATCTACTCACAGGGGGTAGTGATTCATGAAGACAAGGAATCGGACTTCACACCCTTTGAAGTCTCAAGTTGCCCAATTATAGACATTGAGCACCATGCAGATGGGCATAAAATCTAAACTATTCCCGGGGTTGTCTTTAATGATTAAAAAATGCCCACATGTGATGTGTCAATAGCTTGTAATTTCATAATTGGGGTGAGGCTACTGTGGCTTTAGTTGCCAATAGTGTGTTAATATCAGGTTCAGAGTGTCCAATTAGGGTGGAACGGAAGATGATGTGTGGTAGTGAACGAATACAAGATCACTCATGTTTTGGTGGAATTTTCTTTGAAGCTGCAGTGTGTTCTATGAAATTAGAGGAATGACTTTGCAAATAACGTTTACGTCACCATGTGGCCACGGTCAGAGCGCCAAAGGAGTCATGATGACCTCGTGGTGTTTCAGAAGCTTCCCAAGATAGGATTAGATACGGTGTAGGGATGGGGGGCCAGCCCCACATGGGAGATCCCTTCCCATCTCTTCCTGACGCATCAGAACCCTTGTTCGTGTGGCTAAAGTGCCACGTCCACTCAGAAATCAGGATCTGGTTTCACTGTGCTTGGCTTCCTTCCCAGAGGTGAGTCATGAATAGTGGTTTAGGATCCTTTGAGGCTGAAGGTGTCTTTGTTCAGCTTCTCCATTGCTCCTTTCAGTTACCATCTAACTGCACTTTCTGGTTGTCCACACTTTGTACTGTGTGCGTGAGTCGGGATTCAAGACGTTCTCTCCATTTGCTTCTTTTTATCCATCCATCCATTCAGCAGCTGTTTATTGGGATCCCACTGTGGCCAAAGCACTATTTAAGATGCCGGGGAACACAGCAGTGAGCCAGGTAGCTAAAATGCCTGTTCCCTTCTATTCTTGGCTGAAGGAATAAATAAGTAAACAAAGAAGCAAACTAGCAAAAATTTTAGATAGTGCGACGAATTATGAAGGAACTAAAACAGGGTGATGTTATTGAGCAGCTTAGTAGGGGGTAGGGAATGGCAGCATTGGATGAGGTGTTTCTCTCTGGATAAGCGATTTTTATGTGGAGATGTAACGAAGGAGGAGCCAGCAATGTAAGGATCTGGAAGAAGAGTGTCCTGGGTAAAGGGATTGTCACTGCAGAACGTTGTCAGGCAGGAATGAACTTGGTTCACTGAAGAAGGTATAACAATAGCACCAGCAGAATCAGTGTGTGGCAATAGCAGCCAGCGAGCTCGAGGGTGACGGGGAGAGATTACATCAGAGGACGTCAGGGGCTGGGTTATGTTGACCATAGGGAGGAGCTGGGACTTAAAAAAATTTTTTTTTAATTTTTCAGTTTTTAGAGGTGGGGGTCGGGGCACAGGGAATCTTAAGCAGGCTCCACTCTCAGTGCAGAGCCCGACGCAGGGCTTGATCCCGTGACCTGAGCCAAAATCAAGAGTTGGACATTCAACCGACTGAGTCCCCAGGCGCCCGGAGGAGGTGGGGCTTTGTTGCACTTGTACCCATCCAGCTGGTTTTGCACACCCCACATTTCTTCACTTTCCTGCTTATCCATCCCGGGTCCCATGGCTTGTCATCATGATCATTCCCTTGAAAACATTCTCCCCTTTTGTATTAGTTACCTATTGCCACATAACCGATTTCACACACAAAAAATTACTGGATTAAAACGGGAAGAATTTTTTTTTTTTTAAATCTTATTCTCATGCTGTTTGTAGATCAAGGATCCAGGGTGGCTCACTTGGTCAGTTCTGTCTGCGAGTCTTGTCATGAGACTGCAGTCAGGGTGTCAGCCAACGCTCGATTCGAAGGGACATATGCACCCCAACGTTCGTAGTTGCTCTACCGACAACAGCCAAAGTATGGAAAGTGCCCAGATGTCCATCGACGGACAACCGGATAAACAAGATGTGGAAGATTGTATTATGGAATACTACTAGGTGATCAAAAAGAATCAAATCTTGCCGTTTGCAGCCACACGGATGGAAGTAAACTGTATTATGCTAAGCGAAATAAGGGGGTCAGAGAAAGGCCACTACATGATTTCACTCATATGTAGAATTTCAGAAACAAAAAGAGATGAACGTAAGGGAAGGGAAGCGAAAATAATATAAAAACAGAGAGAGAGAGACAAAGCACAAGAGACTCTTAAATACAGAGAACAAACTGAGGGCTGTTGAAGAGATGTTGGTGGGGGGTTGGGCTAAATGGGTGACGGATGTTAAGGAGGCACTTGTTGGGATGAACGCTGGTGATGTAAGTGATGAATCACTAAATTCTACTCCTGGAATCATTATGCTCTATGTTAACTAATTTGGATTTAAATTTTTAAAAAGTGAAGGAGTATGGAAGAGCTAATGAAATGAAATGAAATGAAACGAAACGAAACGAAACGAAACGAAACAAAACAAAATAAAATAAAATAAAATAAAATAAAATAAAATAAAATAAAAAAGATACAATAAATAAGTATTCGATTTAGAAAACAAGTCTACCACTTATTAGCTCTGTGACCTGTGGCACATTTCTTAACCCCTCTAAGCTTCTGTCCCCTTATCCATGGAGATGATCCCAGGTCCTTCCGATCAATAGGAAGACAAAAGTGAGAGAGTGCTTATAGCAAACAGCCATTATGACCGGCACAGACAATCTCCGTGTATGTTACCTACCACTGCGCTGGCTCGGATTCCCTTTTTTATTACTGCAGAATGCAGCTACTTTTTGAAGTCTTTCATAAAGTTTGGTAACACTTCTGGGAAGCCAAGCCTGCAATCCGTTTAGATTGCAGGGACAGTGAATTTGATGCCCTTAATGTGCCCTGGTAATGCATATTCAGGATCCCAGCAGCTCAGACCTGTAATAAAAAAAATTCCCCCTCGTATGGTAGAACTTGGCAATACCTCCTGCCATCCTCCACTGTGAGTCAAGTACTGGGTCAGCACAATAGGAGGCATCTAAGTTCAACCCTAGTGCAACAATCTAATCAACTCTCAAGGTCGAAGAATGAGCTAACGATTCAGGTATTTATATCAAAAGGTGTTAAAAGATTATTTGGAATGTGGCAGAGGATGAGAAGCAGGATTTCATAGTCATTCCAGAATTACAGATTTTGGTGAGTCTTCTAGGGAATGAAGCTAAGGAACTTCTAAAGATCATCCATTTTTTTTTTCCAGCTAAGGATGTGAGCCCTTTACCGTATACCAGATACTGGGCTCTGACAAAGCAGATCAGATCAAGACTAGACTGTCCGAAACCCCCAACTCACATAGTGTTCAAAGGTGAAGTCAACAGCCAGTTGAGTGCATAGCCCTTAACATTTGGTTTGATGGCTTAAGTTTTTACAACTTACTGGAGATTTGAAGTATTACCAGCTATCTATTCAAACGAGTAGAATTAGTGGTAGGCAGGAGGAAAAAAATCCTAATATTTTCCCCATACAGCACTGGTACCCAGCTAATTAGCAGCCTAATTATTCAATAATAGAAATGCATTAACTTGTTGAGACAAACGTGTCTCCCAAAGTCACTGCCTAGAATCGAATTGCCAACAACGTGGCTTGAGCAATATCATGATTACAAGTCATTTTTCTCAACTGACTTTCGGAAGGATGATGATACAGGATCCATGGGAACTGTTTGTACTGCAAGGTAAATATGTTAGTAGTGAACAGATTCCCAAAGCAATTTCAACACGTATGGAAATTTATACATTCCCTAAACTTTGTTTCAAAGGCAAGTGAAATTCCTGCCGAATTGGGTAAATGGAATGCGTTCTGTCAATTGCACCTTTTGTTACAATGAACTCAGCTGCTCCTGGGGTTCATAAACTGGTCAGCCTAATCTGGCCTGACAAGCCAATTTTTTGTTTCATTGCTAATCCATACTGCAGATTGTGATCTCCAACAATTAATACCTCATTCCTACATATCTTGGAAAGTTCACAGCTGCCGATGTAGGTATTTTTAAAGTTGTGTGTATACAGGTCTCTAGGGAAACAATGAATGTTTGTGGAATGAATGCATGCTCATTTTAATGAATGGAATTTGCATTGAATTCTTGAAATTTTGCACTAAAATAGTATATATATACACGTATATATATGTACACACACATATGTGTGTGTACATACATATGTGTGTGTGTGTGTATTTTAAATAGTATCTTGAGAAAAAGTCTAGTGAAAGAGAGATCTAGAGCCCTAATTCTCAACCAGAGTGATTTCACCATATTTGACAATGTCTGGTGACATCATTTTGACCTAAGAGAGGCATCCAGAAGGTGAGACCAAGGATGTTACTAAATATTCTGCAATGCACAGGGCAGCAAGCACCCCCACAATGAAGAGTTATTGAGCTCTAAATGTCACTAATGATGAGGCTGAGAAACCCTGATCCACTTGGGTTGGTCTGGATAATTCTGCTTTAAAAAAAATCATATAAAATGAAGTGATAAAATACAGTTTTTAAGGCTTTGAGCTTTCTAATCAAATCCAAGGTCCACGTCTGGGCTCTCCCTTTCGAGGCAGATGACCTCAGACAAGTTTCCAACCTGTTTATTTATCCAACCCTGTTTATTCACTTGTATCCTGGCTTTGGTAATAGTAATGACTTATCGCTGTATGTTTAAAGTGAAATAGCGTAGGCAGAGTGCTGAGTACATTCGTGGCACATAGTAAGCCCTTTAGTAAAAGATAGTTATTACTATTAGCTTCTCTACGTAGATGATGGTGGTAGCAGTCTCAAAGATGGAATTAGAGTCATGTGATTTACAAGGCAGGCTGGATGGAAGGCACGTGGTGACTTCCTAGCTTCCTTCTCCTCACGCTTTCTGTG
Organism: Panthera tigris; assembly: GCF_018350195.1. Classification (NCBI taxonomy): domain Eukaryota; kingdom Metazoa; phylum Chordata; class Mammalia; order Carnivora; family Felidae; genus Panthera; species Panthera tigris. The sequence goes on along the minus strand of NC_056662.1, from coordinate 8,291,911 downwards.
CAACTTTTGTTACTCACCGGAACCAGGGCTAGGGTAAAGCAAGTGAGGCTCTCATTCTGGATGCAAGTATTTTTTTTTAATTTTTTAGGTTTATTTACTTATTTTGAGAGAGAGAGAGAGAGAGAGAGAGAGCACGCACAAGTAGGGGAGGGGCAGAGAAAAGGAGAGACAGAATCCCAAGCAGGCTCCGCACCATCAGTGCAGAGCCCGATTCAGGGCTCAAACTCACGAACCGCGAGATCATGACCCAAGCCGAGATCAAGAGTTGGATGCTTAATACTGTGCCACCTAGCCGCCCCTCTGGCTGCAAATATAAAGGTGCTTCCAAAAAACTTAGTTTCGATAAATATTTCAATGCAATATTAAAAAAAAATCAAACTGGCCAATCACATCCCAGAGAATGGCCACCTGTTTTTGTAAATCAAGTTTTATTGGAAGTTCGCCACTCCATAACTTCCATCAAGCGTTTTTAAAGGGTTATTCTTTAAAATTTATTTTTTGTCCTTATTTACAGCGGAAGTGTTGCACCAAAGTGACATTTGCAAGTGTGAGCAATTATAAACTACGGGTATATATTCTCTGAAAGGGGTCAGCACCAGTTTGGCACCTGGGTTCCCTTTGGTGAGGACAGTTGAATAAGAGTAACTGTGGCCCGGATGGACATTGTGGTTTCCAACGTGGGTTCTCTCATTCACTAGTCTCTTGCTTCTTCCCCCCGCTTTTTTTCAATATTTATTTTTGAGAGAGAGAGACAGAGAGCAAGTGGGAGAGGGGCAGAGAGAGAGGGAGACATAGAATCCGAAACAGGCTCCGGGCTCCGAGCCGTCAGCACAGAGCCCAACGCGGGGCTCGAACCCACGGACCGTGAGGTCATGACCTGAGCTGAAGTCAGATGCTGAACTGACTGAGCCACCCAGACACCCCTCTCTTGCTTCTTCCTAATTCACAAAGTTTGTTCCAAAACTTTTGGAACTAAAAATATATTTTTAAAACTAGTGATTATTGAAGGAAAAGAGTCCAAGCCCTATTTTTTTTTTCAATATCTGTGGCTATAAAAGTCAGAGGGAAAATCAGAATGAAGAGGAAGAAACAAGAAGTTAATAAATAATAGGAATGAAAACATCAGTTAATGAAATGGGAAAAAAAAAGTTTTGTTCTTTGTAAAGACTGGACATAGGTTTTTATTGAGGTACAGAGAGCATACAAATAAATAATGGTAAGAGTTTCAAAGATCCTACAATTATGGTCGATATTTTTTATTTTTTTAATTAAAAAATTTTTAAAGATTTTATTTCTGAGTAATCTATACACCCAACGTGGGGCTCAAACTCATAACCCCAAGATCAAGAGTCACATGCTCTCCAACTGAGCTTGCTAGGCACACCCCTATGGTAGATATTTTTTAAACTGGAAGGGAATATACTGAGCAATTATAGGCCAAGTTGTCTATAAATTAAAATGACATTGATATTTTTCTCAAAACAAATGTTTGAATTGCTTAAGCTGACCCACGAAGAAAAAAAAAAATCTGAATAAAGCAGTAACCATTAAAGGAATTAATGTCATGGTCAAAGGTCTCCATCAAGTCCATGCGTATGGGACCTTTGTGGGCAGGTGCATGGGGTCTCATGCTTACAAGGGCCCTGTTCTTGGTTTAATGCTTTGCAAGCCGCTATCTTGAAATTATTAATTGTTTGTTTTTTTAACAAGGAACTCCTCATTTTCCTTGCATATTGGACCCTACGATGTATGTAGCCTATCCTGTCCACGCCTATATGGTTTCATAGGTGAGTTTTACAGGTCACTTTTAAGGTACTGACAATACAAAACTTTTCTGAAAAAGGGGGAAAGAAGGCAACTTACTCAGTTCATTTTAGAAGAGTAGTGTAATTTCATGAACTTCCAAGATCTCCTGATCAGTCACTTGGAAATTAAGGGATAAAATGTGATTTCATCAGCCGTGCCAGAACATGAATAACTACGTAGTCATTCATTACCTAAAGCGTTTGATTTTGACCTATACAATGGAATCGTCCTTTCCTCCGATGAAGTTGTTTTCTGATTTTTTGTTTTCTGGTCCCAACAAGGAACATGCAAGACAAGCTTATCCCGAGTTCATGCTGGGCCAGTTGATGAGTTAACTATTTTAAGCTCTTCCGGCACTTGTAGACTTTTAAAGCCTTAATATGAATTTTTTTCCAGGTCACTTGCTAGTGAACCTTGGAAGGATTTGGCAAGTTTACTTAATGGTCGTCCAAAGTCTGACTCAGCACCTTACTCCGGAAACTCTAAAGAGAAAAAAAAAAATGGACTTAGTTTCAGGAATCTCATTAAAAACAAAACGGCAACATATTTGTTTTTTTCTATAGCTCTGATGGAACTACCGCCATAACTCCAGAAGGCAGCCCTGAAGCAGTCTTTGTGGCCTTGTGATGTTAATTCCTTGTTTTAATTAATAATCTGCTTCTGTCATTTAATGAAAACCAGAGTCCACTTCAGTGATGTCTTTTCTTGCTCATGTTTTCTTTCTTGCTTTCATGTATTCGTTTCCAAGGAGAGGTGAGATAGCTCCTATGTGGGGCTTTCCTACCTGGAAATTATTTGAGAGCAATGATCTCTGACAATTTCCTGCAATGCAGGTATGTAAAAAAGAACCAATGAAGTCAGGCTTGAAAGGCGGGATGAGCTTGTCCCCTAGTGAATTACAGTGTGGAGAACAGAATTTCAAGGTGGCCATAAGGAACGACTCTTGTCATAGAACAGAATTCCTTTACCCTTAACAGGTATGCAGTTTAATAGATAAGGGTTTAATAGGTATTCGTTGGATAAATGAGTGCATGATGCTGGTTCTGTTAGGACTTATTAAGTTCCTTTTTGAACGTTCCTTTTTAATTTTTTTTTTTAACGTTTATTTATTTTTGAGACAGACAGAGACAGAGCATGAACAGGGGAGGGGCAGAGAGAGAGGGAGACACAGAATTTGAAACAGGCTCTAGGCTCTGAGCTGTCAGCACAGAGCCCGACGCTGGGCTCGAACTCACGGACCGCGAGATCGTGACCCGAGCCGAAGTCGGCCGCTTAACCGACTGAGCCACCCAGGCGCCCCTGAATGTTCCTTTTTAATAGGAGAGCACCCTTGGTTCCCTGCCAGGCTTTCCAACATAGCTGCTTACTCACCAAAACCATTGGTTAGAAGCAAGTTACAGGGCTACCCATGCCCAAGTCACAAATAGGTGATCACCACGAGGTGGGGACCCACGGGCCACCTGAGTTTCTGACCACCACAGTCAGATCTCCTGGGTTCATATCCTGGCCCTGTATCACATCGGTTCCATCGAGCATCAGTACTGTCCAGGCCTCGGCTTCCTCGACTGTTAGATGGAAAATCTACTCATCTCTTCGTCGCCGGCTTATTAAATTCCAGCAATCCCTAATTCCCAGCTACCCTTGTGCCGTTTTCATGATTGTTGCCTCATTTGTAGGCCTCATGAAATGTCATTCATTTACTCTCATCCTCTCTTTAAAATTTAAATCGACTCATTGAAAAAGCAAATTTAACAATACTACTGGAAATATTAAAAGAGAACCAGTATTACCGGAAGATAATTATAAACACACAGATTATCGGTAATGAAAATGATTTGTCTGCCCACCTTCAAAATTCATCACACAACTTGTGAGGAGTATGCCTGCACCCTTAATAAAAGCACTGGGGGGGGGGGGAAATCAATTTAATAGACTTAATACAGTGCCAACCAGAGAGACAGTGCTTATCAAAGGTTAGGTGTTCTTATTAAATATCTGTAGGCTTGGTATCCAGAATATTATTGTGTATAGGATGGATAAATCTCTAACACGGGGTGTGAAATTCTGCGAGCTAATCGTGATTCTCTTCCTGCTGTATCTGGACTCAACTTTCCAATTCTTCTCAATTTTGTATTTCGGGCAGCCACCACCGACCTACTGGTTTTGGCCTCCGAGAGATGTCGCCCGGTGTCACAAAGTCTGGGCAAATGAAACAAGGAGCATTCATTAACAATAAATGAGTTGAGGAAGGAAATCTCCTGATTTAAAAAAAAAAAGCAAATGTAAATGAAAAACAATTACGAGGCACTCATCGTCCTTCAAGGCTGTGCCACCAACTCTTGGCTTTTGCCTTCTGGATCTTTTTTTGCTCCTCCTCAATTCACCTTCCTGCTCAGCATGTGCGGAAAGGATCTCACGCTCCTTTTCAATAAAGCAAAACAAATCTGGAGGAAAAGTGTCCACGGTGCAAATCTTCTCGTTAATTCTAAGGCATAGTGTTTGGGAGTTGATGCTACTCGGATGGCCTCAGGTGCAAGGCGTCCTGATGATTAAGAGTTCCACAAATATTTTTTTGCTGATAAAGGGAGGTTCTGCAGGACAGAACAATCATGGACAGCAATAAGTGATTATGTCATTTGGATCAACGTTCAATACAGGAGATTAGGGGAAGTCCAACATATTAGGCTGAACCATAAATGGAGCCTTGGCTTTCAGCCAGAGTTGTTCAACAGGTTTATATGAAATACTTGCTGATAGATTAATGGATTGACCCATTTGCAGGTTCTTTGAGCTCCACGAAGTATGAGGGAATGAGTAAGGCCCATGGAGTCAGGGAGATCAGGATGAGTCTGTTTCCTGCCTACTGGGTTTTTCTTGAGCAAGATGTTTGACTTCTCCAAGCCTATTTAAAAAATGGGAAGATTCCCGGCTCCCCAGCAAGACAGGTGAAGAATAAGGCACAGGAAAGGACCCAGAACGCGCTCTGTAAATGTGAGTTGTTCTAATCAGATCTTTGGGCTTTTTAATATGTCAGTGAAGTCCAAGGAGATTCCCAAAAGGCCAAGGGGAAAATGTAGGCGATTCCTAAGATGTGCAAAATGGAGTTAGGAAATGAGGTGTGGCGGGTAATACAGAGGAGGGCTGGCAGGTACGCTGGGACCTGAAGCACACCCCTGCCTCTGAGGGAGGAGCCCGTCTGCTGATGGCCCTTGTGAGATTGCAGGAGCCCAAGATCAGGCCTCCCGTGGATCCATGGAAGCTAGAAATCCAAAATCATATGTCAAATCTCACAAGGGTCCGACATAAGTGCATCTTAAAATACCTCCTACTATGAGGCGCCTTGGGGGGCTCAGTCGGTCGAGCGTCTGACTCTTGATTTCAGCTCAGGTCATGATCTCACGGTTGTGACTTCAAGCCCCATATCGGGCTCTGTGCTGACATCTCAGAGCCTGGAGCCTGTTTCAGATTCTGTGTCTCCCTCTCTCTCTCTGCCCCTCCCCTGCTCGTGCTCTGTCTCTTCCTCTCTTTCTCTCAAAAATGAATAAGCATTAAAAATTGTTTTTTAAAGGTAAAGAGCAATACAAAGAATTTTCATATACTTTTCACCCAGATCCCTCAAGCATTAGCATTTTACTACTTCTGGTTTTTTTTCCCCTGGTTTTTTTTCCCCACTCTCTCTCTCTCTCTTTACACACACACACACACACACACACACACACACACACAATTGCGTACACAGAGGAACCTATCTGAAAAGGCTCCTACCAGCCAGATCTGGGACAATTTGAACATCAAAATAAATAATGATAGTGAAAAATTATACTTTATTTAAAAAGTCATAAGCTCACACACGTAAATAAACAAATGAAGAAGAAAAATTCTTCTATATGTTAACTAACTGGAATTTAAATAAAAATTTAAAACAAAAAAAAAAAAGAAAAATTCTTCCTAACAAAATACCAATGAATAAAAGTAGATTATTCCAAGATCGATGGAATTAGAATAATCAGTATTTGGCAGCTCTGTCTGGACCAAATGGAATGTGGTTTCCAATATTTAGCACAAAAGCTCCCATGATTAGAGACTATTGGTCTGATGGAATAAACGGTATTCTTTTTTATTGCTCTGAGAATTCTCCATCAGTTTCGTGAAAATACTGAACAGAAATAAACACCCCGTAGTACTAATTCCTTGCACTCCCAGTGTCCTAAGCCCTGCTCCATAAGGAGATAAAACTGACCGAATTTGTAGACGCTGTGGTTGTGTCCCATTTTTTCCATCTGGGTCCAGAACATTTTATTTGACGTGCTCTATAAGGAGAGCTTATAAGGGGAGCTGTTTCATTTGTGTTCCTTTGATCCGGAAATATGACTTTGGACACCATTACTGCTCTGTGCCATGCACTGGGCTAGGCACACGTCAAATTTTCCCTTAGAGGAACACTTCTGTATGAGGTGTGTTAGCCTCCGTTGAACAGCTGAGACTCACGGAGGTTAAGCAGATAACCCAAGTCACAGAGGTAGAAGATGGCACCTCTAAAATGGAAACCCAAGTGAGGCTAATAACCTAAGTGCATGTTTCTCCTCCTACACCAATATGGAGTCTACAGGACATGGGACACAGAGGCGTTGCCTCAGAGGGGAGGCACCCTGAGGATTTAGGTTCTCGGATCAAGCAAGCAAGGCCAAAATTGCCTAGAGTTACCTTCACCTCCCTAAAACCATCCCCAAGTTATATTGTAAAGACAAAGTATCGTCTCTTATCCGTCCACACAGCTCGCATTCCCTCCAGGGCTGGAAGACATTTCTGCTCTCTTGGCTGGAAACACCATGAAGTGGTTTGCTCATGTCTACGGTCTAGGTCATGTGAAAATGCACATCCTTGACTCCTCAGGCCGCATACAGGCCCGGAAGACACTCCCACTTTGAGATGTGTATGAGAAATGGGACAGGAGCTGGGTCTCCAGCTCCAACCAGCTCCTCGTGGAGTGAGGTTCTTGGAATCACTTGTGTCGCCTGCTCTCAGTCGGTCCTCCACCCTGGGCGTGGGTAGTTACTCCATCAATAATCTGCCCGTCAGGCGGTCAGTGCCAGTGTGTGGAATCTCCACCACAAACGTCGAGGGAGTCCCTTGATCTCTCAGTTCTCTCCTTCCTTCCTCCCTGTCTTCTCCTTCTCTCTTTTCTTCCCTCTTGCTCTCTCAGAAAATTATCTGGACACCACAAAGTGAGTGGACTGTCTTCTCCATGGTGACATGAGCTGGTTTCTTAGAAACATCCACTAGGCTTTTGCTCAAGCTAAAGAATTGAGCCGGTCTTAAGGGAGACAGAACAGGCACCGAATGGCATGCATGACTGGTGACAATCTTAATACATCAGAGTTACATTTGCCCTGTGACCAGCACCATACTCCACACTGACCACCGGACCTCAGGGAAGAGGTCTTATGACTTGGCATGAATCCCATCAACAGGATGAATCTGGGCTTCTGCGGCTACTCTGTGTGGACACCACTAAGAGCTAGAGAGGACATCCCCACGGTGCGGCCTGGGAGTTGTTCCCACAGATCAAACCAGCCATGCTGTAAGCTACAAGCCCAGAGCTCCCCAGAGGATCAGGAAGCTGGAACGTTCCCCAAGCTGCACTGCCTTCGGCTCCTTTTCCTACCTTGCTGCCCTCAGTCTCTCACAGTACCTTCTGGAATCACGTCCTTAATGAATCCCGATGCCAGGGTCAGCCTCTGGGGCATCTTAGTCATGAAGGAAGGCTTCATCTAGGAAGCTTGAGCTGATCTCTGACTGGTGCGTAGGAGAAGAGCAGGTAAAGAATGTGCCAGGAGGGAAGATGGTAGGCGGAGGGACCGCAGGTGCAAAACCCTGTGGGCCGATAGTGTTGAAGGAATCAAGGAAACTGGCAGAAGCCAGTGTGGAGGGGTCCGGAGGCATCTGGGTGCGGGCGACGTGGGCTGGGGCCTGTGGTTCAGAGAGGCCACATATGCCAGGACACTGACGTCTGGCTTACGAAATTGGATCCTTTCATAGAAGCAATGGAACACCACAGAAGCAGGGATAAGACAAAATTGGGTTTGGGGTTTGAGAAGGCTAATACAGCCAGTGGACAAAGAACAGACTGGAGAGCAGCTGGGAGGGTCTGCACTCATTCGGAGGGAGGTGGTGGTTCAGACAGAACTAAGTGGACTCGGGGCGCCTGGGTGGCTCAGCGGGTTGAGGGTCCGATTTCAGCTCAGGTCGTGATCTCACAGTTTGTGAGTTCGAGCCTCATGTCGATCTCTGTGCTGACAGCTCAGAGCCCGGAGCCTGCTTCAGATTCCGCGTCTCCCTCTTCTCGCCCCCTCTCCCCGCTTGTGCGCTCTCTCTCTCTTTCAAAAATAAATAAACATTAAAAAAAAAGAGAACTAGATGGACTTGAAAAATATTTAAGCAGCAAAAAAATGGAAAGCTATTTTGCCATTCAAATGATTATCTTTCTGTAAAACTGTTCTGGACGAGTCCAGCTGTTTATAAGAGTAGATTTTGTGATACGGGGCTTGTAAAATGGACACACTGAGAAAATTTCCTAGTAAGACAACAGATGCAATGAAGAGGAAACATTTTTGGAATATTTGGAAACTTTTATTCTGATTTTCAGGGAGTTCAATGAAGATCTACAGATGAGATCTGATGACATGTGGCTTTAGAATTCTACAAAATAATTTCACAGTAGGGAGAAAGCATACATCTATTTTAGTGATGTGTACATAATCACTCAAATGGAACGATATAAAAGTACACTTCCGAAATATCCTAAAAATATAACCTAAAAAGAGAAACCTATCAAATATACAGAAACATATAGTATGCTTTTAGGAAACGTAGTAGTAAATATATATAAAAATAAACCATACGTACACATGTTTTTTCACAAAGTTTTGTAAGTATTGTATAAATCTCTATGCATTTTCCATTATGAAACTGTATTTTCTCAGGGAGCTGAAATCACATAACATGGCCGATACAGTAAATCTATAACATATACACACTTTATATGTGTTCCATTCTATAGAGGGGAAAATTAAGGCATGATAAGTCACTGAATATTTTTAAACTGTGGCTGGACTTTGGGAAACACCGCTCTAAACCACAGATCCTAAATCAAATACCATATATATTTTTAAAAATGACATAAGCAAATTTCCATTACAGTACACACACATACACACACTTTTAAAAACTGCTGATTCACTTCTTAATGCCATAGAGGAAATCCATTACCCAAATAAAGAATTTCAGAATCCTCTCACAAAATGATGCCACAGTATGTCAGTAAGGCATTCTTAGATAAGAGGTTCTGACTTCGTCAAAGTACTTCTTAAAACAGAGTTCTTCTCTAATTTCCCAAGAATGCTGCAATTTCAAAACAGGAAAAATGCAGTTTCACGGAGACCCGATAACCTTAACATTTAGTTTTGCTGACGTGATAAACAAATATTTTCCCCAATATCACGTTAAGCAGAGTTACAATAAACGGACTGTCATTATTAACCCCAAGCCCCAGACAATTTAGCTTAACATCATGAAATGTAAACTCACTCTCGAGAAGTAAAGATCCAAGCGGTGTGAATTTGGAAGGGTGGGGACAGAAACATGTCGTGACGTCTGCAGACTAACGGACAAATAAAGGCTCAGCCTCCCTGTCACGTGACGGTGAGATGCAAAAGAAAACAGGATCCTGAACAATTCTCTAAGCCAAGCCGGTGCGGACACGGGTTCGGGGTAAGCCGGCAGCATACCCTGGAGTGTCTTATCTCCCAACACTCAGTCTGTTCTCCGGAGCCAGATACAATCTTATTAAATGCCATCGTCTACATAATGCAGCTTCCGGAACAATTGTATCGAAGAATGAGTATAAGCATCTAGACCCAGCTGTCCTTTGTGCACTGTTGCAGGCTTTAGCTTTTGCAGTTTGCTTTCCAGTAACGTAGAAGCCATAAGGACCATTCTTGCAAGAGGGTAAAAATCGCTGCTGTTGGTCATGGTAAAAAAAAAAAAAAATTCTGGAAAGTAAAGTAAACCCCAATTATACATTAAAGGATTATAATTAAACGAGAGGAATTATTAGCGAAAAAATAAGTGCTCACACCAAAAATGCCAGGGGCTCGTGTCGAAGGTGTGGTTCTCTTATGATAAGTGTGCGTGCTGTCCTTGCTGAAGACTTGGGCGTTTCAACATTAATCGAAAATTCCTTCGTTATCCTACTTGATTCAATTCTGTTGGGATGCTCAGAATGTGACAATTGTCTAATGCCAGACACCTGGGGGGAAATTTCATCTGCAAATGCATATTTCCCGCAATAATCCACCTGTCAGCAAACTCCCCTTCACTCGCAGTTAGCGAATTGCAGCCAGTTCTAGGTAAATTCCAGGAGAGGCTTTTGAGAGGGCAGAATGAGACTGAATAGTGGCATGTGATGCTAGAAAGCCTGATTTTGGAAATGTCATCTTTCCCCGGAAGATGAGAGTAGAGATTTTTCAAGCTCAGTGTGTATCACCTTAATAGTTAAAAATTCATTTTATTGTGCATTCGGGAAAAATAACTGAACTGAAACACTTATCATTTCATCAAGGAAATTACTGCCTGGGAAATAAGGCTAAAGTATACTATTAGGTCTGTGTTAATTTCAAGGAAACAATTAAGTAGTGATTAAATAAATAGTAGCTGGTACATGCATATGGCCACAGTTGTGAAGGTGGTAAGAGAACACGTATACAGCTGGAAAAGGCAGTGAATGGTACAATGCAGAAAAAGTGTTACACTGTATTTAATACAGGGTAGTAAATATATACACTTACATTCCAGGGTCTGGAAATCAAAGCCCTGTGGTCAAATAAGCATACCGCCTATATTTATAAATAAAGTTTTATTGGAACAGGCTCGGTAGGCAGAATAATAGCCCTGGGACAATGGCTATGCTCTCATCTCCAGAACCTGTGAATGCATGGCAAAAGGAACTTTGCAGATGAGATTATGTGTATGGACCTTGAGATGGGAAGATTATTTTGTTTTATTAATTTTTTGATGTTTACTCATTTTTGAGAAACAGAGAGACACAGAGTGTGGGCGGGGGAGGGGCAGAGAGAGAAGGAGACAGAATCTGGAGCGGGCCCCAGGCTCTGAGCTGTCAGCACAGAACCCGATGTGGGGCTCGAACCCACAAACTGGGAGATCATGACCTGAGCTGAAGTCAGACACGCTTAACCGACTGAGCCACCCCTGGGAGGGGTTGCGGGGGGGTGGGGTGGGGTGGGTGGAGATTATTCTGAATGACAGAAGGAGGAGAGACTGGAAGCCTGGAGAGGGACTTGGCCGCTCTGACTAGCTCTGAAAATGGAGGAAGAGGCCATGAGCCAAGGAACGCAGGTGCCTCGGGAGCTGGGACCAGCTGCCCTCCGCCAGCAGCAATAACCTGCCAAGAACCCAAATTAGCAAGAGAATGGATTCTCCCCTGGAACCTCTAGAAAGGAATATAGATAGCCCTGTTAGTACCTTGACTTTAGCCTGGTAAGAGCTGGGTCGGATTTCTGACCCCCAAATCCGTTCAGCGAATACATTTATTATTTAACACAAGCATTAGCAATTTGTATTTCATTTGTTTTAGTAATTTGTAACGGCAGCAATAGAAAACGAACACAGCAGCCACACCTGTTTGTTGATGAATCCTGCGAGGCTGCTTCCGAGCTACGAGGCAGAGGGTGAAGGGGACGTGGGGGAGGCCTCGTGGCCTGCAAAGCCTAAAATATCTGCCACCCGGCCCTTTACAGAAAAAGGTTGTCCACCCCTGCTATTCACATACGAAACCCATAACGGCAGCTTGTCTTTACTGAGCACATAGTTGATGCTAGGATTTCGGCTCAGTTGAGTATTCAGTATCATACCAACTTTCTAGTGAGATACAATTTCGGTCCCCGCTTTACAAATGAAAAGAAAATGGACACGGACAGGTCCGAAAACTACTCAAGGTCACCCCGCAAATCAGTGGTGAGCAGGGATTCAAAGCCAGGTGTGGTTGACCTCTGAGCTCAGCTCACTCGTTGGTCGTCCACAGCACCCC